>NC_143140.1:72072152-72375183 GCF_059928025.1 Delphinapterus leucas
AGGGGAAATTTCCCCTCCCCTGACCACTGTTTCTGGAAGGAAAATTTCTATAAAAATTGCTCAAATTTGAATATAAAACATTTTTTAAAAAAAGATTAGGGCTTCTTTTGAAAAAAAAATCCTGAGTTCAGTTCAAATGTATGCCCATATTTTACAGTCAGGAAATATTAAGAGGCTGTTGTTCCTGATCAGATGACACAGAGAAAATTCTGGAATATTAATATTCCCATCACATGGATGAACCATTGCTGGAGTCTTGTCTTCTGCTGAAATAGAGACAGATATGGAGAAATATGTGGATAAGAGAAGAGCCCCACAAATTTGATATCTGAGCATTAGTAACATGTCATTTTGATTCTGAACATCATGTATGGCTGGAAGATAAAATTAGTTCCTTTTTTTCTATGCTTTTATGATAACCGTGTTTGATTCTTAATGTTCTGAAAAATGCTAATTCGTGTTTTTCACAGTGCAAACTAAAATACATTTCCTTTAAGAAAACAACAGGCTGAACCCAACTGTAG
Source organism: Delphinapterus leucas (assembly GCF_059928025.1). Classification (NCBI taxonomy): domain Eukaryota; kingdom Metazoa; phylum Chordata; class Mammalia; order Artiodactyla; family Monodontidae; genus Delphinapterus; species Delphinapterus leucas. Next base: position 72,072,677 of record NC_143140.1, read on the forward strand.
AAATTATATTTACTTTGTAAATCAAGTTTGTTTCTAGCCTCTGCCTCTGTGGTCAGAGACCGAAACAGTGTACTAACTGCAATAGTTACTTCCTCATTCTTTCAGGGGCGTTCATTTTTATGCCTGCTTATAACCACAATTTCCCTCAAATACAAACACACAGAGTCAAATACTTTGACATTTAATTGTAAAGCATTTTATATTATAGTTAAAACCCATAAATTTTTGTCTTAAAAGAACCCCAAACTCTAAGCTGCATGATTCTCTAAGTCAGTAGTATTTCCATCTGATGAAGGAAATAAAGTGAAGCATCATGTATAGTCAAGAACTAGGAGAGATTTGCCCTTGGCAGTGCTGACCTGGTGACACCAAAGTAGCCTCTCCCCCATACCTGTCAGTCCACGTCTCGTGGCTGGGGAATATTTCCTTTGCCCACTGGAGCCTTGGACCTCCTGTCCAATCTTCACAACTGCTTCATCCACATGATTGTGGCCATTGTTAACCACTGCTTTCTCCTCTCCTTCCTCCATGGAATGGCCATCTCTACCACTGCTGACCTATGTAAAAGTCCCAGGTGTTTGCCTGCTTGTTTATTTCTATCTTTCCTAGACTGCAGGCTGCATGAGGGCCAGAGAGGTATCTATTACATTCACCTTTGTACATCCAGCCCTAGTGCAATAAATATTTGTTAACTAATGAGAGAACAGCTCAGCATCAGTCAGCAGCAAGTGGTCATGTATTTCTGGTCTCTTTTTGAAAAATTCACTTTATTAAAAATCAGTACCATATGCACATATATTAATCTCTAATTCAGTTGAGAGTGAGAGTCTAAGGGCAATCTGTCCACCATATCTATTGCTCTCTTGCCCCATTGTTAGATTTGTTTGAGTGATCTGACGGTTTAAACAGATGTTCATTTCCGTACCAAGTTTCTGCCACTTTTCGCCTCACTCTTCAAGCTGAAGCCATACTGGTCTTTCAGTTCCTCACATGTGCTGGGCATTTCCTTGCCTCTGGCCCTTTCATACCCTTTTTCCTCTGTTAGGAATGTTTTCCCTCTCGCCCTCCTAGACTTGGCTAACTCTTACTGTTCTTGCAGCATCCAGCATAAATGTCATTTCCTCAGTATTGTCTTCCCCAGTCCCCTGATCTTACCTTTTTTCTTCCTCTTCACACTTTGTTTTTGAATTCTGCATAGCACTTATCATTTTGTTATGATATATTTATCTAACAATTTTGTTTTGTCTGTTTAATGACTGTCTCCTCCATTTGGTTGTAGGTTCCACAAGAATAGGGTTGAAAATGTAATGCCTAGTACATAGTGGGTGCTTAGTAAATACCTGTTGAAAGAATGAATAAATGACTGAATGGTTGCAGTATCCTCTTCCTCTTTTGCAGCTCTATGTGTGTTAAAAGGATTGAATTTCTCTGAGAGAGGGAAACATTTTTTCCCAGATGGCAGTGTACATACAGTGTAAATTAATCAATGAATAAGCTAGAACAAAATTTAGATTACCAATATCAAAAGACATGTGGCATTTCATTTCAGGTTACCTCACTTGCTATTAATCACCACTTAATTGAAAGTTGTGTTTCTTTATCTTTTTTTTTTTGAGGAAAAAGCTTAAACCAATGTTTTTATGGTTTATGAACCTCCACAGTACTCTACATCTCCACAGTGCTTTTGGCTTTAGTATCAAAAAGTCCTTATACATAACTTTCTTTCAACTTTAATTTAACTGTATGTAACTTAGGAAGGTAGCATATATTTTGAATACATTATTTTACCCTTACTTCTAAATAGGATTTGAGTCCACTTTCATATTACTGACATTTCCCAGGTATCAGACAAAGCAATTGATATGAAGATTAAAAGAATGGTCAAAATTTTTTAAGGAGAAAAATTTATTTCCACAGAAATCTAACATTTTATCATTAATGTAATATAATACATATATGATTTAATATAAATTTAGCAATATATATATATATTTTAGTTTCCTGGTAGATGAAACCAGAAAGGAAACATAATGGATTCTAGAGGTCCTTTTATTTTTTTTATTTTTATTTTTTTTTAGAGGTCCTTTTAGATATTATAAAAGAAACATATGTATTCAGTCAGAACAAAACAAAACTAAACAGTATTCCCAACATTGTGTTCCAGGCAGGAATTATCTTCCAAGAGAAATTCCTTGCTTGGATCCATAAGGAGGAGCAATTGATAACACAGTGGGCAGTACCTTTCAATATTATTTTGTAGAAGATTCAAAAAGGTCTAAGAATGACCATTTTTTATGTCAACCTTTGACAGATACTGAGATGATAATGTTAAACTTTTGTAAAGGCTTTTCAGTAAGGAGTTAAGATAGTATACGTTTGTTGCTTTTCGATGAACTAATCTAAAAGATAAAGTTTATTTAGAAAAGAGACAAGCAGTGGTCAATATGGCCTTCTCAAATATCACTTATGATAATAGAGCCCTAAAGTGAAGCAGAAAGGGCTTCCCTGGTGGCGCAGTGGTTGAGAGTCCGCCTGCCGATGCAGGGGACACGGGTTCGTGCCCCAGCCCGGGAAGATCCCACATGCCGCGGAGCGGCTGGGCCCGTGAGCCATGGCCACTGAGCCTGCGCATCCGGAGCCTGTGCTTCGCAACGGGAGAGGTTTAGAATTACATTCTGAGAATGATTTGTAAAACATATCATACCTTCAGGATAAACTGACCTGTTATGTGGCGTTTCCTTCTTACAGTCTATGTAGATTTGAAAATGTTCCAAAGTATTTTAGTATAGTTTATCCTAAGCTGAATCTTGTGACCATAATTAAATAATAGGTTTAACTGTTAACTGCCCTCATAGGTTTTTATACAACTATTCCAAAAATGAAAGATAATTCTTGTCTTCCATAGTGAACATTTCATAAAAGATAGTGTTTTGTTTGTTTTATTTTGCTTTCCATTATTCATTCACCATTTTGGTAACAGGAATTTGTGGAGCCAATCTGAACATTACATTTCTTGATTGGTTCAGAGATTGCCCAGCCACCCAATCAGAATTAAGGAAGTGTAATGACATTTGCTGACTTCTGGGAAAGAATCTTCTTCCCAGCTGGACACGAAATCTCATGGGATAAAAGTCCAGTAACTACTTCCTCTATCTTGCTACGCTGAAGAGCCAAGACACATTGTAAAGCTGGATAGAGAAATGCCTGGCTGTTAGCTTTTGAGCCCTGAATCCAGCCAAGTTTGGAGAAATACCGTTTTTGTTTAGGTCAGTTTGGGTCCAATTTTCTGTTGTATGCAGCCAAGAGCGTCTAACTAAAACATCTTCCTACTCAGAAGGTTGGAATACATATATTTAACTAAGTAAATAATATCCTTCACACACACACACACACACAAATTCAAAGGGCTAAAATATATTCATTTTTAAAAAAATTTATTTTATTGAACTATAGTAGATTTACAGTGTTGTGTTAATTTCTTCTGTACAGCAAAGTGATTTAATTATATATATATATTCTTTTTCATATTCTTTTCCATTATGGTTTATCACAGGATATTGAATATAGTTCCCTGTGCTATACAGTAGGACTGTTGTTTATCCATTCTATATATAATAGTTTGCATTTGCTAATCCCAAACTCCCAATCCATCCCTCTCCTACCCACCCACATCTTGGCAACCGCAAATCTGTTCTCTATGTCTGTGAGTCTGTTTCTGTTTCATAGATAAGTTAATCTGTGTCATATTTTAGATTCCACATGTAAGTGATATCATGTGGCATTTGTCTTTCTCTGGCTTACTTAACTTAGCATGATAATCTCTAGGTCCATCCACGTTGCTGCAAATGGCATTATTTTGTTCTTTTTTATGGCTGAGTAGTATTCCATTGCATATATATACACCACATCTTCTTTATCCATTCATCTGTTGATGGACATTTAGGTTGTTTCCATGTCTTGGCTGTTATGAATAGTGCTGCTGTGAGCATAGGGGTGCATGTATCCTTTTGAATTATAGTGTTGTCCAGATCCCAGGAGTGGGATTGCTGGATCACATGGTAGCTCTATTTTTAGTCTTTTGAGGAACCTCCATACTGTTTTCCATAGTGACTGCACCAATTTACATTCCCAACAATGTAGGAGGGTTCTCTTTTCTCCACGCCCCCTCCAGCATTTGTTATTTGTAGATTTTTTAGTGATGGCCATTCTGACTGGCGTGAGGTGGTTCCTCATTGTAGTTTTGATTTGCATTCCTCTAATAATTAGTGATGTTGAACATCTTTTCATGTGCCTATTGGTCATCCATACGTCGTCTTTGAGAAATGTCTATTTAGGTCTGCCCATTTTTTGATTGGGTTGTTTGTTTTGTTGAGTCATATGAGCTGTTTGTATAATTTGGAAATTAAGCCATTGTTGGTTGCATCATTTGCAAATATTTTCTCTCATTCTGTGGTTTTCTTGTTTTGTTTATGGTTTCCTTTGCTGTACAAAAGCTTGTAAGTTTGATTAGGTCCCATTTATTTATTTTTGCTTTTATTTCTATTGCAAAGGGCTAAAATATATTCAAGTTTGAAAACATTAAAATTAAAATTCTGTCTCTCAGGATGTTACTCTTGTCCATTTTCACTCTGCCAGAATGTTATGATACTGGCTGGAAAAAAATTCAAAGGCTGGTTTCTACACCAAGATCATTTACATGGAAAGGAAACCAGTTAAAATGGTTAATGAATGCCAACATGATTCTGACACTAATTTGACTGCTTCATGAGACTGGCAGGAAGGAAAATAAAGCAGTGCTCTGTTGTCAGATGGTCATTTATTTCCCCTTAGGAAATAAATGGCGCAGTGGTTGAGAGTCTGCCTGCCGATGCAGGGGACATGGGTTCGTGCCCCGGTCTGGGAAGATCCCACATGCCGCGGAGCGGCTGGGCCCGTGAGCCATGGCCACTGAACCTTCACGTCCGGAGCCTGTGCTCTGCCACGGGAGAGGCCACAACGGTGAGAGGCCCGCGTACCGAAAAAAAAAAAAAAAAAAGAGTGAGTCTTGTCACTCAGGATAGTTTCTAAAGGATTCTGTAAACAAAAGCTTGTCTTTTGAGTCTCCATTCTTTTTGAGGTGACTAAGTAGCTCTCATCATACAGCTATAAATGTTTGTTCAAATAAAGTATTGACTGGGAAAAGTTCTTGGATCTATAGAATGAGGAGAGGTTGTTATAAGCCTGTAAAGCTGAGTGAAATAGCTCAGTTAGTAAGAATTAGAATTTGTGCTTTCAAGATGCTCTTGTGAAAGCCATAGCAGGGGTGACTACGTCCCTAAATCTATACTTATTATTGATCCTGTTGGCTGTATTCAGGACCCTTCATGATATTTTTAAGGAAAGTGTAGATTAAATATTTGAATTTAATACATTCCAATTTAACTGTAAAATTGATAACTATGTACATAATTTATAAGTTACATATATAGCTACTTATGTTTTTAAGTTGTGTCATTTTCTCTCAGATTAATGAAAGTTCCCTTTGAAAACATGTCTTGAATAATGATTTAATTAAGATGTAAAATGAACATGTTGTTTCTTGAACAGTGGAGAAGCTCCAGTGCCAATTAGGATTTTTTTATTGCAAATATTTGAAGATTGAACTCTTAGTATTTGATGTTCCTTTTGATGAAATGGAGCTAATTTTAGGTACTGCTAGATTTTGTGCTCAAATAATGCCATTTGTAGGCTCTATTCTGTGGCTTACAACAGATTCAGATTTATATTACTCTACTTTAAAATTCTTCAGAGAGAGAATTGCTTCCTGTACCTTCCTCATAATTCTAGGGATCCACACACACTCTCTCTGTGGCCCAGATTGGGTTGCTGTGCCCAGCCCATCCTTCAGCCAGTCACTGCTGATAGGAGTGGTGAGGGGTAGGGTGGGGGGATAGTAGCAAAACAAGCAGTTCGGCCTAGGCCCCACTCCTGAGTAAAGTGGAGAGAGTTTTCCCACACACGTGGAGAGGGGATGAGACGGCTCACTCACAGGAAAACTGGGATACTGTTCCCACCATGAGGGGGAGTGAATGCTCTCGGCAAAAGAACAAATATCCACTCTAAGTTAGAACATGGATGTTCCAGTGGCAGAACTGGCCAGAGCTCGAGGTCAGTGGCCTTGAAAGCCTCTTTATGAACCCCTTCTTCTGATCTAGGCCTTTAGGAATGAAGGGCATACAAATTCATTGAGAGGTTAAATATTGTTGTATCATGTTCAGGAAATGAATGAGTGAAATCTATTATAAATGTTAATTTCTACCTGGTAATGAAAAATTTAATTTTGCTAATTCAGGCTTCTCTTAATAGCCCAAATATTCTTGTGGAGTACGGTTATCCTGGAAAAGGTCATCCAGTGTTTCTGTGGTGAAAACTTTCATATGTAAAATGTTCCTTCAACGCTTTAACATGTTTTTTCACATATCATCTGACAATGGTATTGGGCAACCCAATCTGTAACTTGCGGACAACCACAAAGCATCTTGATTTAGAAGTATATACACCACATGTTTACATTGACAGCACTGTCTAATCATTTAGAATTATATTTTATGAGAAAACTAAAGGTCTCACATTTTGGCCACTTTGCCAACAGTCTCTGTCTGAAGCAGTTCACTGATGGGGAGAGAGATTTATTTTTCGGTATCAAGTTTGTGACATGAAGCATTTGTTTTACAGACAATATTTACCAGTTATTTTTCTGTCTTTAATTCTCGGACCCCAGATACCAAGGACAAATTGAATAACACAGTTAAATCAGCTGATTCTGCATAAGCCCAGAAAGAAGAGTTCTATTTTAGAAAAATAACTGAATTCTAAATCTGTGTCTGAAGAAATATCATGTATAGGTTTTAGCTGTGAAACTGTTCTAAGAATGTAGAGAGGTATTCCTTATGGTTTTGATTGTGCTTGTCCTGAAAAGTTTCAATTTAATCGTAGAAAGGTTTGGGTCTTTTGAAAACAGCAAGAAAATCAATTATCAGGGTTTCAGTTTTCTCCGGGCAATTTTCACCATTTCAGCATGCCCAAGAGGGAAATGGCCTATAATTTTGTTATGCTGAAGAATTTGGCAAGCTGGCTAATGGTCTTGCTAAAAGTAAAGAAATCCCTTCGGTGGCATATGCAGGACGTTATGTCTGAATCATTTAGAACCATTGTAGAGAAGCTTTTGTTCCTGAAGAGATCTGTGGGGGATTTTCCTGGGAAGAAAAGGTGTCTGAATATTCTTAAACCTTGGACAGATTTATCAAACTCGCTGTTTCACTTAAACCTTTGCCAAATGTGACTCATCTTCCATCAAATAGACCTCTCCCCAGGCATCTTCATCTTCAAAAAATCAACACCCAACACCACCTTATATTTCTTTCACTGATGCAATGATGAAATCTGTCTCAAAAGAAAAATATTTGTATTGATTTTATAATCTTAGAGGCCCTAACATTCGAGTGAGGCTGTTACTTAGAAGCATACTCCAAAAACTGTTTTTTGAAGAGTTTTTGTTTGTTTGTTTGTTTTGGCTGTGGGGGAGATGGAGGGGAGGAAAGCTGGATGATAAGTGAAATGGCCTGAAAGCATGAGTCAAGGTAAAAAACAAGAATAAATCAAAGGGAAATCATTGAACACTGGTGAATATAAAAAAAGAAATTAGATCAGACTACAGAGGAAAATGCATAAATTTAGTATCCAGAAATATTCTTCATGGGAGGGTCTATTAGTTTGTCTCCCAACAGAGGTCGGTGAAGTGATAGTCTCCAGAAGGTGGGGCCGTTAGCTCTGTAGGCATTTAGAACTGGTCCGAACAAAGCACCTTCGAGCCTTAGGTGGGGAATGACACACTGTACACAGGAGCTGGATAAGCAGGTATAAAGACTCTTTGACTCCCTCTGACTTCCAGCTAATCATGTATAGGCAGTTCAAAAATCCTACTGCCTCTTTCCTGCCAATTTGGATGCAAATTCTCCTTGGCCAGAAAGCTGATCATTTGATATGAAAGCCTCTTGTTTTGGTGGCTCCTCAGGTTCTTCACGTATCACCTGGCATTCTGCTTAATAAGTAGTTATAACTTTAAATGCAATGTGTAATGTCAGAGATTTACAGACGCTATCTCGTACTTCAAGATCACTGCAATCTCCTCTCTTACATAAGAGGCAATGATGCCCAGACACCAAGCTGGTGAGTTGGATTTCTAACCCTGGGCTACCTCTTCAGAGAAAGAAAGAGAGCCTGGGTTTAGATGCAAATAAACTTAGGTGTGAATTCTGGCTTAAATTCCCATTTCTGTCCCAAAGCCTTCAACCAGTTTGTACCATAACCTCCTTTATCCTTGCAGTGGAATTATTTGAAATTCTAGTTTGAAAGTCTGTCTGGGAGCTTGTACAATTCATTCCGTCATTGTCTGAGTGAGATCATCCAGAGCCTGGTTCCTCCTTCTACTAGGAATTAGTGCTTTTTAGTGGATGTAATGTATCTGTGACCTAATTGTGCATAAAATTGAACTTAAAAAAATTTTTATAACCCAATTTGCTTTCTATTATAAATGTTAAATGAAAAATTTAATTTTGCTAATTCAGAATAAACCTCATCAAGTCAGGATTTTAAAAATATCACTTCAAAGTAAACTCATTCATTTTAGACTTCTTCCCTTAAATTTCAATTTTGCTTAAGTGGCATCTAACTTTAGGGAGGTGTTGTGGATTATGTAACCCCAGGTTGTGTGCATGTTTCCCTCATCTAAGAAAGGAAGCAGCAAGGTATAGTGTTAGAACAATAGCTAGTAATTTACAAAGTAAATTACAAATAGGTTTACTTACTATCTTACAGGATGTAAGCCAGTTGAAGTGCCAAAACTGTATAGCATTACCTCCAAGAAAGAGCCTGAAACTGTGCCAGCAGAAGGCACTGTGAATTTGGCAGTGACTGCTATAGCCTTGAGGCAAGGTAGGTCTTTGCCTCTAGATCAAAAGAGAGACTGTAATAAGCTATGGTTTTTTGGTGCTTTCCTTATAATTAAAACTATTGTAGAATCAGAATTTTGCTTAGAAGCTTCTCTATACCAATCAAAAAAGACAGTACATTTGACATTAGGAAATTGACTGCCCATTTGCTCTAAGATGACTCTAAGATGGACAATTTTGGAAATACCTAGAGTTCATCTAAAGTGGCCACTGTGATTCCAAATTACCCTGGGTGAAATAGTGCCATTTTGTGAGATGTGTGCAAGAATTCGAGAAACAATGATATTACACATAAGAAGCAGGTGTCTGGCTTCGCAGAAGTGCAAACTTGGATTGAATGGGCTGCATCTGGAGAAATGATCATGGTCAATCTAACGTGTTGATTCCATAGCTCATATCTTGAGCCCCTAGCCAGTGGTCGGCTATCTTTGACAGCAGACTTGATAATTTTTGGCCCTCGCCAGATAGAGTTTGTGGAGATTTGTTTCCCAAATTAAACTCTCAGGGTTGTAAACACAGAAAAGAGTTAAAATTAAAATAGGCCTTGTAAGGTTTTTGGGTGGTGGCCCAAAGTACATTTCATCCAGTGAGGAACAGTAGCTTGTAAGATTTTTATTAACAACTTTTTGGAGGTATAGCTGACATATAATAAAATGCACATAATTAAAGCATGAGATTTGATAAGTTTTGACATGTGTATACACTCATAAACCAATCCACAATCAAGATAATGAAAATATCCATCACTTCCAGAAGGTTCCTCATGCCCCTTGGTAATACCTCCTTTCTGCTTTTTTTTCAGTTTCTCTCCACCACTGGGTCTGCAGGCAACCTCTGATCTGTTTCTTCTAACTATAGATTAGTTGATGTTTTCTAGAACTTAATATACATGGAATATAGTATGTATTCTTTTCTCTCTGGATTCGTTCATTCAACATGAATATTTTGAGATCCATCCATGTTATTGTGTGTCAATAGTTCATTTGTTTTTAATCGTTGATGTGTATTTTATTACATGGGTATACCACCAGTTGTTTATCCATCACCTGTGCTTCGACATTGGAGTGTTTTCCAGGTTTTTGTTAGTACAAATACAGCTGCTGTGCACATTCATGTACCAGTCTTTATGCGGACATATGCTTTGTTTTCCATTGAGTAAATATCTAAGTGTGGAAGAGTTGCATCATCTGTTAGGTATATATGTTCAGCTTTTTAAGGAACTGCCAAACTGTTTTCCAAAGAGTTTGTACCACTTCATATTTTCATCAGCAGTGTATGAGAGTTCTAATTCCTCCATATACTCACCAACACTTGTATGGTCGATGTTTTTAACTTTAGCCACTTTATTAGGTGTGCGGTGGTATCTCGTTGCGGTTCTAATTTGCATTTTCCTAATGACTAATGATATTGAACATCTTTTGTGCTTACTTACCATGTGTATTTTTGGTTGTTGTTTTGGGTTTTTGGGTTTTTCTGGTGACATGTCTGTTCAGTCAAGTCTTTTGCCCATTTTTATATTGGGTTGTTAGAGTTCTTTATATAACCTGAATGCAGGTTCTTTTTCAGATACATGATTTGCAAATATTTTGTCTCAGTCTGTGGCTTCTCATTCACTTAGTGTCTTTCAAAGAGCAGAATTTAACTATTTTTTAAAGAAATATTGCACTTTTGTAGTTATGGCTAAGAAATTTTGCCTAACCTAAGGTCGCAAATATTTTGCCCTGTTTTCTTCTAGAAGTCACACGCTTGTTAAGATTTACATTTAGATCTATGATCCCATTAGGGTTAATTTATTATCTTTTTAATTTTTAAATTTTTTAAAATTTAATTTAATATATTTTGGCCGCGTTGGGTCTTCATTGCTGCGCGCAGGCTTTCTCTAGTTGCGGCGAGCAGGGTCTGCTCTTCGTTGTGGTATGCGGGCTTCTCATTGAGGTGTCTCCTCTTGTTGTGGAGCATGAGCTCTAGGCACGTGGGCTCAGTAGTTGTGGCTCGTGGGCTCTAGAGCGCAGGCTCAGTAGTTGTGGCGCATGGGCTTAGTTGCTCCACGGCATGTGAGATCTTCCTGGATCAGGGATCGAACCCATGTCCCCTGCATTGGCAGGTGGATTCTTAACCACCGTGCCACCAGGGAAGTTGCGAGTTAATTTTTGTATATGGTGAGATATATGGGTCAAAGTTCATATTTTTGTATATGGGTATCCAATTATTTCAGCATATTTGTTGAGAAGATTATGCTTTCTCCTTTGTATCTGTGTTGAAATCAGTTTTCCATATATTTGCAGGTCTATTTCTGGACTCTATTCTGTTCCATTAATGTAGTTGTCTGTCTTTATGCCAAACACATACCATCTTGATTACTATAACTTTATACTAGGTCTTAAAATATGGTTGTGAGAGTCTTCCAACTTCATGTTTTTTTTCAAACTTGTTTGGGCTGTTCTGGTTCCTTTGTACTTCCTTTAAACTTTGTATTTGAACTTTAAAATCAACTTGTCAATTTCCACAAAAAAGCCTGCTGGGATTTTGATAGGAGTTGCATTGACTCTATAGATCAATTTAAGAAGAATTGGCATCTTAACGATATTGAGTCTTCCAACCCAAGAACATGATATTATCCTTTCATGTATTTAGGAGTTCTATTATTTATCTCTCAGCAATGTTTTGTAGTTTTCATTGTGTCTTTTACATCTTTTGCCAGACTTATCCCTATTTCACATTTTTGGTGCTATTGTAAATGGTACTGCTTTTTAAAAATTTGGATTGCTTTTTACTAATAAATAGAACTTCAGTTGATTTTTTTTTTTTTTTTTTTTGCGGTACATGGGCCTCTCACTGTTGTGGCCTCTCCCGTTGCGGAGCACAGGCTCAGCGGCCATGACTCGCGGGCCCAGCCGCTCCGTGGCATGTGGGATCTTCCCGGAACGGGGCACGAACCTGTGTCCCCTGCATCGGCAGGTGGACTCTCAACCACTGTGTCACCAGGGAAGCCCACGTTGAGATATTTTTTATAGCCCAGAATATGGTCTACCTTGGGTAAATTTTTCATGCACACTTAAAGAGAATGCATATTCTGCTTTTGTTAGGTGGAGTGGTTTATAAATATCAATTAAGTCAGTTGATCATGTTAATTCTTCTATGTCTTTACAGATTTTTTGTATATTTGTTTTATCAACTATTGAGTATGGAATATTTAAATCTCCAACTATTATGGATTTATCTACTACTCCTGTAGTTCTGTCAGTTTATACTTTATGTATTTTGTTATTGGGTACATAAATTTAGGTATTTAATGCCTTCTTGATGAGTTAGCCCCTTTATTATTATGAAATAACCTTTAAAAAGTTCCTGATAATATTCTTTGCTTTGAACTCTATTGTGTCTTATACTAATACAGTCACTTCAACTTTCTTTTAATTAGGGTTAATATGGTACCTATTTTTCTCTCCTTTTATTTCATTATAAATGTAAGTATGGGTTGACCAAAAAGTGCGTTCACATCTTCCATAACATCTTACAGAAAAACCCAAAAGAACTTTTTGGCCAACCCAGTACATGCACACACATGCACTAGATAGATAGATAGATAGGTATCATATAGTCGGGCCTTTCATTTAAAAAATCTAATTTGACAGTCTCTGCCTTTTAACTGGGATGTTTTAGCAGTTAATATTTAAGTGATTATTGACATAGTTAGGTTTAAGTCTATCATTTTGCCATTTGTTTTTTTATTTGTTCCATGTTTCTTTTTTTCCCTTTTTTCCTCACGTGTTTGCCTGAAGAACTTCCTTTAACATTTCTTATAGAGCAGGTCTGTTGGTGATGAATTTTTTTTCAGCCTTTGTACATCTTAAAGAGTCTTTAAGACTCTTTAGTCTTTAGTTCTTAAAAGACATTCTACTTGGTATAGAATTCTAGGTTGGCAGATTTTTGTAGTTTAAGATATTGCTTCACTGTTTTCTCACTTGCATTTTTCTTATAAGAAATCTGCCATCATCCTTATCTTTGCTCTCTGTACTTAATATGATGTTTTTCTCTGGCTAGTGGGAATAGGCACTGTTCCCAGTCCTGGGTGAGCACCAACTATTGTTAGCTCTAATCCTTTTGGGTGGTTCTTTCCCAGCAGCAATCACCAATACTCTGTCCTGTGAACTCTAGCTTCCTTATTTTCCTCAGACTCTTAGCTCCATCTCCTCAACTCAGAGAGTCAGCCAGGCTTCTCCAGGACTCTTTTTTATGCTGTCTGGGGCCTGAAAACTCTCTCAAAGCTGTAAGCTGAGGCAATCATGGGATTCACTTTGTTTCCCGTTTCTCAGTGACCAGTGTTTTTCACGGCCTGATGCCCAGTATCTTGAAATCTGTTGTTTCATATATTTTGTCCATTCGTTTTGGTAGCTCCTGTTATTCCATCTTGGTCATTAGCAGAAGTCCTTGGAGCTGGTTTTTGTCATGGAGTTAGACTTACTGGAACTCTATCTGTTGATCATTTGATGTTGTTTTCCCTCTTACTGACAAATGTTTATGAGAAGACAGATAAGATAAAGTTGAGGTTAGGTAGAGAACACAGTATTACCAAGAATTTTTAGCAAAACAAGTCTGATCAGAAAGTTCAATACATAAATAAGTAAAATATAATTTTCTCAGGAAAGAGAAAAAGAAATTCAGGGTTGAAAGCTTCAGTGAAATTGTATTTTCGACCTGGTATATGGTTCACCTCTCCACCATAGGCCAGGAACCTCAAGCAGAAGAGACCCACAGGGCCTTGAGGAATGCACACACACGTTGTCAGGCTCATGGGTCCTGGTTTGTGGCAGGAAGGTCAGAGCTGAATCTTAGTAGGTCCTCCAAAATGTGGAGAGCCTCCTCTTCAAATAAAGAAACCTGTTACAATATAAACAAATGAACTTTATAAACTTATAGAGACAAGGGAGAAAATTTCCATTTTGAAATGGCATCTCATTAGGAGAAATGACTGCACAGTTGTTTTTGTTTTTGTTTTTGTTTTTGCGGTACGCGGGCCCCTCACTGCTGCAGCCCCTCCCGTTGCAGAGCACAGGCTCCGGACGCGCAGGCCTAGCGGCCACGGCTCACAGACCCAGCTGCTCCGCGGCATGTGGGATCCTCCCGGACCTGGGCACAAACCCGTGTCCCCTGCATCGACAGGTGGACTCCCAACCACTGTGCCACCAGGGAAGCCCGACTGCACAGTTTTTATTGTTCGTTATTTGGTTTTAGAATATCACACGTGGGAAAAATCTGTGGATCGTTGTTGATTTCTTAAACTGAGGGTTGATACAAGTGACCTGAAGTTCTGAATGAAGAAAGAAATGTTATGCGAGTCCAAAGACATTGTGAAGTTGGAATTGGAGGTAGTTCTTCCAGATCTCAATTTTGTGTGACTGGTGGACGTGGCTGTTCTGGTTCGGACCTGTTAACACAGGTGAGCCCTGTGTAATGTTAGCCATTACCATATGTTTAGACAGTGATGACTAGCTCAGCAGAGTGTAATCTGCATTCATGGCAGTGCACATTTGTGTGGCACACCCCAAATGCTCCCCAGAACACCATTCTGAGTTGAGTTGTCTGTGTGTTACAGCATGGTAGTTTTCTTTTCTGTGACTTCTCTTTGTGTTGTTTGTTTTGTGCATGAAAAATATGTTTGATGACAGGATTTGAGAAAAGTGAAGCAAAAGAACTTCATGCTGGGTATTAACATGCAAGTTTTACATTGATTAGAGGCATCTTCAAAGAAAGGGTTGTGGAACTAGTCAGAGATTGGTGGCAGTCTACTGTGAAGTATACTTCAAACATAACCTCAACTGGGGAGGACTGACCAGAAATTAAACAAACTGGGCTGGAAAAAACATGTTCCAGATGCATGTCATGGGGAGATTTGAGAACGGGAGAGTGAGCACCAGCTTATAACACTGGTGAAAGCGTCCCCATGGGGGCCATGTTATAATGATACCAGACACAGTGGATGTCACTAACACTCATTTCTAGATGTACATCCCTCCTCTAAACAAAGTATATTTACTTGATTCAGTCACACTTTTGACCTTTAAACTCCCTGTTTAAGACAGGATAGGTTGGGTTATACTAGAAATAAATAATCCCACATTCTCTGCGGTTGAACACAGTAAAGATTTATTTCTTATCAATGCAAAGTCTGCTGTGTGCCCAGGTGACCCTCCAGAGCCACTGCTATCCATGTGGTGACTCAGTGATTGAGGCCTGTACCCTCTAAACACATGGCCTCCTCAGTTAAAGGTCAGGGAAGGAGAGCCTGCTTTAGCCTGGAAATGCTGATGTCACTCCTGCTCATGTTTTAGTGGACAGAATTAGTCACGTGGCTCTCCCCAATTCCAAGGGCACTGACTCAACTTGGTTTCGCTAACACCCATTAATCTTTTTGCCTTCAGGTTAAATAATTATTTGCTTCACATTTGTCTCTCGCGTTAGACTGTAAACTCTGCATTACTTATTCTGTCTTGTTTCCCCAGCCTTTGGCATACTCAGTACCTAGTATTTAGTCAGACATTTATAAATAAATAACTACTTGGGATAATAATAGGCATCTGGAAGTTTTTTTTCTTGATAATTGTCAGTAATTTCTGTTTTACTAGCTATAGAAACGTTCAAAAGTTATAGACAGCCTGATTTCATAAGTGGCAGACGGCAAGCTGGGAGACATTTACAAACCCATAGATTGTCAACAACTATTCTAGTTTCTGACATTGCGGTAGTGTCTCATTTATTCATGACACATCATTCCTGCAGATAATATTGTTCATTTTTAAAAGGATAGATTGTTTAAAATTTTCTTTTTTTCCCCGACTGTAAATGTAATATATGTACATTATAGAAAAACTGAAAAGTACATACATCAAATATAAAGAACTCTAAATTCCAGTGTTCAAAAACTACTGTATTTTGGCATATTCATTATCAGACTTTTACCAACACATATCTTTATCAGGTTGAGCTCAAACAGTAAAATGGATTTTTATTCTGAATTTCTTAAAATTTTGTCACAGCATTTCTACTTTGCATTAAAGTCTGTTAATGCATCATTTCCAATGACTACATAATGTTCCTTTCATGTCTAAACGATGATTTACTGAACCATCCCTTGTAAGTAGACATTTAGATTACTTCCAAAAGGTTTTCACTACATAAAATGCTGCAACAAATATTGTGATGCGTAAATGTTTCTCCATATTTTGGACTACTTTCTTAGAAGAGATTCATAGAAGGAAAACAGATAATTTAAAAGGTAGGAGCATTTATACAATCATAGGGACACCTTTAAAATAGTCAGTAGTTTTAAGCAAACACAGGAAACATCTAATCTGCTTAGTATCCTCCTGTGAGCTCTTGGGGGGTTTAAAATGTTCTTGTCTTTTTATGTAGCAGTCAAAAAACAATTTGGAAGTAACTTTTATGTGATCAGCACTCATTGCATGGGACAATATCTCATTGGGTAGGCCAATAATAACATGCCCAGCATTTCCACACTACCGTTTATAGCAGGTCCTTTTTTTTTTTTTAATTAATTAATTAATTAATTTTATTTTTGGCTGTGTTGGGTCTTCATTGTTGCGCATGGGCTTTTTCTAGTTGCAGCGAGCGGGGGCTACTCTTCATTGCGGTGTCTGGGCTTCTCATTGCAGTGGCTTCTCTTATTGCAGAGCAAGGGCTCTAGGCATGTGGGCTTCAGTAGTTGTGGCACGCAGGCTCAGTAGTTGTGGCTCGCAGGCTCTAGAGTGCAGGCTCATTAGTTGTGGCACACGCGCTTAGTTGCTCCACAGCATGTGGGATCTTCCCGGACCAGGGCTCACACCCATGTCCCCTGCATTGGCAGGCGGATTCTTAACCACTGCACCACCAGGGAAGTCCCCTGTAGTAGGTTCGTAATGTTCGAGAGAGATACATCTGAACTCATCTGGAATCCTTCAAGTTACAAAACTATTTTAACATGTCGGGTTTTTTCCCCAGAAATTTCCATATTTGCACTGGCTAAAGTACTTACTGAAATAGTTTCTTTAATCACTTTTTCTTCCCTCCACATTGAATAAATATGGCAGAATCATTTGCAAAACAGAGTCACTAGTCACTGCCAACTTCAACATTCCACTCTTTAATGTATTCAAAACTTATTTTTTCTCACTAGTAATTATCACTTTCTTAGTCCTCTTTACTTTCTTTGCAGTTTTTCCAACAGCACCTGTAGATGGCTTGCTTTGAGGGGTCCGTGTTTAACAAAAAAACAAAGTTTTTATTGCTCAATGTGAATTTTTGCCTATGAGAAGGGAACCACAAAGCCTGAAGAAGATACAGTTATTGGACAGTCCAGGAGCTCAGGCACCAGCTGAGTGACTATCTTGGGTGCTGTCCTTAAACATCCGCTAATTCAAAATGACAGTCTACTCTCTACGTCAAGGACTTTCAGGAATTACATGTAAATGCATAACCACGAACATCAAATCCATACATTCCAGGGATCCCCTGTGATCTTTCAAAACACATTAATAAGCAGGACAGTTATAATTTTCCCTTTCGTCTAAAGGAGGAAGATAAAGCCAGTAAGGACATAATTGTCTTGGCCAAGGTCATATAGTCCATAAATGAGGCTGCTGGGATGAGACTGAGATTCAGGAATAGAACAGTTTAGAAATTGAATCTTCATTATATACATGAGCAGATGGAATGGAGCTGAGTAAGACATTATTCCTGAGAATCAGTGTGATGTAACTATAGGTGGAAACAAGAGTAGACAAGAGAATAGGACATCAAATCATCCTACAGAGTAATCCTTACAGAATAATGTCTGCACAAAAAATGACCTCAGTTCACTCATGAAGGGAAGAGAAAGTGAACTGATATTTTTGCCATATGCTGGCTGCAAACATGTAGAGAAAATAGCAAGCTGCTGTTGGCTGAAGGTGCATCGCAGGAGCTGGCAGCACAATTTCTTTTCCCATCAGTTTTCACCCCTGCCCCCACTTCTACTCTGCAAGGGATCTGCCAGAGTAGACATGTAAAATAAGTGTATCGCGGTTAAGAATAGAACGTTTTGCTGTATAGCTGAGTAGAAAAGGAAAGGTGTTTCTGATAGAATCTAGTTTTTATCACTTGAGGAATTGTGTAATTGTAAATAGTATCCTAGATAGTAGTTAAAGATTTTATTATCTAGAATGCAATACATATTTATCTGTTCAAATATGAGTATAATTAATTGGACAAACTTCTCGCTTTCTAATTCAAGGCTTATATTCAAATGCATTATTTCTGAGTAATACATGCAATGATACAAATTCTGCTTGATTAAGCTTGATTGACTTTTACTGAGTCCAAAACTAATTGTGCTGCTAGAACTAAAAATATAAATTCTCTTATTACTAACAGAAACCATAACTCTCACTTGGGAGCAGAGCCCCATGAATAGCCTGTAAAACTGAAGAGTTTGTAGGGATGCTGTGGTAGTCGGAAGATTTCATTTTAATCCCACCTTTAACATGTAGGACCTCTGGACTTCAGTTTCTCCATCTGTGAAAGAGAGACACAATGATATTTACTCTTCCTACCTCCCAGGATGATGTGAGGATCAAATAAGGTAAGGTTGATGTCTATGTAAGATTGATGTAAGATTGTCAGTGTTGAGATGATCGTTACTGACTGTAGAAAAGCCTTCTTTCTCCATAGATTATTTGTGAAATGGGAATGTGGTTGGTCCACATTGGCCATTCACAGTGTGTGAGAGATTAGATTCTAGCACATGGGAAAAGGACAAGCTTTTTTCCCTAAGGACAAGCTTTTTTCCCTAAGAACTTTTTTCCCTAAGAACTTTCTAGAACAAAGCAGAATTCCTAGTAGGATCTTATATTTTTGCTTTGGTCGATTAGTCTATATTTTGATATGAAACGTAGAAGATGGTAAAGTGGGTTAATGAATAAAAGAAAAATGACAGTGGTAAATGTGGCTTGGCTTCAAATAAATTTCATGGTCTATCTCAGTTCCCCTATCCCTTCCTATTCATTCACTCGCTCATTTACTCATTGAATGAATATTTATGAATCATACCCTATATGCCAGTTTTGGCTTCCTTTTAGTTTTCTTCATTTGAGGGCATTGCTGAGCTATAGGAAGATGACTGCTTCAGTTGCATGTCTCCAGTGAGACTGTGAGTTCCTTAAGGGTAGGAGATATGCCTTATACTTTTATTCTGTCCTCTATCATAATGCTTAGCAGAGTGCTAGGAAAATTTAAGAAGCCATTAAATAGTTATTGGGTTTTTCTTAAAACCACATAGTATTTTTATGGTTTGATAATTTTTGAAAAGCACTGCCTTGCAGGTTGGGTTTTTTAGGGGATGGCCTCTGAGTTGGAGATTAGCACCTCCACACTGGGAAGTGGCTGGGGGATGCTGTTGGAAGCAATGTCTATGGAAGCAAGGGGTAGGAAGCAGATTGGGCCGAAGAGAAGATGGGCTGCGATGCAGCCTGGGTACAGTCCTCAGCTCACCCCATGGGATGCTCTGAAGCTAGGATGGCCTTTCACAGTTGTTCTGAGTTGGGGTCAGAGAGCCATGCCTTTATCCGAGTCATTCGAGGCAGGCTGCCTGGGAAAAGGGAATGATCTTGGGCAAGGTGACCAGGAATTCTGAAAGAGCTGTGGGCCGTCTGCTGGCAGCATTCCCGGCAACTGAGGGGAATAAGTTCTTCAGTCCTGAAGGGAAGCTTGGGCAGCACATCACAGTGTCCATTGCTCATTGTAATACTGGTGCAAAGGATGTTAGAAACTTTACCTGGGGAGGAAAAAGGTGAAATTTAATACTGACACATTATATACCTCAAATTTTTCATGGAAAAGGTCATTCTTATGTCACTCACTAGTGTAGGTATAAAATAAAATTCCCGCAAACATGTATTTCAACGAAACATTTAAAAAATTTTGTGTCAATGTTAGTAGGTATTAGTCAGGATGATTTTGTTTCATGTGATTGAATCTAACTCAGATTAGTTCAGGGACAGGAAAATGTATTGTCTCATGTAGCTAAACTTCAGGAAAGGCAAAGTTGCAACTAGACTTCAGGGACTCAGATGAATGATAGTAGATCACTTTTTTGTCTCTGCTTCTCTCTTCATATTGTCTTTACTCTGCCAGACTAGCTCCTTTAGTACAGCTGGCACTATGGCTAACAGCAGTTTCCAGGCTTACAGTTTCATCACTAGAGAAAAATTAAAACTTGACCTCTCTATTGTTAAACTCCTTGGGAAAGGTTTTTATTGAGTCAGGTGTTATCCATGGACCAGTCAGCTGCAGCCAGGTGGATAAGTTATAATGATTAGGCCAACTAAGTCTATCTGGGCAACCCTAAACAAGCATGGTCATCAAGTAAGATCATGGGAGTTCTTATGTGAATATATTACAATGGAGAAAGGGGCATTTTGTGGAAGGGTAGAGCAAGCAATGAGTAGATAGAACAAAGGATGTCATGTAGTAGATTTCTCTTTCCTCCCCCACTCCACCGTTTCAATCTTACCAGACTAATTTTATATTCTTTTTTGGGTTTGGCATATGGACCAATGCATTTTATCATGGAAATAGACCACAGAGCTATCAGTAATCTGTTCATAAATACTAGGCTCTCTTCACTTTGCACTGAGATTAATCACCTGCCTACAGTACATGATTTTCTTGGTTCAGAGAAATTGTTGATTAATCATATTAACAAGGGAATTTTTGAAATGAAGACATAATGATTATATATTTCTTTTTAAGAGGATATTTATTTATATTAGCAAATGTCACTTTATAGAAGACATTTCAACCTTTATTAAATAAACCTGCTCTGAGTGATTTATAATATAATTTTGTTGGCGATACATCTTTATTACATTAAAGTAGACTTATTTGAAAATATAAAAACTTTAAAAATAGTGCTTCTCAGTTCCAGCAAAAAATCCATGCCTTGAAACAAAAATTTCAGAAAGGGTCAGCTTAGCTTTTAACTCTTCTAGTGATGGAGTTGCTGGCCTACCCCACCCTGGGTGATTAGTTTAAGTCAATTGTGTTAATTCCATCCCATGGTAAAACCAATCCCAGTCGTTGATTGCTTCACAAAAGGGAATGTGACACAATACACTGAGGGAAGGAGTGCTTCTGTGAAGTTTTCTTTTCCCTTTAAGAAAAAAGAAAAAAGAAAGCCACAGAAAGAGACAGCCATTCTTTTGGACATTGTTGGGTCCATACATCATGTAAGTTCTGCTAATGTCACCTGTCACCAGTGTAAGGTGAGGCCAGCACTGAGGATAGCCCAGTAGAGAGATGAAAAAAACCCAAGTCCTTGTTGACATTATTAAATTAGTGAATTAACCAATCTGCCACAATGTAGGGAGGTCTCTCAGAGAGGAAGACACTTGAGATGGATTTTGAAGTACACTTCAACAATGGGATGAAGATGAAAAAGGACCTTCCAGGCACAGGGAACAACATATGCAGAAGCACAGCGTGATTAAATAGGTGTTCAACTTAAACTCACTCAAGATAGAAAAAATAAAGTCTGGGGATATTTCATAGGAATTATACTTGGCTGACAGCTGGGGGTGCTGGGTGCTGAATCAGGGAATTGAAAGGACAGATGTACCTTCTCTCTCCATCTGTGTTTGGGGTCATATGGTCTCTTAGTATTGCTTTCTTCTGACCAGGTGTTCCAGTCCCCTGGATTCATGGAATTGGCTAGTGCGGTGAGGGGAGAAGCCTGGGAACACCAACTCTCCTGTTGACTTTGGCAAGCTAGTTTCTCTGGTCTTCAGTATAAGTACAATATACAGCCCCAGAAGGACATCTCAGGCTCACATCAAGATAATTTCAGTTTAAGCACCACTGTGATCTGACTATAGTTTCTCTGTTGGAATTTTCCTGGTCAGCCAATGTGCTAGCCTTCAGACACGCTAACTGGCTGTAGTCCAGTCCACCAAAGTTTAAGGTAGGAGCAAAGGGCCTACGAAAGACATTGAACTGGACGGGCTTGAGAGGCAAGAGGAGAAACAGGAGAGAGGAATGATTTAAGCGTCAGAGGAAGGTAGGAAAAGGATTAACGACCTGCAAATATCTTTCTGACTGATGCACATTCTTACCACTCAAAACATTGCTGTAGTTTTAAAGCTGTCCTCTCTCTAGAATTTCTCTCAAGGTATAAATGTCCCCAGCAGGGCAGAAAATTGAGCCACTGGTACCTGAGTGAATGGAAGGCAGGATGAGAGCACTTCAAAAAAAGGGAGGATAATTAGGGTAAAAAAGTGGAGGATTGCTCAAAGACACACCTTTTGTCAATTTGTAATTTTAGAGTGTAGTGAGCAATGGTGCCTGGGCAGAGTGTTATCGAAGTGTCCTCGGCTTGTCTTTAATTTTGAAGGTTATAATAGGTCACATGGGATATTGTATGTTTCAATAACATGAGCAGCAGTGGAGGAGGGGCAGTTTCTTTAGGCATGTGACACTGTAGTCTGTCTAACAGTTGCCCGGGAGAAAAATGCAATGGTGGACTTAACAGACCTTTAGCTACACCTAGTGGCCAAGTAGGGAAAGGAGCAAATATTTTATTGTAATACTGTATGTATCATGGTTCTTTAGCTAAGTTACTTTTATAATCAGTTAAGAATTATTTCTTGGGTAGTTATAGGAATTATGCTCTACAATTATACTCTACAATTCCCACTGTATGATTATTTTTGACTAGTCTATTAGTTTATCGTCTAGCTAAATAACTGATTCTCCAAACTGGAGGAATGTTGTGGGGGAAAAGAGAGAGACCATGGGTTGGGAAGTTGAGGAAAGGGAAGTCAGTGGGCGTAGCGGCATGCCTCCTATCTCCATGGTAACTCTTAAGGACCAACTTACAGTGTTTGACACCTGCTAGATTCCTCTACTTTAGCATTATGTATAGGATTGTCTCTGAGAAAATAAACAACGATAACCGTGATGATGATGACGATTGTGGTTCAGGAAGAGTTGTCTGAAGGAAAGAGAGGGTAAATATTTAAGAGTCTGTTATTTATGAGGTTGGAAAAAATGAACTTAATCTGTAAGAAAATAGAACAGAATCTGAAATGTAGACCTGATCAAATTATTTTCAACAATGTTATATAGTCACCTGTATCTTTGCAAGTGCATGTACTAGAAATATTTTGTGGGTGGCAATTTTTTGGTGTTTGCTTACAGATAGGGAAATCTCAGTAGCCAACACTTATGGTCGTTTTGACATTGAAGTGGAACATTTATAGACACGATTCCAACCCTTGGAGAGATGACTCAACTGGATGAGGTCTGTGGCTCACCCCCAGGCTCACAGTTAGCTTGGAGAAAGAACAGCAAGAAATGATATTTCGAAGGGGTTTTATAATATTTTACTCCAACTTTAATGATAGGAATGGGTTTATGTTTCCTTCATGAGAATTCGAATACAGGATGTATTAATTAAACATACACCTTCATTTTACTGATGCAGAAACTTGAGCCAATAGTGATTAAGTTACCCAGCTATTTGGTTGCAGAGCTAAGGCTACAATACAACTCAACGGTTTTTACTCCTGATCTGCTATTCTTTTTACTCCAGCTATTAGTGGAAGAGTTCCCCATTTCAGTAGAAGACCAAAGCAAAAGGAAGTGGGCTTACACCTACATCAAGAAAGTTTCGATAGATTGAGGGAGATTAAGTGTAAAATAACTAAATATTGTATTTTCTTTATGCTAAGATGTTTATTTTTCACATATTAATATTCTTAAATCAGCCTGAATCTTAATGTTAAATCATAGTTGCTTCCAGGCAGTGTGTGCAGTTGTGATATGGTCACCTTTACATGGAAGAATTTAGCCACTGACATTTTCACTTAATAGATTATAGAATTGACAAAGCTAAGGTGTTGGCTTAATTTCTGAAAGAAAACTATTTACTATCCAGCAATATGTAATTCAATTAAGAAAAAAACAAAATTAGTTTAAATCACTGGTATTCTTTCATTTGACTTCAAGTGCTAATGTGGTGAAGGTGTCAGGAAAGAATTCAGCAGACTCATCATCCATGCTGTTCTTGCACTGGCAGGGGCCACACTTAAGTTGGAAGAATCTTTATTATGGGTTTGAAAAAAAGTGTAGACCCAAATCTTGTGAATCCCAAAAGGAAGTGGTGTGTAATTTTATGGATAGATACATGTCATAGTTGTGCTAGTGTAGTTTACAGTTTGTGTACGTATAATGTAGTGGGTTTTTCCCTGAAGCACTCTTATTAAGTTGTCTCATCATCTTACAATCAGTGATAAGAATAGGAGTAATTTGGTTTAGAACAGCAGTGTTATGTATTAGAAAGAACACTGTCTTGGAAGCTAGATCTGTAAAACAACTCAGCCTCCTACTGACTGTTTAGCCCTTGAGCAATTCACTTCCTCTTTAAATATCAGTTTCCTTAGCTAAAACTGAAATAATGAGCTGTATGTACCTTGAAAGAATATTGTGAGGATTAAATAAGATTATGTATGTAAAGAGCCTACCACAATGCCTGACATGTTGCAGGTACTCAGCAAAGTCAGCCCAGCCACTGGAAACTTGAGTCAACAAAATGATTTCAGTAATGCTGGCTGAAGGGTGCATTTCTCTGATTTGGTCCCATGTAGTCTAAAGAGTACTTCTCACCATTTCAGAATCCATGCCCCATTAGTCAAGAAGATTTTTCAAAGTCTTCTACGTTATGTTTTACAGAAAGTATGATGTATTTAAGCATTTTTTCCAATATATAATAGTATAGAATATGTTTTTTTTCAAGTTACTGTCCTCTTTTACCCTCTTCCCATTATGATCTGCCTCCTAGAGGGGTAGCCCCACCCAGCTAAGAGTAATTGCTCTAAAACATGGTATCAGACAGCGAGACCTAAGAAAGATTTACACATTTATTTTAGGTTCATATTAGGAGTACAGATCGTCCGTGTATTTGCTAAACACATTGGGTAAAGAGAAGAAACGTGGAACTAGCCATCATCCTGCGTATCCTCCTTCAGAGTCAATCCAAATAAATGTAATGGGACAGTATTTACAAGGTGACCTATCGATTTTTATGCACGATTTTACTACTATGTGTTTGTCAGCATGGAGATATTAACTGTCAGAAAGCCAAGGGAAAAAAAAAAGTTTTTTAAAGCTAGGATACCAGAAATTTTAAAAAGCTCTGTGGGCCAAGCTGCTTAAAGAAACACAAGGCCAAATTTTATACCAGTCCCTAGGGAGATACAAAGAGAAAAGCCTTCAGTAGCCCTGATCACATTTCCGTCACTCCGGGATACTGTCTCCTACAGGTGTTCACAAAATAATATCACGACCTGGAGTTGGCTGTCCTGTCATGGCTTTTTCTGATTTTCTGCTAGCTGGACTTTCACTCAATCCTAAAGCTTGCTTCCCACCCAGCCTTCAGAATGGATTGACAGGATTCCTCTAGCACTATTAACTTTCAAAGCCGCTCATCTATTTGCATATCTCGCGCAAGGCACGCCACACCAACCTGGTCTTGCCACAGGCTGCTTTGGAGCCCGAATTCCTTGTCTGCTTTGTTCAGCAACTCGAAATATACTCAAGGAACCCCTCTACTTGAGAGGGAAGAAAGGGAAGGATTCCAGGGTGGAGCACAATGGCCAGGCCATGGGAAAATTCCAGGAATCCTGTGAGCCACTGTCCTTACCCCACGTCGTGCCCTGCCTTACTAATCTTTCGGATTAGTTCAGCCTAATGAAAACCAACAACATAATAAAGCAAGTAATGATACTCATCGTTTGTCTTTCGTCTGCTTTGTTTCATTCTGCATGCCTTGGTTTAGCCAAGCAGAATTCTCCAGAAGCCCTACCAACCAGCTCCTGGGACTGACAACTTTAGTGCTCACCTTAGGGAAAGAAGTAACTGATAAGGATCCAACCACTAAAAACTCATTGTCTGTTCATAGAAAATATGGGTGTGTGTGTGGGGGGGGGTTGGTTGATATTCTGTCTTTCCCGAGGACCATGGGTTCGGTTCCTCAACACAGTAGACCCCTATTTCTCTTAACTTCTCTTTATTATGTTCATAAATAGCAAAATACTATAGAAATTCACACCGACAGCTCTTAGAATATTTTCAATTCATTATTTAGCATTACTTATGAAGTTAAGTCTTCCTGTGAAGGGGAAAACATTCTTTACTTCAGGTGTCAATTTTTTTCAAAAATATAGGTGGGTCTTACTATAAGGCAAACTAAAACTCTTTATGAACAGTACACTATTTGTTAGAAAATGTCCTTATATTGTTTTTTCTAATTTAAATAAGTATGGCTACCAGGAAAAAGAAATCATTTTTCTCCTTGCTGGATGAAAGTAGGTCAAGTAATTTAAGCCAATCCATTGCAATTAAAATTCTGACATTGCCATTGTTCCTTCTATTCTGAGGGGAAAAGACAAACAGAACACATGGTAATAAGGGTTCATTGGCTAAGTTACTTGATGTTACTACCTATGGGGTCTCCTGCTTCAACCTGCCCGGGAGCTTCATTCTGATGATAGTAGTATAAGTACCAAAATGATGACTACCATCTCTGAGGCTGTGTCTCTCTCTTGTGCCAGTAAAACAGTAGAGGAGAGGAGAAAATTGCCAATGGCTTGAGTCCTAAATTCCTTGAATTCTGCATTTATTTATTTTGGGGAGATAATGTTATCTGCCAAGTTTATTTTAAAGTAAATTCTACTGAATCAATTAGGCAGCAACACTCAGTCTCATTAAACATCCTGTGGCCCTTTTCACAAGATTAGAGCCTGTGGCTTGATCACATTCCAATGCAGGTAATTTCATTCTGCATTCCAGGAGATTCTCCTCCACCTTTCTAACCCTGTACATCAAATGCATTATCATTTGCACTGATCCCAAATCGACAGTTCTGTTGTGAGGGTGAAGAGTGTGTCAGCTTTAACTGACAGGCTAAACAGCATTGCTTTTAGTAAGAAAATCCCTTAGCCAATGCCTATTTTGAAATTTCAAGTATGTACATTTAATCATAAGTTAAGGTCTTTGGTAATAAGTAAAATGCTCTTATTTTCATAATGGGTGTTTATTCTGGAATCTTCTTTGATAAAAAATTTGTTTCTCAAGTATATGCTGTTTGCTTCAAGAGAGAAAATGAAGTCTTCAGAAATGGTAAAAAGCAGACAATAAAACAAACAAAAAAAACCCTCTTGAGCAAAGACTTTTCTTTGACCTTCTAAATAAATTCCACAAGGGGGCGAAAACACCTAATGGTCCAGGACCGCAAGGTTTATACTTCAAAGCTGGCCACCCATAATAGATTAGTGGATTAATATTATGCTCTAAAGGATCTGGCCTTTAGTGTTGACATCAATTTATTGCTATCCCAGTTTACAGTAGTAAAAGTCTTGGAGACCATAAACTTCACAATAGATGTCAGCCTTCTGGTACTAGTGCTTTAGGCTAGCACCCCATAAACAGTGGTGATTAGGTAACTGTTCTTCAAACACCCATCCATAGCTGTAATGTCTTTATCAGCTCCAGCAGGGATACTGCCACCAGGATTTTTAGCAGCTACAGCAGAGGTATAAGTTTTTTATAATGTGTTCTTCTTTTTCTCATGTGTTTTTATGATATTTTGCTGTGGCTTATCAGTGATCTCTTCTTGAAAATCAAGAGTGTCTAATTGTGGGCAAAGCTTAAAGAATAGAAGCTCTCTTGTACCATATTAGAACTTTTTGAAAAACGGCCAAGGTACAGAGGTCAAATTTCCCCATATGCTACAAGCAACTTAGTAGGAAGCAAGACCGCTAAAGGTTTTGCAAATGTCTGCCAGTAGCCTGGTGATCTAGGTCACTGTACAGGTTTCATTAATCAGGTTGTTCAAACAAGGAGTTATTTCTCCCTGCTTAAGAGACCTGCAGATATCACATAGAATCTGCTCAATTGTTGATCATGAAAGAGTTTTAATGAAACAGAGATCATTCGAACGAAGGGGACGGGAGAGTTTGTACTGAAGAGAAATTGTGCTTTTAACCCAGCTTTTCCTGTTGAGTCCCCTGTTCTGGCAGAGATAGGCTCAGGATCTAATAATAGTTCCTCCGGCTCTGCATCTCCACATACGTGTTCCGGCGTTAGAGCAGCAGGAGGAATTTAGTGACAGAGCAGGTGTTGTGGCTTATTCCCTGGCAGAATAAATGGTGAAGGGTGGTGGCAAGGCAGTTCTCCTGATTCCTTTATGCAAAAAAAAAAAAAAAAAGACAGTGTCTCCAATGGCCTTCCTTTTTATTTTCTTCCTGGCACAAGTGGAAAAGAACTAGAATTGTTGTATTAATATGTATGCAAACATATTTTTTCACTTGAGCCTCTGGAAAAAAAAAAAAGAAGAAAAAGGAAAAAAAAACTTGCTGTGAAAATGCTTAGCCAGGAAGATTTACTGCTGATTGCAGATTTATTATTGACATGTCTAAGTGGAAGAAAACTTCAGTTTTAACTATTAATGTGGAAAATCTGGATCAGCCTTTAAAATGGAGTAAAGAGCTTTGAACGATGTATTTTCAGAGAAATTATTTACTTACAACATAATTTTTAATAAGGAAGTGTCAGTTAAGAGGTGTAAAAAGAACCCAGTGCAGTATGCATCTTAATTTTAATGGCCTGCCTTGGAAATAGAATTATAGAATGTAGGTGATCTGAATTATACTGAAATCAGCTTTTATGCCAGACTCACTGTAATTTAACACTTCTATATACCCTCCTCTCCTGATTTTTTTATTATGAAATATGGGATTTAAGATCAGAATCTAAGAGTCTAAATGAAATGCTCTTTTAAAGGATTATTTGTGAGATTTTCCACAACCTACATTTCTGTACTCCTCCAGTAGGTTATATACAAGACCGTTTTTTCATGAGTGTACCGTGTGTTGCTCTTATAAGCTAGGAAAACATGAAAGGGAAAACAAAATTCTTTCTCCTTCTAACTGGGATCATTTGAGATTTTAACAATATTACTTTTTCCTGTGCTTGATTATATAAGGCAAAACTTGACACCTACTTGACTGTAGTTATGTCTTCTTGATAACGCATCCAGGTAAAATTAAAAAGGATCTTATCCTCATGTCCTTTGCACCCAATGCCTGTAACAGTAAAAGCTCAGAATTCTGGAAAACAGGGCATGCTTGAGAGGGAACATCTTGTAAAGATTGTAATTTGACCTTTGCGTCAACCTTGCTGAGTAAATTTTAAATATTATAAGAGAACAAAATCGAAAGCTTCAAGGTGGAATACCACTCCCTCTTCTTCTTAGAACTATAAACCAGCCAGAAGCTTTTTCAGAGATTAAGCTAGAAAATGTGTGCCTCTCTTTAATACTTTTGCTGAGAAATAAAATTCGTCACTAAGAGATAAAGGTAGATTTATATTTAATGCCATCCTCATCAATCTTCCAGTATTTTATTCCAGTCTACCTCCACTTAAGTAGTTGAGTCAGGTATAACCAGAAACACTTGATTTTTTCGCCTCCCACCCTGTGAAATAATATTTATAACACTTAGTATTTCAAACCTTTTAAACTCTGGAGTACGCTTGAAGATGATGGCAATTAAGAAAAAAAAATGCTCTTTGACAACTTCGCAGCTTTTGATTAAACCACACCAAGAGGCATGTTACAGTGATAACAATGAAGCATTATGCCAATTATGTTAAATCCTGCTCTCCGCTTTAAGCTCACCATGACCTGTTTTAGTGTCCTGTAATTTATCCTCTGGAATGCTTACTCTCATCAATAAAGTGTTCAAGAGAAAAAAGAAAGCCACCAAAGGGAATAACCACCCCCAAATGACTTCTAGAAAACAAGTATTTCTTAACTTTTTATTGACATTGGCAAATTAAAATAGAATAAATTAACAAGTATTTTTTCAAAAAAATGTTTTGTACAAAAATACTGTCAAAATTTCCTAAAAAGCTTTCAACACAGTAGTATCTTTTCATGTACTGAATATAACTATTAGCACAGTGTCAAAAATGTTGAAGACAGAAACAAAATAAAAATCTGTGAAATGTTTGCCACTGATGACATTCCACACCCTATTATTGTCTGTACATATCGGGGAGGGGGACAGCCACCTTGAAAGTGAACAGTATGACTTTTCCTGATCCAGAATGGTTTGGCCCACATCTGTTTAATCTTCCAGTTTAGCATATTTGAAAAATTAGTCTGTACTCAAATGCATAGTTAAAAATATGAAGCGAGATGGCAGAGTTTGTGCAGTAATATCTGCCCTTCAAAGTTCATGCAACCAACTAATGCAATTTTTCCTTTCCCTCGTAAATCTGAATGCAGTTCAGTCATTTGAAACCATCTACAAAATCCACAAGATTAAGCAGTTTGCCAAGATTAATATCTAACAGTTGAGCACTGGAGAAAGTGAGGAAATAAGGAGTAAAAACAAACAACAAAAAAGACCAAGTTAACTAGATATTTCAACTACATAAGGGAGGTGAATGTCAAGGCTACAAAAACGAAACAAAAACAGAAAAAAAAAAAAGTGGCAGCAATTTTTTTAAACCAATTTGTACAAGTTTATAGTTTACTTTGTTTCCAAGTTCTCAAACCTTTCACGATCTGAAAAGTGAGATGCTGTGTCTAAGGGAATGTTTTTTAATTCACACCGAAGAAATTGGGGGATTTGATTTCTTTCGCCGGGATTTCGATCGAGTCAACAGCTTACTCTGCTGGGCTGTTGTTTGCACACGAAGTCCGTCATAAAATCAAACTCGTTTTGCCCCAGCCAGAGTTCGGGCAGCTCCTTGATGCGGTCCAAACCCATTTCTATCACTAAGGACATAAGCACTTCCTCGTCGATGAAATCAGTGTCTATGACATTGGGCGGCAGCATTGCAGCAGGGACGTGGGCCACGGAGGCGGGCATGTTGCTGCTGCCGCTGCCGCCGCTGCCGCCGCCGCTATTGCTGTTGCCCGCGCCGCCGCCCGAGGTGCCCGCCGAGCCGCCGGGGGTGCTGCTGCCACCCGAGCCGCCGGGGGTGCTGCTGCCGCCGCTGTGCTTGGGGTTGCAATCTCGGAAGTGCTGGTTTGTCCCGTTCATCTGGTGGCCTGCAGCAGGGTGCAAATCCGGCATGTAGTGGTTGTGGGGATAGGGGTGGTGGTTGAAATACTGGTTGTTGAGCTTCTGCAACTGCATGCTGGCCGGCAGAGAGCCTCCCTGGCTGGCCACCGGGGGGCCCATGAACTGGGAGCTGTTAAACCTGGCCCCGGGAGCCAGCGCGCTCGGGGGGTGCCCTCCGTTCACAGTCCCCGGCCCCATCGCGTGCCTGATGCCGCTCGTGGCGTTCATGTTGCTCGCGCCGTAGTGTATGTGCTCGCCCATTAGGGCGTTGAAGGCGTGTTGGGGCTGCTGCTGGTGATGATGGGGGCTCGGGAACTGCCCCACACCCATGCGGTGGGCAGGGTGGTGGTGCAGCCCGTTAGTGCCGTCGGGGAAGCGCCCGTGGTTCATGGCCATCATATGGTCTGCCATTTCCAGTCCTGAAAGTGAAAAGGGCAGACGGTAAGCCCTGCGCCACACGTGTCGCCCACCTCGGTGCACCCCACTTTTTCTCGGCTGTGGCCCCCAGGCTCACCCGACGCACTTCGGCTGCGAATCATCATCCCGAGGATCCCACTAGGAGCCTGTGCACCCGGGCTCGCCACCAAGGCGGACCTGCCACCCACAACAGAGCCGCGCGCTGCACAAACAGCCCTTTCCCCTGCGATCGGGCGGGGGACCCAAGCCCACACCCCCCTCTGCTCCCCGAAGTCGCCTAATAAAGGAAGTGCCCCGTAGCTCTGCCGCGAACTTCAGGCATTAAATCAGCCCTCCTCATCCTGTTGTTGCACATCCTGTTGTTATTCCCCAGCTCCGCCTCACGCTCTTCCTCCGGGCAAACCCAGCCCTCGGAGGACTGGGCTGGCAAAAGCCCCAGCCAGCTTCGCCCGCCGCGCTTACCTTCCGTCCTTGCGATTTCTGCTCCGAAGACCGAGGGCAGGATCGTCGGGTCCAGGACCGGCTCAGCAGCACATAGAGGGGGCCTTTTTGGCGTGCAAGGCGCTCGCTGTCGCGAAGTCGGCGCCGAAGTCTTGCAGCAGCCGCTGGGGCAGAATCGGAGCCGTTCCCTTTTATTTCCCCTCTGCTGCCCTCACAGCTCAGCAAGACCGCCCGGCAGCTGCCAACAATGAGCTGTGTTTCTTAGGGCTTTGGCCACAGTTAATATAAGGGATTTCAGGAAGGGCGGAGCGAGAGCCTCCGGGAGGGCGGCGGGAAAACGCGGATTCCGGAACATCGGGCACACCGGACCGTGTCGGGCAGCCGAGTCCCCACTGCCGGAGGCACGTGCACAGAGGCTGCGGGGCCCAGGCGCCGCCCCGCTGACCCCGGATGCTGGCTTCCTCCCGGCCCACAAATACCAGACCAGGCCGCCCCCGGAGCAAGGACAGAATCCTCTCTGGACTCTCAGCCCGAAGGTAGCGCCTGCCCGGAGAGCAGCGAGGAAAACTCACCGCCCCCCTCTGGCCGGATTCCCCACCCCGAGCTCACCTAGCGATCTGTGCTGCTTTCTGTGGGAAGACGGGTTTCACCCAGCGCCCCGTCCATAGTGCCCTTCTACCTCCCCGGCTTTGCAAAAGCCTACCCAGGTTGCAAAGAATGGCTGTGTTTACCCGTGTGGGTTTTTAAGCCCCGGGCAAATAATGCCCCTTCCCCTGTGCGCGCTTTCCTGGGCTGTGCTTTTGTGGTTTTATAGGGGCAGTAGGTAAACCCGATCTAGACATTCTGCGTGTAGATGCATTTTTTCCCCACTCCTTTCAAGGACAGGAGCGGGGGGCGGGGAGCGGCAGCAGCTGCAGGTGGACTGAGCGCGCTCGCGGGCCCGACCGCCTCCGCTCCAGCGCCCTGGAATCCGGTCCGTGCTTTCGGGGCCGCTCGCCGCTCCCGGGGTACGTGTGCTTCTGCTAAGTTTGCGTTTGCAGCTCTTGGTAGCTTTGGCATCCGAGCTGAGGCGTCTCTGCTCTGTAAACAAACTCAGCGATCCTCGTCCCCAGATCCACCTTTTTGCACATACGCAGTTTCTTGCTTCTGCTGTTGCCCTTGATCCGGGAGGTGGGGGTGTGTGCAAACTTGCATAGCCTCCCTCCGGGCTCTGCCTGACGGTTTGGGGTTGATTTAGAAGCGAACGGGTTTGTAATTAAGAAATTCGGGGGCTGAGTAAGGCTGCTGTAGCTGGAAAAGGAAAACAAATAGATAACATGGTAATCGCTTTGTAAATAAAGTCGTTCTGGAGGTGGGCACGTAGCTGCACGTCCCGTATGGCACCGTGGCACACACTGCTGGGACTCTTCCTTTTCAGTGAAATTGCTCAGTGGGGTAATAGGCGATAATAATAACCTTGCTTCCCTGAACGCGGCACAACTAGCCTGGTCGTCCATTTGGCTCACTGACTTGCAAATAAAAGCCCTAACGCCCGTCTGGGCCACTACCCAGTCGGAGCTCTCTTGCTTTTTCAAATGGGGAAGCCGAGTTGTTTCCCCAACACCATGATGAGGCTGCTCGGAGATTTTATATTGCTCTTTATGTGGTAAAAGTGACTTTAGCGCTCCGAATAAGGACTTCTGTTCAGAGTTGTTTCTTCATAACTCGATATCCATTGACGACTTCCTGCTGCGAAGAGCAAGTCCCCCGCCCCCCTCTTTTTTTCTCCCTTCTTGCTCGCAGGACTTCTTTAGGCCCTTCTTGAGGACTGGAAATTCTAATATATTTCCCCTTTCAGGAATTTGCAGAAGAGAACGAATCCTGATTATTTGTTTCGATTACCTCTCTGTCTTCCTCTAGTTATAATATATGTATAGAATATTTAATATATATATTTAAACATTGTTACTGTCTTCCTCTTTTCTTTTCTTTCCTTTTGCACACTCTCCAGTATTTGTAACCGTGTATGCAATAATTTTTAAAGCTCAGAAATACTTGCTTTTTGGATACTTGTGCACAGAATACATCGCAGTTTTGGTTGCAACAATCGCCTCATCTCCTGTCCACCCACCACTTTTACCTGTAGGTCATGGACTTGCAGCTACAGAATCGGAGGCTTGGAAGAGACCTGCCACTTCCTATCAAAAAACAGACTCGAAAATATTGGTCAACCCCAGACTCAAAAATTGCCAGATAGATTGTTTACTTCCTTTCCTAGTACTGCAGTGTCTTGCGACACAAAGACCAGCTCCTGAATGTCTAAATCTAAATTCCTCTTGCAACCATTAAGGAAAGGTGCAGCTCCATGCTGCTCCAGTGGTTCCACATACTATTAGGAAATCCCTTGAAAGGTCACCTCCCCATCCTCCACCCCTTAGAGGGAAAAGAAATTCCTTCTGGGGCCAGCTGGTTAGAACCTGGTATGCTTTGTTCATTTATTCATTCATCCAGTGAATATTTACCAGGTGCCAGGCACTTTTCCTAGCTTCTGGAGAGACAACCAAGACAGGAACTCATGGTCAAACTGTGCAGCTGGACAAACAAGCCTCGGACACACTTTGGTTAAGTGTCACAACAGCATTACACACAGGCACTTCCAGGGTCACACAGGAGGGACACCTAACCTAGTTTTCGGGCCTTGGGAAGGCTTCCCAGTGGGGTGGTGATAAGTTGAGGCCTGACTATGAGTAGAAGTTAGGCCATCCCAGGCAGGGGGGGCGGGGAGAGAAACAAGGTTGGAGAGGTAAAGGGGCTGGATCCTATGGGCACTGGTCCCCAAGCTGAGAAATTTGGGTTGTATCTTGAAGATAATGAGAAGTGAGTGAAGGCTTGTGAACCAGTGAGATGATCAAATTTTCATTTTAGAGAGACCAGGACAAAACTCTGGAGAATGGATTGAGAAAGTAAGACCGGGGACAGGGAGTCCAGTTAGGGGGCTGTTACAGTCATCCAGCCCCAGGGGTAGGCAAAGCCCAGTGTAACCAGGGGTTTATCCTGTGAACCGGGGTGAGGCAGTGGTCTGCACGTGGCCCTGATGGTACTAGATGGTTGTATTAGTTTCCTAGGGCTGCCGTGACAAGGTACCACAGACTTCGTTTACAATTCTCAGGTGTAAACAAAAGAAAATTGTTGTCTCACAGTTCTGGAGGCTAGAAGTCCAAGATCAAGGTGTTGGCAGGGTAGGGTCTGAGGGCTGTGAGGGAAAATCTGTTCCGTGCCCCTCTTCTAGATTTGGTGGTTTGCTGGCCATCTTTGGTGTTTCTTGGCTTGTACAGGTATCACCCCAATCTCCGTCTTAATCCTCACGTGGTATTTTTCCCTGTGTGTGTCTCAGTGTCCAAATTTCCCCTTTTTTATAAGGGCACCAGTCATATTGGACTAGGGTCTATCCTAATGACCTCATTTTAACTTGATTACCTCTGTAAAGACCCTGTCTCTAAATGAAGTCCTTTCTGAGGTACTAGAGGTTAGAATTCCAACATTTTTGGAGGGACACAATTCAACCCATACCAGTGGTGGAGAAACTGAATAACACAAGACCCCCCCCCCCATTATGGAAGAAAGACATAGCCTGGAACTTTCTTCCCAGCTCTCCTGCTGGCCTACACTTTCATTTCTTCATGTTTCTGCTGCTCAGACACCACCTCTATGAGGTCTTCCTGATTATCCTTCCCAACTAGCAATATCCCTCTTTGTTTTCTTACACTGTTTTGTTTATCCTCTTAGCATTTATCCCACCTGACTTGTTGCATATTGAATTTTCACTGTCTTCCCCCCTGGAATGGCAGCTCCAGGAGAGCAGGGACCTTGCCTGTTTGTTTTTTCAGTGTCTAAAACAAGTCTTTTACTGATTAGATTAGTGAGACGATGGATGGATGGATGGATGGATGGATGGATGGATGGATGGATGGATGGGTGGATGGATGGATGGGTGGATGGATGGATGGGTGGATGGGTGGATGGTAGGAAGGAATATAGCAGAATTACCAAGGGAACCCAAATAAAGGGCTTAAGGGCCGGTGGTCAGGAAAGATTTTCTGGAGAATGTTAATTTTAATGCTGGCAGTAGAGAAATCTAGTGGAAAGGAGAACAGCAGCTTACCACTGTCTGCATTGTGGCCTGTTATGGACTTGAGGAAAACTGATCTGTTTGGGAGGGATCGTTGGCTGCTGAGTATGGAGGAAGGTCCCCATTGGTGTGCAATTTTGATTGAAATTCAAATCAAATTTGAATTTGATTCACATTCAAGGCTTTTGGAGGTAAGCCTTGGGCTTCAGCTAAACTGAGTTGAGGAAAGGCTGACTGAAGGACCCAGCTTCAAAAAATATACGAAAGAGTTCATACCTGCGTGGTGGAGCTAGGGTGAGGCTGGGGCGCAGTGTGGGGTTTAATATGGGGTCTTTTTTGTGCTTTACCTAAATGATCTCACCTAATCCTCACCTTAGCAAGTAGGGATTACTTTCATCACTTCAGAAAGGAGGACTTTGAGAGTTAACAAAACAACCCTACCGCAGCCCCCAAACTATCTTCTCAGAGGGATTAGGGAAAAGGGGAGAGAAGGAATCAGTCAGAGCCAGACACTGGTTGGGTCCATTCTCCTCTTCCCCTCCTCCCAAGACCTTGACTCCAGGTCTTAGCTGGTGAGAAAAACACTGCTGCTCCTTTGTTCCACCATCCACTTGGCCACCATAATGACACAGGACCTCTGACTGAGCATGAAGTGTGGCAACAATCCATTTCTGCCTTTCTCCTTCTCTCTCCTATTCTCCCTCATTCACAGGATGGAAAATTCTGATATTTTACTGGTCTGTGGAATAACTGGGGGTAGGAAGTGGCAGTGGATCCAGATCCAGAAACTGCGGATGGACTTTAGTGGCAGGGTGAGGACACATGGTTAGTAAAGAGGCAGAAGCCCTATATACAACCTTGCATTATCTGCAAGTTGAAGAAATAATGTCTTACATGTATGTGTATATGTCAAAATAAGAAATTCATATAATTTTTAAACCTATGGATTTGGTTCTAATTAATAAAGTGCAAATTTACTGGAAATCATTACTAAACTCAGAATAGTTTTTCTGTCTTTATGTATTTTCACATTTGATAAGAAATACAGTTATTACCGTGGAGCGGGGGACAGTGAAATGTTCTTGTTAAAAAGGGGCTTTAAACTTGATGGAGTTGATTCTGTCTCACCTGAGAAGATGGTTAAAGATTCTAGAACATCATCTCTGATTCAGCTGATTGGGCGTGGGGCCTGAGGATCTACATGTTTTAAAAAAATCTTCCAGTTAGTTCTGATGTTTAGCCAAGTTTGCAAACTACCCATCTTGTCCATAGGTGAATGACAACTGGGGTTGTTCTAAAAGTGATCACGGGTGTGGGGTAAGCCTGGTTTATGCTCATAAAGTCCTGTTCCCCTGGATTGCTGCCCTCTGCCCCCACCCCCCCATGATTGGAATTTTGTCCATCTTTGAAGGTCCAGTTCAACTGACGTCTCCTCTTTCAAGCCTTCCCTGATCCCCCAGATAGAAAGGATTCTGGCTCCCTTGGTGCTCCCAAGGCATTTTGCTCAGATCTTCCTTTATGACTTATTCTGGCTTGAGTTATGGGCATTTGTACCCTCCTGTAGCCTTCTCTGTAATGGCAGAGGTTCCTTGGTGAGCCCCCAGGGACTACACAATGTCATGCATAGAGTAGCTTTTATTAGTCTGCCCGGGATGCCTTAACAAAATACTACAGACTGGGTGGCTCAAACAACAGACTTTATTTTCTCATAGTTCTGGAGGCTAGAAGTCCAATATCAAGGTGTCAGCAGGGTTGGTTTCTTCTGAGGCCTCTCTCCTTGGCTTGTGGATGGCCGATTTCTTGCTGTGTCCTCACCTCACCTTTTCTGTATTTCCTCTGTGCTGAAGTCGCGGGTGTCTCTTTGCGTGTCACGAATCAGATTGGATTAGGACTCACCTATATGGCCTCATTTTAATTTAATCACCTCTTTAAAGACCTTATAACTAAATACAGTTACATTCTGAGATGCTGGGGGTTAAGACGTCAACATATGAATTTTGGGGGACACAGTTTAGCCCATAACATACCTCATGCGTGTTCTGATAAATGACATTTTATTAGTCTACAACTTTAACAATAAACTAGACAATACTTATTTGGGTTATAAAGTTGGATGAGGTATGTTGGAAAGCAGAAGAAGAATTGAGTGACCTTAACTAGATAAATATGCCATCAAGGGCTTCCCTGGTGGTGCAGTGGTTGGGAGTCCGCCTGCCGATGCAGGGGACACGGGTTCGTGCCCCGGTCCGGGAAGATCCCACATGCCGCGGAGTGGCTGGGCCCGTGAGCCATGGCCGCTGAGCCTGCGCGTCCGGAGCCTGTGCTCTGCAACGGGAGATGCCACAGCAGTGAGAGGCCTAAGAACCTCAAAAAAAAAAAAAAAAAAAAAGCCATCAAAATCAGGATTGTATTCAATAGGAAAAACTTCAAAGGCCCCAGAGGACAATAACAAACTGCACGCGTATTGGATGGGAAATTACCGACTAGGTATAACAAATTCAGCCAAAAAAAAAAGAAAAAAAAAAAGAAAATAAAATTGTGAGTCAAACTGAGCTATTGGTTGAATGGAAGGCAGCAATGCAATTCTGTTATTAAAAAGGAAACAACTTGGAGTGTGTTAGGAGTGAGAAAAATCAAATGATAGAGCTGGAAGTAGTCCTTTTGCTACACTTGGCTCTTCTTTAGAGATTGTGGTTGGTTTTTAACTTTACATTTTAATAAAGAGTTACAGAAACTAAATAAGGTTCATTTAAAAAAAGGGAAATATATTTTAAAGGGATGGGAAATGGGACTTATAATGGCTATTTAATCTGGAGAAGAAAAAGCTGACAGGTGACTTAATCCATATGTTCTGGTGTACGCATAGGGAAACTAATATGGTGGATCCTTTCCAGATGTTTTCCTTTTCCACTGAGACAAAGAAGAAAGGAAAGCATTTTTTAAAAAAGAGCTTTAGATCAGTGCTTTTCAAATTGTGTTCTTCAGACCTTGAGTGTTCTTAGCTTCACTTTTACGTGCTTTATATATAAAGGATTTCTTGTTCGAATTTGTTTTAAAACATTGTTCTGATGTTAAACAGTTATGAAAACTAAAGCTTCGGATAATACAAAAATCACAGAATTCTAATTTGGGGTGGGATTTTAAAAATAATCTTATCCAAACTCCCTGATTTTCTAGATGAGAAATCTGAAGTCCTGAGAAGTTAAATGACTGCTCATAAAGGACTTCCTAAACATCAGGATTTTAAAACACCAGAGCAGATTATCAGAGGGAACTAAGTCTTTATGAAGACTTCAGTGAAATAGGATAGAGATGTGTTGAATGGTTGCGATCAGCTTTTCCCAACTGGCCTTCTGTGTTATGGGTGGGAGGGTTGTAAAAGGCAGTAACAGAATCTGTATCAATTTCTGCTTTTTAAAAAGTGGGAAGTAAAATCATTTAAAAGTATTTTTTGCAGTTGGAAATGGAAGTTTGAGAGTTTCTGAGAGTGTGCTGAATGAGCCTACTAAGCTGGTAATAGACATCGAACATCAACAGCAAGCGCTTAACTCAGTTACTCGCTTGCCAAATACCTCAGTCAAAGGGGAGGTTTTTACTGTTTTGCTACTTGAAGTTGCTTTGATTTTCATTCACATATGAATTTTTTTAAGATAGAAAACAAATAGTCCCAAATAAAATAAACCAATGAGAAATGTCATTGTGATAATTATTTTGCAAATGACTTATGATGATGCTCACCCCATGCAGGGGTTTCCTTCATATAATGAAAATTCTTATATAGCACAAATACCTAACTCTAGAACTCAAAAATCAGTGCTAGATACAGAAAACATAGTGATGACTACACCCAGATTGGCCTTCAATTTGTTAGAAATAAAGATTCAACTGCCACATGGAAAAAGAGTGAAGTTACGTTTACAAATAATGGCCTGAAACTATTCCTTTTCTCTAATTAGTTATAAATAACACAAAAGTTATTTTTTAAAAACCTAGTTGGTTTTTAAGTACAAAATGCAAGAGCTAAAAGCATGGAGAAATGAAAGTATTTTGTGTCAATTTCTGATATCATTCTATGTAGTTATATTTCAATCTAGGTTAAATACACATTTAGCACAAAATCCAAAGAGGATATATTGCCTATTTTAAATTTGTCAACAAAATATGCTTTTCCTTAAGATTTGATTCAAAAGAAGTCATACAATAGAAGTCCAGTACATAAGAAAAAAAGAATTTGTTTTTATATTTTTGTGTAATAAATATTATTAAAAATCAGGATAAAATAAACTCCTCAAGATAAACTTCAATAATATATTTATCTAAAATATAATATTTCATGTGAACTCTCTTCTTTCTGTATGCCATAAAAAATTTAAAAATGACTTAAAAATGCCTAAATGGTTTGTGAAATAATAGTGACGGGGACTCACGGAATAGAAATATTGAAAAATGCTGGCTTGAATCAGTGTTTCTCAAGAGTAATATATGGACCCCTTTCAAAAGAAAAACATCTCTAAGGAAGGCCTCAAATGCTTACTTACATTATTTTTATTACATTTCTTAAGTATGGAACAGTAGAAAATTATATGTGACACACTTATGTTTGTTTATAGCTCCTATACAACTGTAATACTAGAACACATTTGCATGCTAAATAATAAATGAAACTAAAGAATCAATAAAAATAGAAATTAACAGCATTTACATGGCAGATTTTGTCAAGATTAAGTCATCCTTTGCAGGGTGAATCTAGCAAAAAGAATTGCAGCACGAGTTTTTTCCTATCAAGTTCGGCTAGCTGATGCTATAGCTTGCTGTTCAATGAAATTCTCTATTTGAACCATTGCAAAACTTTATGTACAATGCACCATGACTTTTGGTTTTCACATGGTGTGAAGCTATCACTTATATGTTAAATCCACGTCTATTCTTGTCTTAACTAGTATTTAATAGTTAAAGTAATGCCGTTTGGCACCTCCACGATTGTAATCACAGATCTGGATATTGAAAGAGGGTCAATTTGGATAATCCATAATATGCTTGTAATAATTTATTAAAAATTAACAACAAAATGAAAACATAAAGTTAAAGAGGTCTTGAAGAGAAAAAGAGACCCCTTCCCCCCCCTAATCTTTTAAGGACTATGAAAGATCCATGAACCCTAGTTGAATAAAAACTGATTTTGGTGGTGTTCAGTCTTTGTTATTATAAATATTTTGGATCATATAATTATTTATTATAATAAATAATTTGGATCAATGGCCGAGTCAGGGCAGGGAATGGAGAGCTTAAGCTACTGGGAAGTCTGAATGTTAACCAATTCCTTTTAAAAATATAGGTTTCCTTCTAATATCAAATAAGTATATGACCCCAAAGTTGTCTGTGGGTTCAGTCTTCTTTCACTTGTTGATTCATTAGTTCCTTCTTCTATTCATTCAAATGCCTGTGTAATAACTAGATAAGAATGATTTGTATGAGTGTGTGAATTATTTGTATTTTAAGTGGTATTTTCTGGAGTGCTTGTAGGTGCTTCAGTTCTTTGAAGTAATTTAAACAATCTTGTTTACACCATCAATTTGTAGTGAGCAAGGGATTTCTAAGCTAATTTGCTGTGCAGCCTAGCTTCTGGAATCGGTATGTAGGGGTATCAGAGAAGCAGCTTCAGATTAACTTTGAGATAAGATTATCTTCCTAGGAGTGAAAGAAAAGAGCATAAATGTGTTGCAGATAAGATCAGCATTCTTAGCAGGAAAGCCCCAGCTTCTTAGGCCTCCTGGGTCCCCTTGAGATTTAGTAGCCACATAAATTCCAGGCACTAGAAGCGCATATTTCCTGTTGTAAATTAATAACCTGCTCTTCATCAGTCTCTTGTGGTCTGATGAGTGTGGGAGCCAGTTCAGCTCTGGATGGATGGACCAGCCAAGCTGAGGACCAGGCCTTGGTCTGTGGTGTCTTCACCAAAGGAAAGACATAAGTGCAGTGACCGATCCTTCGGCCTCCCTCTCTTCCTGTTATCTCTGAGCTACAACTACAGTGGGCTGCTGAAATAATTTGAAATTCTGAATCATAATACCTTGCCATCCTATGAAGCTTTACTGTGATTTTGCTCCAGATGGGTTAGGACCTCCATTATTGCCACATTATATATAATGCCTCGTGATCTTCCGTCATAGTCCTTCTTGCAATGTGTAGTTACACATTTATTTTGTGACTCTTTAATTACTGTCTCTATGATGGCAGGGACCACGCTTACCCCAGTGTCACAGCATCATATCCCCAGTGCAAAAACAGTACGTGGCTCAGAGGCAGTGATCATAAAGCTAAAAATTCTAATTCTTTAACCCTTACAGTTAAGCCATTGAGATCTAATTTAAAACCTTCTTTAAAAAAAAATTTAAGGGCTTCCCTGGTGGCGCAGTGGTTGAGAGTCCGCCTGCCGATGCAGGGGACACGGGTTTGTGCCCCGATCCGGGAAGATCCCAGATGCCGCGGAGCGGCTGGGCCTGTGAGCCATGGCCGCTGAGCCTGTGCGTCCGGAGCCTGTGCTCCGCAACAGGAGAGGCCATAACAGTGAGAGGCCCGCGTACCGCAAAAAAAAAAAAAAAAAAAAAATTAAAATGTTTTCCAATATTCTAGTTTGCTTCTCTGTGGACTCTGTAAAATTTTTCTCTATAAGTGCTAATCTATGCTAAATAATTTAGAAAGAGCATTCATAAAATTAATTATTATTTATGTTTTCAAAACTTCCTTAGCTCTTGCATTTACCACCTTCTTGAGATTCCACATTCTCCCCAGTAATTAAGCTCTTCTCTAGGCCACTGTTCCTGTATTTTTTTTTTATTGGCTTTGTGGATCCTTCATTACATATTACCAGGAGGAAGAAAATTCTAAGAAAGAATCGATTCTCTGCCTGGAGGTAGGGGCTCCTCATCCATGTTTCTTTCTACATTTAAGAGGATATTTTGGAAGTGGATCTAGCAGAAGATGAACCCACATGCAGTGTGTTCGTGTGTTCCCATATTATCTGGTGCAATAGTGGAGCATAAGGATGCTTTTTATGAAATATTAATTTAGATGTAAGTTCCAGAGCATTATAACACCAACAAGGAGTCCTTTCTGTGGTCTTTGTTGTTTAATAGGTAGACCTCCTTGCAGAGGAGATAGGAAAAGCTGGTGCAGTTATAAAGAAAAAAGTCCAGAGTTCATGAGGCTAGAGGACTCTGCTATCTGAGATCTTAGGTGATTAGATAAAAGGTGCAAGATTGGAACCCGCAAAGTGAAACTCATTCAGCTAGCTCTAACAGAGCATGGTTTTCCTACAGGTCACCCCCTTTCTGTCATTGCTACCACCACAAACTCCTCCAAGCTGGGGATCATAACTTATTTTTCTTTGTGTCCTAATGCTTGGCACAGTGTGAATTCGTAATATGGTTTGTATGACACTGCCACCTATTTCCTTTTCACTTTACTTGGCCTACAGAGAGTTATTAATTCGGGGAGGGGGGAGAGATTTGGATAAGTAAAATTATTCTCAGGCAATAAAAACAGGCTC
This sequence comes from Delphinapterus leucas, assembly GCF_059928025.1. Classification (NCBI taxonomy): domain Eukaryota; kingdom Metazoa; phylum Chordata; class Mammalia; order Artiodactyla; family Monodontidae; genus Delphinapterus; species Delphinapterus leucas. The sequence continues at coordinate 72,116,342 of NC_143140.1, forward strand.
AAAAATAGATCAGAATAGATTTAATCTATTTAAATATAGACTTTAAATGGAGAACAGAAACTATATTCTGATATATATTAATTTGGTAAACAACAAAGTGGACTAATTGGCTTTACAAAACTCTTAAAGAGGGCTTCCCTGGTGGCGCAGTGGTTGAGAGTCCGCCTGCCGATGCAGGGCACACGGGTTCGTGCCCTGGTCCAGGAAGATCCCACATGCCGCGGAGCGTCTGGGCCCGTGAGCCGTGGCCGCTGAGCCTGCGTGTCCGGAGCCTGTGCTCCGCAACGGGAGAGGCCACAACAGTGAGAGGCCCGCATACCGCAAAAAAAAAAAAAACAAAAAAAACTCTTAAAGAGTTTTTTTTGGAGGAGGTTACTAAGTTACAAAGTGTGCTTAGATACTAAGGAAGTTCACTGAGGTTTGAGTCTGTGCCTTGATCTGTTGTTCTCTGATCATCAACATTGTTGGTTCTTTTTTGTATCCCCCTCTTTGCCACCAAGAGTGTACAACTGAATCATGATGATAGTGATTTTAACTTGATGTAGGTGTTCTCCTAAAAGTGAGAGGGCCTGGGCAGCTAGAGCTGGAAAGGTTTAGTTTTCTTTAAATGCGTCAAGTTACCAACATCATCAAAATCTTTACCTGAGTGTCCATTGATGGATGCATGGATAAAAAGGAAGAAAATTTTGCCATTTCTGACAACATGGATGGACCTTGAGGGTATTATGCTAAGTGAAATAAGTCAAACAGAGAAAGGCAAGATCTCACTTGTATGTGGAATCTAAAAAAACAAAGCAAAAAACTCCAACTCATAGATCCAGAGAACAGATTGGTGGTTGCCAGAGGTGGTGGTGGTGGAAATGGGTGAAGGGGATCGAAAGGTACAAGCTTCCAGTTATAAACCAAAATAAATCCGGGGATGTAACGTACAGCATGGTGACTCTAGTTAAAAATACTGTATTACATATTTGAAAGTTGCTAAAAAAAAAAAAAAGTTGCTAAGAGAGGACATCTTAAAAGTTCTCATCACAAGAAAAAAATATTTGTAACTACGTGTGGTGATGGCTGTTAACTAGACTTGTGGTGGTGATCATTTCACGATATATACAAATATCAAATCATTATGTTGTACACCTGAAACTAATATGTTATATGTTAAGTATTTCTCAATTAAAAAAAAATCTAGTTGGTGCACAAACTGTGACTATAAAATAGTAGGGAAGCGTTCATAAGCCATATGCAAACGTGTGCCTGATTCTAGCCACACCTTGAAAGATGCTGGAGTTTCTGAAGTAAACTCATAAGAGTCATGGAATACTGATTGTTACAGTTACAGATGGGAGGGCCCATAAAAACCATCTAGTCCAACCTATTTCATTTGGAGATTACAGAGATTCAAGCTAAGGGAAGTGAAATGACTTGCCTAAGGGACACAGAGGGAATCAAGAGCAAGCCAGAAAGAGTTGCACAAGGTGATATGAACTGTTCTGCGGAGTTCATGCCCTGTTGCCTATGCCTTGCCGACAAACTTGAGAAGATCAACTGCTCACCAGCTGGCGCTACAGAGAAGCTACAGGTAGCTGAAGGCTGCCCTCACAGTAGAGGCCAAAGACTGTCATCATGAGACTGCCAGGGTTGTTCTTAGCTTCTGGAATCGCTAGACAGGCAAGCCCCTATCAGAACTCATGCCAGGGAGTACATGTAGGTTGTGCTGGTAGCCAGGAGTGTGCTCTGAAGCAGATGAAAGAAAAAGGACCCCTGTTCAAAGGTGCAGAACCAGTTCACTGATAACTTCTTGATGTTCTGCTTTCAGATTATTTCACGAGAACCATTTATGACAGGCGGAGCACTGGTTTGAAGAATACCAGAGGCAAGCGTGGTAGAAATCAGCGTTTATAACTAGGATTCTGGAACACCTAGAGGCCATGATGCAGTTCTGACTTGCGTGAAGACTGCTCAGTGGACAAATAGAATCTGAAAAAGAAAAGTGCCTGATATGGTTTTTAGTGACAAATTAATTGTGTCCCTTTATCAGTGCTAGAGAGACCACTTGATCACCTTTCTTTCCAAACAAGGTGGTTTATTACAAAGTTCTTTTAATTTTCAGAACACAGAGATGAGATAAGGCATCACTGGAATTTTGAAGCATAAACAGACGTGAGGTTTGCCCTCTGAAAGTAAGAAAACTAGAAAGGACCACACGTAATGGGTGAGATTAGCTATCTAGAGAAGTAACTCACAAGACTGTCTACGTGGGTTTGATTGGGGAGAACAGAGATCACCCGGTATCTAACCAAGGTGACCAGGCTATGAGTCTCAGGGAGGTGCTCCCATGACAACAGAGCAATGGAACCACTTTGGAAAAGCCCCAAAGCAACATAAATGATTCGAATCAACTATGAACGTCAAAGTCTAATGAGTTGTCTAGGGGAAGAGGTGTTAACTGAAGGCAGATGGTCAGCATGGCACCTAGATGAAATGGAATCTAAAGACTAAGAATTTGGCTGTGATTATCGGCACTGGACAAACAAGACACAAGTTTTGGTCCCTTGAGAAGTGTCCTCTGCTACATGGGGGTGTTTGCTCACTGGCTTTACCATGGCCTTTGTCAGCTATCTTCCATGATCAGTCTTCTTGCTCTGACTGCATGTCCACCAAGGAAATTTCTGATAAATAATTCAACTTGTAAGAGCCAGAAGAAAACATAGGGAATAATGTTAAGATTTTACGGTAGGGAAAAACTTCTGAAGCAATATATGAAAAAAGCATAAGTTATACACAAAAAGACTGCTTCTGAATGACAAATGAGATAATAATGTTAAAAGACAAATAGTGGACTAGAATAATATAAGATAGGAAAAGGATTATTACCCAAAATGTATAAAATATGTAAATTTGTAAAAATATGTTTAAAAATGCTATCAAGCTAAAAAAAAAAAAAAAAAGATGAAACCACCCAATAAGAAACTGGACAAAAAAATGAACAAGCAACTCATAGTAAACCACAGGGAACCAAATGATTAATGAATACATGAGATGGTGCTCATAAGTTCAGCAGTAACCAGGGAAATTCAAAATAAAATGCCAATGGGATTTAATTTCACTTTCATAAGTTTGGAGAAATTAAAAACTCTAATACTATTTGTTGTTCAGAATGTGGGGAAGCAAACCAACATGGCTGCTAGGGTGTGAATAGGTATAATCATATCGGAAGGCCCATATCCTGTAAATCAGCAATCCTGCCTCCAGGTGTATACTTCAGAGAACCTCTTGTATGTGTGTGCAAGAAGGGAATGGATAAAATATACTATAGCCATACTATAGAACACTATATAGCAGTTGAAAGAAAGAAGCTAGGTAGGTCTGTGTAAATCTACATAAATCGTTCTCAAAAAAGTGTTTTTTCTTTCAGCTTTGTTTATGTATAATTGAGAAAATGATAAGATATTAAAAAGAAAAGAATCAGGATAGGGTGATAAATGTTAAGAAGATAATCTACGTGGTGGACCCCGAAGTATTTCAGCCACTGAAAAAGCATATTCCTTTCCTATTAAAAATGAATAAATCTGGGGATGAATATGTATTTTATCTTAATTTTGGTTAGGACATGTCAGACTATAGAGTCTGCTAAGCACTTAAAACATTGAGTTTCTGTACCTGAAAGCTAAGAATCATATTCTGCAATATGGTGACGCCCACCCCCGCCCCCCAACCAAGTATTGTCATCTGATGGCTAAATGGACACCCTCTAGGGCATGGAGAGACAGTTCATTCTCTTTGAAGACCACATCTCTTGACACTGATGCCCTTGGTGTTAGTTTATCTCAAGCCCGATAGATTTCATCAGCAATAGCTTCCACATCAACCAGCATCCTAGTGATGCCTCACCGGAAGGTTCCGGACTCCTGCAAGTCAGCCAGGTAGTGAGAGAAGCATTCTAGTGCCTTTCAGTACTTCTGAAGCCTGTAGGCCATCAAGCTGCTCAAGCTATTTAAAACGTTCAGCGGGCTTTGCTTTTGACTTGAATTATTTAAAATAATATCAGTAACAATAAGAACCTCAAGTTGATCAGAAACTCTAATTGGCAATAATATATTATTATATTTAACAGAAGAAGAAAGTTAAGAATTAACTTATCCAGTTGGCTAGGGATCCCTCTTATCCCCTCCCACCCCCCCCACCCCTCCCACCCCCCCCACCCCTCCCACCCCCCCCACCCCTCCCAAATAGTCTCTAAGGGAGAAAAACAATAGAAGTCTTTGGTGATGGCTTTTGGCTATCACCAACTGCCACACTGAATTCTCCTCCTTAGACAACACTATGTCTAATGTCTTAGAAATAGAAAAAGAGTGTGCCCTCGGGGAAAATAAAAGAAAGAAAGAGGGCTTCCCTGGTGGCGCAGTGGTTGAGAGTCCGCCTGCCGGTGCGGGGGATGCGGGTTCGTGCCCCAGTCTGGGAGTATCCCACGTGCCGCGGAGTGGCTGGGCGCGTGGGCCGTGGCCGCTGGGCCTGCGCGTCCGGAGCCTGTGCTCCGCGGCGGGGGAGACCACGGCAGTGGGAGGCCCGCGTACCTCAAAAAAAAAAAAAAAAGAAAGAAAGAAAGGAGGGAGATGACACTTGCTGAGGTGCCTGCTGTGTGCCATATAATATGCCATTTGCTTCTGTATACACTGTCTTATTTAACTTCAATATCAACTCTGCTAAAAAAGTATTATTATCTGAGGCCCAGAGAGTAAAGTGATTCGACTGAAGCCACTCAGCTGCCAAGGGGCAGAGCTGGGGTTTTAAATGAAGTCTGCTTGACTTCACAGGTGAAAGACTTTCTATCATTGTCTATTACCTTTAAAAGACAGTGGAACACGACTCCAGACCAAAGTTACCTTTTGCAAAGCAAGGGTTGTGTTTATTGTTTCTCCAAATCCAGAAAAATGGCTTCAAAGTTCATTGGCCTTTCATCCCTTTTTTCCTCCACTTTGAGCAAAGGGCACTATCCTATATGGAAAGGAAGAAAATGCTTATCCTTTTCTTCTCCTACTGTTCACCTCCCAACTTTGAATGAGATAACAGCTTTTCAAAAGACACAGTACGATAGAAGGACCTACACACAAGAATAAAACAGCAAAAGATAAACATAAAGGGAGGAAGAAAAACGGATAATGGGATCGGTAAATCCTGAGGGAAGCAAATTTTCTCAGAGCTTCCTGGTAGCCAAGGCAAAGGGAGAAACATGCTGGGTTATATGGCTTCAGTGTCAAATGAGGAAAGGACTACTTGTTCATGAGGAAAGATAAACTCTTTTCTTTGTAGTTACTCTTAGTTCTGGAAGGGAATTTATCATGTGAGTTATCCTGAAAGGGATAGTCAATGACATAAGGGAAAATACTAGAGAATAGTTTTATTTAAAAAAAAAAAAAAACTAAGATAATTTTTTTGTCCACTACAGATGTCCAGAGGTGAATTTTTATGTTCTTAGTTGTTTATTCAATATGGCACAAAAATTTTTGATAGGTTGATCATAGGAAGTCTTCCCTTGAAAATCTTCAATAGTTTCCTTCGATGATACCACTCAGAATATTTCTCCCAGAAGTTTTTTAGTGTCGGTCTCTTTATTCTTTCCTTGCCGCATTTTAGACTGAAAATCCTTGAAGAAGGACCATGCTGGCTTCTTGAGCTTTGTATAAAACACACCACACACACACACACACACACACACACAGTATACAGCATATAAAGGATCTTTCCATGGAGGCTAGATTTTTATAATGTTTATACTTAAAAATAAATCTACTATCAATATCTACTTGGGAAACATAGCAGTCATGCCAGACATCTGAGTTTAATTCATTAAACCATATCTTTTACATCTGACCTATGACCCACTGATGTATTTGTTTTTCTCCTTGTTAAAGCTCCTAACAAGCCAGACTGAACCATTCACAAGTCTTTCTCTCTTTCTGCTTTATTTCTTGTTGCACATGCCATAAATCAAAACTTTCTACAGACTGCAATGGATAATTTTGGACTTGAATAATCCATTTCTTCTTTCCCATCTTTATTAGAATCATAACAATTTTTAGTTATTTTCCAACTTTCTCCTATTCATAACAGTTTTTCAGTTGCATTTCTACGCATCCTTTCTTTGATTCTGCATCCATAGATTTTGTGTACCTCTGGCATTATACAGGTATATAACTTTTTAAAAATTTTGCATGTGGATTAAGCTTCACTGAAGTTTGAGGCAGACCAAGGGGGAGATTATATTGTAACAGCACAATACATTTACAGCTGATTTCTAATAAATTCTGTATGATTGTTATGAAAGCAACTGATTCAAACACATTATAGAGGAGTAAAATTATAGAAAAATTAATTTTCCATTATAGAAAAATAACTTTCATGGAAAATACAAAAAGATATTTTTAAAAAATGACACAAAAATTGCTAGTTTTCCTAAAGTTGACATTTTAGGAATTTTTCTTACGGTACTTTTCAGAAGGATTCTCCAAGGACTCCAGATGGGTTTGGGGTGAAAGTACAGGACTCTCTCCAGCAGTATTGCTTGCAAAGCTATGTACCTTGACCTTGCACGTGACTGGAATTGCTCTGTGGGTTGTGTCTAACTCTCTGGGCTGCAGGCAGCTAGCTGCCTTTATGCATGCCACTAAGGTGAGTTCAGAACCAAGTTATCACATCAGGGTGGTCTTGGTTATAGGAAAGAGCCTCAGCTGTTAGTTAACAGGCTGTGAAGAAACCATTTATTTGGGCAAAACATAGTACGTTCAAACATGGCACTTTGCTTTCAGCTCTAAGTTCCTTTTCTTCCCTCTAAATACTCTATTTCCCCACCCCCTTGCCTAAGAACTTTTATTTAAAGCTGTTGGGCTTTCCCTTTCTACATATCTCTCCAGACAATTTTTTTTTTTTTAGTGGTACACACTTTTAACATAAGTAGAACACTGACAGTAGAGTTGTATTCCCGGTGGGCAGAATTCCTTTTGCATCGTTTCCTCACGACCCCCTAACTTTGGTGGTCTCTTTTTTCTGGCTCATAGCTCTCAAGCTCCTCGTCTCCCTTGGAGGCCTGGTGTTAGCCTGAAGTTGGAGATTTCTGGCAAAAGGTGGTTTGCAACATGTACTCTTCTCAAAGCCCAGCTGCTAGGGGGTGGAGTTCAAGCTGTGAAGACCCTGCTTTGTTGGTGTTCTTTGCCTGGCTTGCAGAATTGTCAAGTGGGGACGGGGGAGAGGGAAACCATTTTTTTTTCAGGATGCTTGTGCACATCAAATGCGACTTCCTAGAGGCTCCTTCTATGCTTTTTCTGCATTTCAAAGAGGGTTTATTTATGCCATTAGTTAAGTCATCACATTTAAGGCAAAGAGGCTTTTTACAGGTGTGGAACTCTTTAGAAAGGACTTTCTATACGTTCCCCTGTGTTGAGCTGACAAGAAGTTCCCACATGCGTTGCTGTGCTAATTCAAAAGATGCTTTGTTGCTCTAAGCAGAAAAGCAAACACTTCAGGAAGAGAAGTTTTCGCAGAATATTGCAGATCTGGTGTGAGTGAATGTAACTAGGATTTTTCTTCCCTTAGCAGATTCATCTTGGCAATCACAGTTATAACTGTTACCATTTAGTGACACTAAGCTTGTTTGGTGCCATTGTGAGAAGGCTCCGAGTTACCCCTATGCCTCCAAGTCTCCCATTTCTTCACAATGCATTCTACACACTACAGCTAAAGTGATCTTTCTAACAAAAATCATGTCATGTTACTCCTTCCTCCCCACTTAAAATCCTTCAAGGATCCACAGAAGGCGATGCTACCTTTTCAGTATAGCAGAGAAATCCTTCAGGCCCTAGTCCCTGCCATCCTGCCCAAATCTACTCTCCCACAATCAGTATGCTTTCTAAGAGCAATAGAGAAACAGCATGTATAAGCACTAGTTATTAAGTACCAAGCTTGGAGGTAAATGCTTTGTGTGCACTTTGACCCCCTTAATGACTCCAAAAATTAGATGTCCCTATTTTACAGAGAAAACAGAGGCTTAGAGAGGTTAAGTAGCTTGTGGGAAGTCATCAGCTTGTGAGTGGTGGAGGGTAGAGTCCCTTCCAGGTGGTTTGTCATCACGGTCTGTGAGTTTAACAAGTGTACTATACTGTCTCTCCTGCTGAATTGCTAAGTTGTTTCTGTTCCCACTTCCTGGAAAGGCTTATCCCATTTGTTCAGCTGGCTGGCTGGCTTCTCCACCGTAACATGGCTCAGTTGCTAACTCCTCTGGAAGCCATCCCAGGCTCCCCAAGGCAGAGTTGGGAAATGATGCCTCTACAGCCATAGCACGAAATTAGTGTGTGCAGTCGAACCCTTATTAAATTGTATTGGGTCCATTTACATCTCTATGTCTCTGACTAGACTGTGAGCTTTTTGAGGGCAAGGAATTTTGTCTTTGTATCCCCAATGTCTACTTCAGTGCCTAGTGCATGACTAGTTGGTGTGCCATAAACTCTTGTCAAACAGAATGAATGTATAGGAGTTGGGGGGAGTAAGATGCATGTTGGATTTGCTTATTCTCAATCACCCTTTAAAGTCTATTCTCTGGTGCACAAGTTCCCTGTCAAAAGGTTTCTACATCCCTCAGGGTCCTTGAAGATTTTAATGGACTCCTTGAGATATTTTCAATATTTCAAAAATGCTAACAGAAACCATTTATTAACCTAAGTCCCTACAGGCTAAATAAAATGTCAAGTTTCTTTGCTTTTGGCTAAAATCATATCAACTTGGTGTGATAACAGAGATTTTCTCCTAATGATCAGAAACTTTGGCAGGAAAGTCTTATGTGTGATTAATAAAACAATAAGAAAATAAGTTATCTGTACCTAAAATGCTGCTTGTTTAGTGGAAGAAATTTCTCAAAAGTTGGAATCATAAGCGGGAAAACTCTAATAAAAGTGATTCTTTATGGTGATTCCTTGTGATCCTTGTGATCCTTCACAAATATGGGGAAGTCTCTGCCTTAGTTAATGGACTCATGTAGACCACAATCTTCTTATCCGCACAGAATCCCCTTTTTCAGAAAGCTGAGGAAATTATCTTATGTTTGTGCAAATAAGGCTTTTTTATTGAACATTTTTTAAACCTCTCCGTTGACCATTGAATGTTAGTTTCTTTAACAGCCATCCATTGACCATCAGATGTAATATACAGTTGAAGTTATGTTCTTTTCAAAAATTTTGTCATTACTGTTTTCCAAAAGGAAGGAGAGAGAGAGAGCTCTGATATCTGCAGCACTGAATTCTGCTCCATTTGAAGTGCAGCCATCATCTATCTCCTTGCTCTAGTTCATCCTCCACAGAGAAGCTGGAGTTTTCAATTCAAAAGCCAGATTGGATCCTATGGGTCCTCTGATTAGAAATCTTTGAAGTCTCCTTATTGCTGACATTTTCAGCTTCAAATTCCTTGATGTGATATTCTAGGCCCTTGACGATTCATCTTAAAGGCTAACTTTTTAGTTTCATTTGCCACCAGAGCCACTGAGGTTCTTTTCTGTCCGACCACCTTGGATGCCCTCTTTTCTCCAACATGGTATATGACCTTTCATGCCTAGAGTGTTTTGTGTTCATGTTCAATTCCCACTCATTCTCTGAAACTCTGTTCAAATGTCATCACTTCTGGGTGTGTATATCATTCTTATGTTATAGCATATATCACCTTTTGATTTGTACTATAATTATCTCTTTTTCTGTCTGCCTCTTCCATTTTTGTCAGGTTTTATTTATATTTGGATCCCTAGGGCCAATAGCTTCCAACCAACTGGGAAGACCATAAAACTTACCAGTCAATTGGGGACACTTTTGAGGGTGTAAGGGGCACTGTTAATAATTATGTTGGGGCCATAGTTATAAGCCAGATTTGCCTGGGCAATACAGGATGTGCTGTTACCCTACCAATCACTCCAAGCCTTTCAGTGTCCCTGCCTTCACCTACTTTCCCGTTTTATCTTTGCCCGATCTCCTTCCCTGCCACCACCCAAGATAGATGCTTCGCACTAGCATCACCAAACTATCTTGTGTTCCATGATGGTCTCTGCCATCACTATGCCTCTGCCACGTCCACCTGGAAGATTCCTCTTCACATTTCAGGGTTCTCTGGTGGACTAGGAGAATTGGACTAAGAGCTCATTCTGGGACACTTGCCAGCAATAAGCATGGCAATACTACTTTGTATTACACCAATTCGCTTCTTATTGCTTTGTGCAGCTAGGTTGGAACTTTGTGAGGCAAAGATTACATCTTATTCATCTCTGTTTTCCAGTCAGTCTGTACTATTTTAATAAATGTCAATTGAATTAAGCATAATGTTGGAATTGCCGTAGTTTTTAGGTGGCAAATCCATTAAATCTTTTGGAACATCCCCTTTACTATTTTTTTTTTTTTTTTTTTTTGTGGTATGCGGGCCTCTCACCGCTGTGGCCTCTACCGTTGCGGAGCACAGGCTCTGGACGCGCAGGCTCAGCGGCCATGGCTCACGGGCCTAGCTGCTCCGCGGCATGTGGGATCTTCCCGGACCGGGGCACGAACCCGTGTCCCCTGCATCGGCAGGCGGACTCTCAACCACTGCGCCACCAGGGAAGCCCCCCCTTTACTATTTATTTAACATATGTTTCTGGGACTGAAATTGTTTTTACATTTTAATAAATGTTACATTACTGTTTGTTGAAATGTATGCATCTGATACTAAATACCAAATTATGGCTTTTATTTGAAATGTAACTGATTTTTGGTTCTTTCGTACCATTTTTAAAAATAACTCTTGGACCTGTAATCCTCTAACTAGCATTCTGGCTTTAAAAAAATTTTGAGGGGATGTCCGGGATCGATTTTTCTGAAGAGTGTCAATTCCACATGAAATATCTTGGGAATTTGGGGGAAAATTCTGTGTTCATATGTGACTGAATTAGAAAACAAAATGAAATTTCTCTTTACCTCATAATATCAGCCAGCCTTCCTAAATCCTGAGTACTTGAGTAACTGAATTTCATAAAGAATGCTTGAAGTAAGGAAAATCGGAGAAACCAGTGTCCCATGTGAAGCACTAATGAATCACATCCATACACCTTTTTCCTGGGAAAAGACATCCAAATCATCTACTCTTCTCCTCTTCTCTCACTTCAATCCATGGCCAGGAAGTGACACCCTTGGTATAGAGATGTGTTACCAGGCTCAGAAAAAGGGTATTTAGAGAGTGGTTGATGGCTTGTCCCATTTTGTCCTCATGGCCTGTGGTTTCTCTCAACCTATGGGAACAAAGAAGAATTACTGAAATTAGTCACAATCTTTGAGCACCTAGCATTGTGTTTGTCATACTCTGACCTGCCCACAAATATTGAATGAAAAAGGAATGAAAACATACTTAGCAATTTTTGTCATGAATTACATCTGGTTGAGGTTTTTGGAGTTCACAAATCTTGGCCAAAAGATGAGGAGAGCAGGAGAGAGAAGAAAAACTGAGTCAGGATAATACATCCAAAAAGAATGAATATTGGCTCTAAAAGAAATTTCCAGAACTTTAGTTTGTAATTGCTTTAATACAGTGCCTTAGATTCTTCAAGATGTTGCTTCTGCTCTGGTCTCTTGCACCATCCTGTTATTTTGTTCAGTTTATTGGGAAATACTTGAAAAGTGTTCATTGTGCCTAGGGCATCACCAGAGGCTCTGGGAAAACAGGTAAAAGATAGGACCCTGCTGCTTTGGAGCCTACATTCTGTTTATCCAGACACCTGGTTAGTGACATTTTCCATTACAGGTCTTGCCTCAGTGTAAGTGGTTCCAGTGCAGGTGATCCTGGCTGTCCTGGATATTTTATGAGCTCCTTTATCCTAGATAATAGTGATAATCCCACAAAGCCCAATTAGTTGCAAGACTAGTATATTCTAGGTGATGTCCTAAGTACAGTACAAACCTTGTTTCATTTAACCCTCATATCAGCCAGAGGTAAGGATTGTTTTTAGATGAAGAAACTGAAGTTGAGAGATGCTAACTGACTCATGTAGTCACTAGTAAGCTAGTAAGAGTGCTGCTGGCGGAGTTGGGGTTCTTGGTCTCTGAAGCCAGTTTCTCAGCCATCATGCTGTTCAAGTTGCATCTTCTTCTGCCTGCCTCTGGCAGAAAGTATTTAAAACATTCCCCGCCACGCTGCCCCTGAACTTATGACTTGCCTCTTATTGGAAATCTCAGATGAGGACTCAAGAGAGTGAAGACCTTTCTTCTGAACACTCTGAATAGGTGATGCACCAACAGCCAAAGGCTTTGAGAATTCCTGTTACCCATGGGGCTGTTCTATTCTAGATCCCAACCACTCCCTTCTGCTGTGTGGCTGTCGTTGGCTTGATGCAGGTGTTCCATTGCACTCAATTGACTGCCGTGCTCACTTCCTAAAGAGAGGCAGGGGCTTCCCTGGTGGTGCAGTGGTTGAGAGTCCGCCTGCCAATGCAGGGGACGCGGGTTCGTGCCCCGGTCCGGGAAGATCCCACATGCCGCAGAGCACCTGGGCCCGTGAGCTATGGTCGCTGAGCCTGCGTGTCTGGAGCCTGTGCTCCGCAACGGGAGAGGCCACAACAGTGAGAGGCCCGCGTACCGCAAAAAAAAAAAAAAAAAAAAAAAAAAAAAAAGAGAGGCAGAAACAGCTTCCCCGCCAGGCAACTGGGCAAACATACGTGACTGAGTTATGGAGGGTGGTAGCCAGTCTTCAAAGTAAATCCCATAAGAGTTAGTATAAAAACAGATTTCCATTATACAGCCTCAGATGGAAACAATGTAATATAGATTTTGGCAGGATATTATTATTTTTGACTAATTCTCAAACCCACAGTTTAGGTCAAAATTCATTTCTTTACCCCTAACCTACTCTGCTTGCTTTTACAAGAACTCTGGACATCATGAATTATTTTAGAAATTTGGGGGATATTCTGTGTTACTATGTGCAACAGGTTCCCAGGAGGTGACTCCAAAGTATAACTCAAGCAAAGAACAAGTTTTACTTGGATGTCAAGCAACCTCCTCAACCAGTGCACATCATAACACTTCTGTGGTATCCGAACATCTCACCACCTACAGTATTGAGATTATAAACAACTGAACAGCGCTTACAGTAGCTGTATCTGCTCATTCTCAGACAGTGCTTCGTGCTGAGATTTTTGAAAAGGTGTTATAGATGTGATGCTTTTAAGTTCCAGGTCATGGGTTCAAATGCAACCCAGATTATTGACTATCATGAGATATTTATCTCTGTAAAATGAACCAGTGTTCTAATTCGAAATCTAAGATGTGGAAATACACATGTTAAATATGGCCACCACCTCTGACACCTTATTGGCTGTCATAGCAGAAAGACCAGTCTTAATGAGCTGGGGTAAAATAACCATAAAATATTAATCTTCAAATAATAAAAGAAAAGTGTTCACATTTTATTAGACCAAATCATCATCTTAAATGAAACACACACACACACACACACACACACACACGATAGTTTCCTTTTGGCTTTTATAATTGCATGTACTAATAAGAAATGTTCTATTTAGATGAAAAATATCAACAGTTGCATAATTTTTATAATCTACACCATTTTGAAGACTCTGTAATATAATATTTTCTATATATAAAGGCATTGGTTTTTTTGGTTTTATAATGTTAACATCTACTTTTCTCACTAAGAATTTATGAGATGTTAAGGTTTTTTTTTTTCCTTTATCGGTTTTTATTTTCTCATGAAATAGTCTCTCCTTGTAAATAGTCTTCCAGGGTAGAAAGCAACTTCTGTAGGTAAAGATCAAATTTACTTTAAACATGTTCCTTAATCATTCCTTCATGAATTAAGCAACTATTAACTCAGTCCCTACTATGAACGCAGTACTTACTGAACTGGGTGCTAAAGGAAGATATGAAACAATTTAACACATAATCCTCACCTTCAAAGAGCTTACAGTCTAGTGGGAATGTAGTGCAGACACAGTAAATGTTAAATGGTGAGTCAGCAGTACCTTAGATGTCACAAGGCTGTGTGTAACTGTATCAAATGAATGCCATGAATGCTCTGAGTTCCTGGGAAGGAGAAATCACTGTGCAAGGAGAGGTTAGACCAGCTACATGAGAGATGGGACGGTATCCGGCCTTGAAAGGTAGGAAGTTCTCAGGAAGTTGATGAAAGGACATACTACGCATTCCAGACAGAGTGCGAGGTTTGAGCAAAAACCCAGTGATGGGAAATGAACAAAGTGTAAATTTAGGGAATCAGGCTGCATCCCACTCAGAGGTGGCAAAGAGCTTGGGCCTTGTAGTTTCTCCAAAACTCAGTATTACCTGCAAAGACCATCCCTGAAACAGTGTGGCAAAGAATCTGAGCAATGCAGTGTTTGGACCTGGGGAAGCATAGGTGGGAAATGGTGCCATACGGTCTCAAATGGAGAAGTGAGAGTCTTGAAACATAGTGGACATTCCTTCTCCTTCCTTCTCTCCCACCACTTACCTTTTAAAAGGGGAAAAAACAGATAAACAGGAAATACAAGGTTTTTGCTTTTGTTTTTATTTTCACCTGTATAGTCTTTTGTCTATACATAAAGCTGTTCGCAAACTTGGGGAAAGGCCAATTCTTTGAAGTTTTTAGAGAAGGACCTCTGATTCCATTGCAAAGCACTCTGGTTTCCACAGCTTTCTTTGCTAGGAAGATTTTCTAATAAGCTTTGCAACTGATATCCTTCCATCTTTTTTCCTCTTTCTAGGCTTGAAAGTGGTTTAGTACTTTCCTCCAACTTTTCTAAGTCAATACTTTTATCATTACAGTTGTTTCTCTAAGGGCTGTTTCTGTAACTTGTAATCAGTAAGTAAATTTTATTTCCTCTTAAAAGCCCCCATATTCTCCATATCCTACTTTAAAATATGGGGCTGAAGACATCACAGAGTATTCTAGTATAGCCTGTATCTGTACTGAGCATGAGGGAAAGGACTCCTGGTTTTCTTTTACTAAATCAATCATGTTTTTTAAGGTTAAAGCACAAACACCAATAGTTTGTGTTGACTCTGACCTCCAGATTGTTTTCTTTATGACATCACAAAATGAATCCTGCAGTCCTGTGGTTTGTTATCCTTCCCAAGTGAATTACACTACAGCACCTCAATCTGTTTACGTCCACCCACTTCTCCAACTCATCAAGGTCATTTGCACTTCTATCTAGTTTTCCAAAGCAGAATGTACCACACCCAGTTTGATGTCATCCTGAACTTAATAACCGCATTCTCTACCATCCTCTAAGTCACTACTAAAAATAGCACCAGGTTAAGAGCAGTCTCTTTGGAATCCCATGAAGTGTGCATCTCTGGGCTGACACTGGACCTTTAATAATTACTTACTGAGAAAGGCCTTCTAATCACTTATGAATCCTCCTGATGGGAAGAGGATTTCAGGATGTAATACTTTAATTGCCTGATGTCAAGCAAGACAAAACTTAAAACTATACAATAGTCAAAACTATTTCATATCTTTGCCCTCTATTTGGTTTTACCAGACTTGTCATGCTCCTGAGGAATAGTGTTTGACTAATGTGATAGGATTTCTTTTTTTAAACAAAAAAGAAATCTTATCTAGCATGCTACTGTGTGTGTGTGTGTGTGTGTGTGTGTGTGTGTTTATAAGATTGTAATATTATTTCTGGATCTGAGTGTTGAATCTAATTTTCTGAGTTTTCCTATTTCTCTTTTTAAGACACAAGTATGCATTTCTCTCTTTCAGCCCGTAGACACCTCACCTTAAGTTTGCAAAGATAATTGCTGGTGATTCTCTGATGACTTCATTGAAATGCCATACCATGGTGTTTGCCAGTAATTGTTTATTCATTCTGCCATCTGAGCTTGCCGGTCACAATTAGCATATGCATTTGTATATAATAATGATTTTCAATTTACTGAGTAGAGTCATCATCTGAAGCACTGTAAGAAAAAAAAACAAGTGTAAATGCAATTCCTACCTCAGATGTTTGTCGCTTCACTGGGACATGACAACTAAGAAATCAAAACATGGAAGAAGGAAAGGTCACTAGTATTGCCCAGACATTGCTGACAGCTGGCTGAATCTTTCTTTGGGCAGCCTTTGGACTGTCGCCATGTTGATTTAGAGGAGCCCCATTGTAGGAAGAGCCTTCCTGGAATGTGAGAATTTTGACAAGAGGTCTGAAAAAGAAAAGGGAACTAGCTCGGATAGTTGGAGGGAGACCATAGGTTCATATAAAAGCAAGTGGATTGTTCTCATCCCTCTGTTCTGTGAAAGGGATTTTTGAGTGGCTTCAAAAGGAATTCTGTGTAGGAAGGGTATGTGGGGGACAGGAGATTGTTTGAAGGAGTCAACCCTTGTTTTACCTGGCTACCAGACAAAAGAACCTTCCAGACGTATGAAATTGGTTGCACAACTCACTACATCTTGGTTATGATAAGAGCTGTTGCTAGAGACTGGTGTTTCTGGTGCTTGAATTCTGAAAGGTTGTTTTCTACAAGCCGTCTACTTTGATGGGTGTTGTGACTCAAATGTTGATTGTGGTTAATCTGCACAGATGTGAGAATGGAACCGTCCCTAGGGAAAGCTGGCTGGGTTTCTGCTCAGCTATCTGCACACTGTTAAGGAATATGCATACTGATAAGGCCAGGTCTCACCCCACTTGTTCCTTACTCGAGCCATCTCCATCTCAGTGGCCAGGGACAAAGCCTGACGTGGTGTCATCCTTTCTCATGGCCTGCGCTGAAATCCCCATCCCTGGGATCGCTCTTGGGATGAGTCAATAAAAAAGTAGCCATTACTTCCAGGCAGTTTGAATGTACCTACAGGAGGCAGGAGGGTGAGTGGTGTCATCTACTTTATTCTTTTCCCATTAGCTTATTAAACTAGTTTATTATATTTCCTAACAACCAAAAGCCTGGCCCCAAGGACATGAGATTCCAGATGGCTGGGCTGCAAAGCAGAGCCCGAGGGGAGCGGGGGAGCATGAAGGGAGCGTGGCATGAGGAAGGTTGCGTTAGAACGCTGTCATGCCCAGGAAGGCAGTTCTAGTTATGAAGGGGCAGGGGGTGGATGTGCCTGCCAGTAATGTGGGCTGTGGAAAGGGGAGGCTGGGAGGCATCCAGCCTTTGCCCATTGCTGCTTTCCTCTTGCCTTTTCTCCCCTTATTCCCCTACATGTCTACTATTGAGCCTATAATAATGGCAATATTGCATGTCAAAGCATTCTGCTTTTTAGCAAAGATCTCTGAATGAGGCTACTGTTTATCGTCTTCTTTGTTGGGTGAAGGGTTAGAAGAAAAGTGCATGTATTGGACTTCCCTGGTGGTGCAGTGGTTAAGAATCGCCTGCCAGTGCAGGGGACACGAGTTCGAGCCCTGGTCCGGGAAGATCCCACATGCCATGAAGCAACTAAGCCCGTGCGCCACAACTGCTGAGCCTGCGCTCTAGAGCCCGTGAGCCACAACTACTGAGCCCATGCGCCACAACTACTGAGCCCATGCACCACAACTACTGAAGCCCGCGCACCTAGAGCCCGTGCACCGCAACAAGAGAAGCCACCGCAATGAGAAGCCCGCGCACCACAACGAAGAGGAGCCCCCACTCACCGCAACTAGAGAAAGCCCGCACGCAGCAACGAAGACCCAACGCAGCCAAAAATAAACAAATAAATAAATTAATTTTACAAAAAAAGCACTAGAAGCATTAAAAAAAGTGCATGTTTTTTTTTTATTCTGTTCATTCAGGTTTAATATAGGGAAGATCAAAATACAATGAAGAGTATTGTACATTAATGGTCTCAGTTTCTTGAAGGTATTGAGAGAATATAGCTCTGTGTTCTTGCCGCAAGTTAAAAGTAGACTTCCAAAGCCTTGACTGATATCTTAGTTTTTCTTGTAGTATTGAAGTCTTGTGGACAGTGGTATGTGGTGAGGTTTGGGCCTTGGCTGATATAGAAATAATTACCAAAGCGTGGTTGCTGAATTATAAATCCTGCTTACCTAATAGGAACACAATAATGGAGTAATATATTCCACAGTGGGTGCCAGGGAGGGCAAAGGCAATGTGTTATCCTGTGGTAGATCAACCCACCTCTTTGATTCTGGCTGGAAACAAAAGTTGAAACTTGCCACTGATTGCATAAGTGATTCCGTCCATGCACTTTGTCTAATTACAAATTTTTAAGTACAGTGATTTGACTTCTGGGTAGAGAATTTGGTGTTTAATTTGAACAGAATCCTGGTAATGTTCAGTCCAAAGGTATACTTACTCTGCTTCCAAAGATTGTGGTTAGGTGCCACCTTGGTTTCTGATGCACAGTGCAAGCAGGGGGCATACTGTTATATGACAGTATGACATATATTGTATGATATATGCTGAAGTGGAATTTCCTGCAGTTTGCCATAAGGCTGTTTGTTGAGGTGTGTTAATGTGCTGACTTTGCATGTGTGAATGCACGAACTGGGGGTCTGTGGAACTGGTGTAGTGAGAGTCCCACGCCCGGCCCTGGCAGGGCTTGGTCTGGGCAGGAGCTACTGCTGCTTGTGAAGCTGGAAGAGACTATCTCTAGATTACTCAGAGCCACTTTCTACTGCTTGGGGTGCTGGGAAGATTTGTTTGCAAATTCCTGCTTGACTTTGGGCTTATCACTGAACCCGCCTCTGCCTATTTGCCTCCGGTGAAGCTGCCATTAGCCTTTTCTGATTCTAAATACCTCTGCATTAAACCTCACTTGCCCATGGATGGATGTCAAGGGCTGTGGTGTTCCTAAAGAGTAAAATTTCAAAATAATGGATGACTCTCCTTCAGAAGTGCCTTTTAACTCAATTTAAAATTTGTTTTTGACTAACATCTTAAAATGAGGGATCAATTTAGCGTACTAGGAAGAACTGTGGTTGGAAAGACCAGAATGACATTTCCTAGCTGGGTCTCCCTGGGCAAGTTTATAAAACCTTTCTGAGCCTCAGTTTACTTTGGGGATGAGCACATTTCTTCTTAAAGATTGTTGAAAGCAGTAAATGAGGTTATAATGTATGTAAAGAGACTAACACAGCACCTAGTGTATACCAGTCACACATCAAGCTGTGGTGTGTCCAAGCTGACTTCTACTGGCTCGTGAACCAATGGTTAAAATTTCAGGAATCTCTTGCGCTAGTTGGTACCCTGAAATCAGTTACGGTGGAAGTACAAACCAGACCTTTCCTTCTCCCTGGAGAGCTGGTTGCTAAACATTTAAGAGCACACAGTTGATGGCAAGTATTAATCCCCATCACCACAGCTCCAAAATATATTATAAACCTCCCAGCCTTTGTAAACAGTCCATATAGAATTAAAAATGGGCCTTTAAAGAAAATTTAAGGTAATCACAGTAAACTTCAGTCACTTTTCATATTGTAACACAGAGATTCTGTCGGGGCTCATTGAAACTGTCGTCTCCATCCTGTATGATTGGAGAATGTTCTGCTTTTTGAGGTTTTATGTTTGCTTTTTAGAGTATTTCTTTTCTCTTGTTATATCATGTTAGCTAGTATATCTGTCTCTAATAGCTCCTTCCCATTTATTATTTGCTGTTTCTCATGATTTCTCAACTAAAAAATCAGCTGTTAAAATAATGTGTAATGTAAAAGTAAGCTGGCTCCCAGTTAAAAAATGGGCAAAGGATATTTCTCTGAGGGAGATATACAAATGGCCAATAAGCACATGAAAAAACTCATGACATCATTAGTCATCAGAGAAATGCAAATCAAAATCGTAAGTAATAATGAGATACTACTTCGTATGCATTGGAATGGCTACAGTCAAACATCCACTAATAACAAGTGTTGATGAGGTTGTGGAGAAATTGGAACCCTCATACACTTGGTGGGAATGTAAAATGGTGCAGCTGCTTTGGAAAACAGTATGGTAGTTTGTCAAATGACTAAAAAGAGACCCATAGATCCCTATCATATGACCCAGCAAGTTCACTCCTAGTTTTATATCCAAGAGAAATGAAAACATTTGTCTACACAGAAGCTTGTACAAGAATATTTAGAGTAACATTGATTCATAATAGCCAAAGGTGGATGGGTATTCATCAGTTGACAAATAGATAAGTAAAATGTGGTATGTCCATACAACAGAATATTGTTGGGCCATAAAAAGGAACGAATAATGATACATGCTACAATATGAATAGACCTTGAAAACATTATGCTTAGTCAAAGAAGCCGGTCACAAAGACCACACATTATATGATTCCATTCATATGGAAGCCCAGAACAGGGGAAGCTATAGAGACAGAAAGTGTATCAACCCTATTAGCTTAGGGCTAGGGTAGGGATAGGGACAGGGGAATAGGGGAGTGGTGCTAAATGTTATGGGGTTTCTTTTTGAGATGAAAATGTTCTAAAATGGATTGTGGTGATGATTGTGCATATCTGTGAGTGTACTAAAAACATTGCATTATATACTTTAAATGGATGAATTGCATGCTATATGAATTATATCTCAATAAAGCTGTTAAAACTATTTAAAATACATTATCATGAAGTAAGGTTTAATTCGTAGATGGCAAGAATGATCTAAACCTAAGAAAATATTGTTATATAATCAATACATTAATTAACTTAAAAGGAAACGCAAACTGGCTTTGAGAGACAACCTGAGAGGCTCATCTAAAAGGGAAGTGCGTGGATTTTTGACATCTGTTTTGGCTGTTAAGAAACTCTTTTTTCCTTTTGGCTGTATTCTGGAGAGTTACTGTCTCAGGTAAGTAATGCCATCTATTTGAATGAGTTGTTTACCATACAAGCATATTTTTAAAGAAGACTTATTTATTATTTATTTATTTTAGGCTGTGTCGGGTCTTAGTTGTGGCACGTGGCATCTTCGTTGAGGCATGCAGGATCTTTCTTGTGGATCACGGGCTTCTCTCCAGTTGTGCGTGCGGATTTTCTCTTCTCTAGTTGTGGCGCGCAGGCTCCAGGACGCGTGGGCTCTATAGTTTGCGGCACGCAGGCTCTCTAGTTGAGGCTCTAGAGCCCAGTAGTTGTGGCATGCGGGCTTTGTTGCCCTGCGGCATGTGGGATCTTAGTTCCCTGACCAGGGATCAAACCTCTGCCTCCTGCATTGTAAGGTGGATTCTTTACCACTGGACAATCAGGGAAGTCCCACACAAGCACTTTAATTCCCCTTTTAGTTGTCAAATACAGAGGGGACTGAATAAATCTCTCTCTCTCTCCATTTGTATGTTTAAGTTCAATAGTTTTGGATGACCGTAGTGATATTGCAGTTCACAAATGATACTTTAATCCCTGGCTTCTGTAGAGGCTGGGGGAGAGTGAAGTGAGGAGTGGGGATGGCAATGATATCTATGAGTATCATGGTAGAATGAAGATAAATGATGAGTAGAGGTAGCCTAAAAATAGCGAACTCTTCAACAGCTCTGGTGTGTGTGTGTGTGTGTGTGTTTCTTTTGAAAAGAAACTTGCAAAATATTTTGGTGCAAAGAGTGTAGAGGTGAAGATACTTATGTAAACACCCAGCCATGCCAGTAACTTTCCACTTGATAGAATGCTCTTGCGTTATACCAACTCCCAGCAAAGTGTTCTTTCATACTTTGCAGAATTGCTGTGAAAATGTTACCTTATGCCCTTTTTAGAAATAATCTACATCTTTGAAGGGAAAAATATGTGTCACTTGAAATGTTTTATTAAAGCATTCAAATGCCTGTAGGAAAAAATATATCATTTCTTAAGGATAATCTGATCCCTTACAGAATATTTGCACTCCACTTGCAAGATTAAAAAAACATGCTCTGTTGTGACTTTTCTGTGGTGAAATTCAATTTTCAGCTCTATTAATGCTATTTTTACTTTAATATTTGGTTTGTTCTTGCTCATGTTTTATTGCTAGTCATTCTTAGTTTATTTTTGTTTACCACAGTGCTCAGGGATTAGATTTCAGGAAGAGAAACAAGGAAAAGTACTTCTGAAGTTCCATACCACATCAATTGCCTCCATACAGTAAGTACAGGTGAAGAAACACCAAGACTCCAATAGCTCAGCCCTAATTTTCTGGTGAAGTCTAAATGCTCCAGGAAGGGAATTAGCCAATAACCGTCCCCCGCATCGTTCCCTGCCCTCCATGCACCTGCCCAATTGTGCAATCCTTAGCTTGAGTGTGAGGATGTCATTTTCTCAACAAGCACACTGGCTCAATTTTAAAGTACTTGGACCTTGTGCAAGAGGTCCAAGGAGGGCATTTCTTTCTGATCTCCGTCAGCAGAGGCTTGATCTCTAGAAGCCTCTGGATTGATTATCTCCTGGTAAGAACACTTGCCAATCTCAGTTAAACATTTGGGGAGAGGGCGAGGGCAGAGGGGTGGACAGTCTTACTGCTCCTGGTAGGCAGATTGAGGGTTAAATTGCCTCTTGGGGAAAAGGGAAAAACGAGAGTGTATAATGATTTGTGTATCCAGGAACTTTACAAGGTCAGGCGAACGCAACAATTTAACTGTTGGCTTTAGCTGGTGCTTGCCTTTATTTATTAGCGTTGATACACAATATCAGTATGAAATCTTTGTGTATCTTTCTGGGCTTGAAAGAAGAGATATATGACTTGTAAATGGTATTTGAAGTAATATTTATGAAACTTTATAATACATTCATTTTCTTATTTCCCATCTTAGAATAAATGCAAAATGGCAACTAATGGGGCTTCCCTAGTGGCGCAGTGGTTGAGTCCGCCTGCTGATGCAGGGGACACCGGTTCGTGCCCCCTCCGGGAAGATCCCGCATGCCCCGGAGCGGCTGGGCCCGTGAGCCATGGCCGCTAAGCCTGCGCGTCCCGAGCCTGTGCTCCACAGCGGGGGAGGCCACAGCAGTGGGAGGCCCGCGTACCGCAAAAAAAAAAAAAAAAAAGGCAACTAATGGGTTGGGTATCATTAGGGAGAATTGAGGTCCCGATCAGCTCATAGCATCTCATATCAGAAGAAAATTCTGTTTCCTTTAATGCCATTTATAGACAGTTTCTAGTCTACCTACAATCTAAGTTGCAAAAATATTAATATAGGTTTTTACCTTTATAGAAAACTTATATGCCACTTATGTTCATCTTTCCTTCATTCAAATTATTAACTAGTTGCTAACTTTTAAAACTTCCCATCAGAAATTCTACCTGTCTTTTCCCACTGCTTCTAATGAGTTTCCTGGGTGTTATCAGATGTTTCTTTCTATTTTTACCATCTTCCTTTGGAAATAAGGCGATTTTAACTGAATGTAGAACAAGAGTGCACCACTGATTTCGGTAATGGCACTGGAATATACTCTCTTTCATTCTTTCAGCAATTTAACAGTGTATTTGCTTTCTCTCTCTCTTTTTAAAACTCTGCTGAGCATCATGCATACATCTTCATTAAGATGTCTTCCGTGAGCTTAAATCTTTTCCCTGTAAGTTTAGAACTAATTCAGAACTCACCCCAGTGGATGAGTAATTTAAATTGCTACTTACAACATGCATTACTTTGCAGTTGTCTGCTCTGAGTTTCATCTGCCTGTTTTGCCCAGTTACCGAGCTTGGATTCTGTGTTTCTCACATCCATCTGTATAGATTTAGAGAACCAAAATAGTTTTGTTTAGTCAGCAAATTTCAGCACCTCATTATTTAGTCCATTTTTAAGGGTGTGAATAAATATCCTGGAGGACAGTACTCTTGTTTCGATTGCTGACACCCCACCATTAACTCTTTTCCATGCTGAGAGCTGGTCATTTATTCTCCTTCTATCACTTAACTCACTTTTAACCCATGATTGACAGATCTTTACCTCCTGCCTTGTGGTTGGCAAGTTTCCTTAATAGTCTCTTGTGTAGGATTTCATCAAAAGCCCTTTGAGAGCCTAAATAAATTACATCCTCTAGCTTTCCTTTACCCACTATTATGTTGCCTCCATAAAATTTTGCATTAAACATACCAAAGGCACATAAGTAAAACAACAGATTCTAAGTGTTCTAAAAACCTCTTTTCCCCCTTTTGGATATGTCCCTTTATCATAGCATCTAATGCTGCCTTTTTTTTTTTTCTTTCCCTTAATAATAACTTTTTCTTTGTATCATCCCCACCGAACCTCTGCAAACCAAAGACATATTCTTACCTCATGTTAATGTTGTTTAGAGCTACTTTACAAAGTAAAAACGTCCCACTGCGTGGCCCCTTCAGAACTGTAAGAGTCATGGCTTGCTAACTCAGTCGTTCACGAACTTGTCAGAAATTTCAAGAAAGCAATTATTCTCTTTGGTAGTTAACATTCCAATATTTTGGTTTTAGGGGCATGACCACTTGTCAGGACTTTCTTCTGTAAAGATACTTATTTGGGCTATATTGACCCTCTTCCAATAATTCCTCACCTTACACACAAATTTTTTTTTTTTTTTTTGGAATTAAAGAAAGGAGATTGGAAAGTGTGCAATAAGTAGTCCATCAAAAGCTCTCCTTTGTTAAATCTCGAAGTCTGACCCTGACGATGTTTGCCAGCAGTGGCTGTTCCTCATTTTGATGAGAACTTGAAGGTGTGGTGCGGAGGGCGAGCCTGGGGAATGGTGGGGTGGGGAGGCTACATGCTGGTATTTGCATTTACATATCTTTTGAGCCTCACAACAACCTTATGAGTCCTGTAAGGCAAGTATCATTATTATAAAATTGTAGAATAAATTAACACATAGGAGGTACATTATTTGCCCAAGGTTGTGGGCCACTAGACTAGAATTAAGTTTTCAGACTAGAACATAAGTTTTCAGATCCTTCATCCAAAATCCCTTCTATGCTGCCATAGTGATCTCTTCTATTCCTTTGAGTTGAATATGTAAGAGATTTAAGCCATTTTACAAATTACTTGTAGCTGCTTATATACTATTTATTTCAAAGTCTTCTCAGGAGTCATGCAGTTCCAAATGCGGAGGGGACATATCCTTACCCTCTTATATCTTCTATCTGCCAAATCTTACCATTTAGAAGTGAAGGGCATTTTCATTTTGGATTAATATTAAAATGACATAAAAAAGCATTTTGCTCTCTGATGTAAGGTTTTCTCCAGTGTTCAACAAACATTTTATCATTTCTTTCCTGTAAAAAAAAGTCCCCCTTATTTAAATTGTCACAGCTTGGGAGCCCTGCCTGGAATACATAATAATTGCTTGTAACACTTAAAATGAAAACAAATTTGCCAAGGATGGTGGAACGACAACAAAGAACAAGAAAAATATAAGTACATGGAAATAGTCTCTCCTACACAGATATTTTCAGCACTAAGTATTTTTTTATTTATTAATTTTTTTTGTGGTACGCGGGCCTCTCACTGTCGTAGCCTCTCCCGTTGCGGAGCACAGGCTCCGGACGCACAGGCTCAGCGGCCATGGCTCACGGGCCCAGCCGCTCCGCGGCATGTGGGATCCTCCCAGACCGGGGCACGAACCCGTGTCCCCTGCATCGGCAGGTGGACTGTCAACCACTGCGCCACCAGGGAAGCCCAGCACTAAGTATTTTTACTGAAATTATTGTTTCCTGTTCTCCTACCTCCTCTTCATCTGGATTTTTTTTTTTTTTTTGGGGGGTGGAAAGGGCTTTAAATATCTAAAGATCTGAAGAGAGAGACATGAGTCTTTAGGATTGTTATTTGATTTCTTGGGTTTAGCAGAAAATGATGAAGTAATACTGAATCTGAGCAGAACACTGATTGACAGGTAGCAGGAGAACAAGCCTTCTCAGCCTTGGTACCATTGACATTTGGGACTGGATGCAGTTTTGTAAGGTGGAGGGCTGTTCTGTGTATTGTAGGGTGTTTCACAGCATCCCTGGCCTCTATGCACTAGACGCCAGCAGTACCCCCCGCCCCTCTCCCGTTGTGACAACAAATAATGTCTTCAGACATTGCCCAAAGTCTCCTGACTTAGAGGCATAGTTCTTGGGAACGCATTTCAGGACTCTAGTAGGGGCTTTGACAAATCTCCCACTCCCTCCTGTGAGCAATCTCTTCCCATCCAGGTACAGACTGGTTTTGATCCCTGAAAATAAATTTACCTCCAGTGAGGCCTGCTTGCTTACCCAGACTCTGCTTACATTTTTTGCCCAGTGATTCTGAAAGATCCATTTACTCTCTTGTGCTAAAACTAGCTAGAGTTGACAAAAACATTTTGAGAGCTTCCCTATTGGTTGGGTGGAACTCATGATATTTCCTGAAAATTCCATGCTCCTCTCTGGTCTTACCCTGTTACTCCTTTCTTTTTCCACCCAGTGTGAAAACTGATAAAATGAGAATCCAACTAGGAATTCACTGACCTTGGGCGAGACAGTCCCTCCCTGTTCTCGGCTTTTGATTTCTCAACCACGCTTTGACATAGTTAGGCTAGATAACGCATTTTCATGGCCTTTCAGCTCTAGAATATTATTGTCTGAACATTTAAAATTTTTTTGGCCTCTTGAGTCTGCCGATTCAGACTTTAGAAGCAACCCCTATTCCCTCAATGACACCAATTTAGAAACCTATTTTTGCAAAAATGTTTGTTTGGAGTTGTTTATCCACTTTATTTCATCTATACCCTTTTTCCTCCAGAGCCTAACTTTTATTAACCCATAATGAGAATTTAGACTCTCATTTGCTATAATGATTACATCAAGAAGTTTTGAGTTCAGTCACATCTTATAAGACTACATTGTGGACTGAGATTATAGCAGCAAAGTGTGGGAATGAAAACCACATTTCACATAGATTAGGGAGAACAGGTTATTCAAAGCAAACTGCTGGGAAACCTGTTGAAAAAAAGTACTTTAAAAAAAAAATAAATTAAGTAACTGCTACTGGATTTATCTGGATATAGGCATTTCAAAACTTATGAAAATCTGATTCATTCCTCCAAATGCATGCAACCTTTTGCTGCTGCTCTTACAACACTGCTGGTGTTTACTCTTGGGAAGTAAGAGTGTCTGACTTTCCCCAGACATCCCTGGCACTGCAGGCAATGGTGAGGTTAAGGTGGGAAAGGCCTCCCTGCCTCCCACTTGCTGGTTGTGTGACCTTCGGCAAGTCACGTTCCCCTCTCTGGGCTTCAGTTTCTTGGCTTCTGAAACTAGGGAGTTGAATTTGATTTCTAAGTTCTCTTATAGATCTAAAATCTAATGAGTGAAATCAGAAATGTTGGTTTGGAGCAAGGTTTTGGAACACAAACTTCTTCAGCAGGGCTGGAAAGCAGGATCCCAGGGAGACTGGCTCCCCCAGAATGGCAAACCGTGACTCTTCCCACCCCGAAGGGGGAGAGGTGGGCTCCCTCCCTTTGTTGAGGTGTCTGGAGGGCTGCACCCAACAACCAGCTCCCTGCCCCCCAGCACAGTGCCTGTTGATAAAAGGCAGCAGTTCTAGGAAAATGGGTGGGAGCCTGCTGAGAAAAATGAATCAACAGCCCCAGGGGGAGAAAGAGGAAGACCTGTGGGGGCATTGGACAGTTCTTCTAATCAAGGAGCAAAGAGGAGGTGTTATCAGTGCTCTGTTAGCTTGCCCTACCCGAGGGGGAGGAGGAGAAGGTGGCGTGAACCAGGGGTGACTGAAGTGTCCTCCCTGCAAAGATTCACAGTGAAACACGCTGCGGCGCCGTTCAGAAAGCAAAATTGCAGCTCCTGAAGATCTCCCTAAGCCCAGAGCAATCTCAAGTTCCTCGTGATCACAAAGCCCTGACTGAAAGGCTGCAGCCGTCTGGTTTTCCTAGGAATGTTTGTTAAGGAAATGGCTGAGAGAAATTTGTTCCATCAGTCTCTCTTGAATGATACCCTGGTAATGGGAATGTGCCTTGCATCATTAGCACATTATATATTCACTCATTAAAGTATATTTACTGAGTCATTATTACGTGCCAGGCACTGTGCTGCATGATTGGGGTGTATCAGTAAACCAACTGCTTAATATCCCTGCCCTCAGGGAGCATACTGCCTAGCAGGAGAGACAGATGACACACAATAAAGATAAGTAAGTTAAACTGCATGTTAGGTGATAGAACCAAGGAATAAAAATAAATGAAAAGAAAAGATGCCGTTTATTTAATCTTCCTCCTTTGCTTTTCCTCTACCTCTAGCGTTCATAATATCCCCCAATATCTTCCCTCACTACAATTTCTTGTTCTTTAGTTATTTTTTCACTACCAGCATGACTGGAGTATTATTGGAAACTAATTTCATACAATAGCATAACAATGTTATCAGTTGATGTTAAAATGCCCTGTACCTGTTCAGTGACACAGTTTCTAAATTTTCACTTCAATACTTCTGTGGGGTAGACAGAGTGGGTATTTTCACCCCCATTTTACAGATGAGGAAACTGAGGTTAAAAGACTCAGTTTCAAAGCTTGGTGTCATGACTTTTTCTCAGTATTCTTCTGTAGACTTTTGTAGGAAATATTTTTTGTCATTTTTCTCTGTAGGAAAAAGTGTTCGAAATTTCAAACAATTGACTTCAAACAATTATTTGGAACAAACCTGGTTGTTCATTGGGAACTTCTTATATGGTGATTACTTCTGGTGGATGAATACATGTGCGTTTGATGGTCACCACTGTGCTTCCTGATATCAGGGTTATCCCAGAGGCCACAAGATTTCCTTAGAGAGCTGGTGAGCTGCCCCGCCTGTGACGGTGGGGGGATTTTTTTCCACAGCCTAAAATTGGTGATGTGCAAAATCTTTTTTTTTTGTTCTTCCCTAGGCTCTAGTGATATCAGTGAATATTACCAAACTCTGCTCCAATTCTTGTTGTCTGTCTTCTGAGGTTTAACATCTACTGCATCTTCTGGAAATGGGTCATATCCTTGGATGTAATCCAGATAAGACTTCTTAAGAGTACAAATGGGACACACGCGCACACACACACACACACACACACACACACACACACACACACAGGAGTTCCTGAAGTCCCTGGGGAACTTGCCTGCGTACACGTACCTTCAAAAGTTATAATTTGACAGGCTATAAAGGTGAAAGTCTTATTTCTGAATTCTTTTGCTTTGTTCCTCCTCCCCCTCATCAATTCCCCTACCTCTGCACAGGGCATTTTTCTTCCTGCCATAGGAATTTATGGTAAAGTTTTCATTTCCAGACCGAAAGCTCTTGGGTACCTTTTCGTCAATTGCTACATGCTCAGCGCCCACGGTCTAATTTCAGTATTAGTACAACCAGAACATATTAAAAATATTAAGGAAGGTAAATTCTGCTGCTGTTGCAAAAGAATGTGATTATGTAATGCGTTCTAACACCAACTGTAAATGACGTTTGTTTTATACCATATCCTCAATAATCTGGAACCCTGCTCTTACCAGTAATGTGAAAAACTGGGGGATTTCTAGCTTCATGTCTTTACCACCCTCTGCTCTTTTTTAGAATATACTTCTATTTCATTAAATACAACAGGTTAAAAGTAGACAGTGTGGTTCCTTGGAGGGAATATGGGATTTCATTTAAGGGAGTCTTGGATTTGGAACCTGACATGCTGTTTTATTAGTGTGTGACTTTGAACTATTTAGTTTACTTTTCTGAAATTTACTTTTCTGAAAATAAATTCTTTTTTTTCTGTAAAATGGAGGAAAATTTCCTCTTACAAGTTTTTTAGGGATTAAAAAGGGATAACAAAGAAAATGCCTGGCATTTAGATAGAACATACTCAGAAAAATGTCAGTTTCCGTCTTTTTTTTTCTACCCTCTCCCTCTTAGTTCAGTAATAAAGCTTTCTTGGGAATGAAGTTTTTATGTGACAGGTTTATTTGTCCATTAGGACTTCATACATTATGAATGGGTTTGCAGTGCATCTTGGAAGTGTCGGCTCCCCATGTGTGGTGTGGTGGGAAACGTATTCTCTTTACCACTGCGTTGAATACAAGACACACTTATTTAAACTGGTGGCTGAAAGTGACAGAACCTGCCTTGAGGCTGATCTCTTTCAGTGTTGTGGAGTGACTGTTTCCCCTTTAAAATCCACTGGTTTGGGAATTAGGTGATCAGCTAGGCTCACCTAACTTGCAAGTGTGCTGGAGAAACAACAGATACTCTTCTGGCTTTATCTTTCATGAATCTCTTCTTCAGTCTGGGCTGCTGTGCCAGAAATTTCTTTGCCATCACCACCACAGAGCGAGTTTCTGGCCAATGACACAGATGTTGGTCAAGTGCTTCTCTCTTAATTTGATGGCTGGGAAGAGCACACTGACTTCCTCACTGAGGAGATGAAGCCATAGTTTGGAAAACTAGGGACAATTTGAGAAAGTATAATGGTCCCACCAAGACAAGATCCCACATCATTGTTCTGAATCAGGTGGAGAGGACAGTACTTGATATCGCTAGACAAGAGCTTCTCCAGCTGACAGATACAAATGACTCTTCTTATTCTCGTAATCTGAGCAGTCAGCACCTGCTCCAGAACAAGGGCTCCGGCACCAGAGAACACTCCAAAACCGCATCTCATACTCCACACGTTACCTCCGTAATGAAATGAAGAACGGCCCTGCGAAAGAAAACAGAGGCGAGGAAAGCTCACGAATGATTAGGAAAAGTAAGGTGGGAGTCAGATTCAACACGCTGTACTGTCAAAAACATAATAAGAAGCAGCTCCATTAATTTGGTGTGCATAACTAGGTGAATATACTCTTAGGACTTAATCACAAGTGAAGTGGAAATTGCCCAAAGAAGTTAATAATTTCTTGATAGAGCCTTTTATAAATAATCATGATTTGTCTCTGCTGGTTATTTTATGTTTAAACTGTCATCAAAATAGTTTCCATTTTAGCGACAAGGCATGGGATTGTGTTTTTATGATATATAAGAAAAAACTAAGTACTTAATAACATCATCCCCTTAGAATTATTCCTTAAATTCCATTTGCATTAAAAATACATGGAGGAAACCCAGTAAAGCAAACAAAAACCAAACAGAAACAAAATCAAAAATAATTGTGAGGACTTGTGCCTTGCAGTGATAATAATGACCCTTTTACATAGAAGGTTAGCTTTCCATGTGTCATGAACAGGTGAGAGAAAATCTCTAAGACAAAAGATGATCTGGTCTGATAGGCCTACAAAGCCGTAGAAGGTTTTTGTTTTCATCACCTTCATCACATCCCCTTTTTTCATCACATCAAACGTCTTCCTCTACTTCACGCTCAGTGAGCTGGGTACAGCAAAGCGTGTGAGCTTCCCTGGACAGGAGGTGAGAGAACTCCATAGTGTTATCCAGGTGCCTTTGGGCCCAGAGGTACCACCCTTGGCCTCTAAATCTAATGGAATGTGTCCAGCAGGGGTGGATGGATCCCCTACAATGGAGAATCACTGCTGTGGAGAGTATATATATGCTCAGGAATAAGTACTTGCTGGATACATGACTGGCCAGTTGTCGATTTGCACGTGTGGTTATTTCTTCAAGTGGCAAAAAAGAAAAAAAGTACATATGCAAAGATACTCATTTCAGCTCTCTGCCTGGCTCCAATTCATTTTCGACAGCCATTCAAAAGCCTTTCCTTTGAAAAGCAGATCTGCAGTGTTCGAAAGGCCCCAGGAGTCCAGGCCAATCTTGCTGGATGTTCAAGCCATCCCCAATCCCCAACCCCGCCTCGGCTCAGCAGCTGCCCGCCACACCCTGTTCTTCTCTCTCTGAGCTGCCTCTGTTTACGCTGGGCCTGGAGAGCCCTCCTCCTCTCAAGATCCTGCTGTCTTTCCAAGACCCAGAAGGGATGACCCCTCTGCTGGGAGGAAACTCATGGCAGCCCTGGAGATTAGAGCTATCTGCTCCTGCTGCTTTTTCCTTGTATTTAGCTTTTGGCACTTTCCATACTAAGGCTTGTATTTCAGTTACCTGCCAGCCTCTCCCACCAGGTACAAACTCCTCAAGGGCCAGGACTTGTCTTATTCATCTTTGTGAGGGAGTGCCGCAGGCACCAGGGGAGTTTTTCAGCATGGGCACGGCAAGGTAAATGCTGGCTGATACACCTTTTCCTCTTTATTTAGATTTTGGTGATTCACAGTGTGAAAATTGGAGTTAGTCTTTTAATGTTCAAACTCCTTGCTACTCTTGAGTTTTTGCTGAGGTATCATATTGTATCCTGGTCTCAGCTTCCAAAAAGTGTTTATGCTTCTTTCCTATAAGAATTTAGGCCCTAGAAGCTTGGACAGTATTGTGTCTTTCATTTCAAATCCTGTCCATCAGATTGTATGTTCCACATTGGCTTTTCCTTTACAGCCAAAACTAATCCTCAGTGTGTTCAGATTCAGTGTTGAGCTAGTAAGAAGGGCCCCCTTTGTGCAGTAGGCCCTGGACTGGAGTCCAGATTTGTCACCGCTCAGGACTGGCCTTTTGGTTGGTGCCTGGAGAGGGTGGCTGCCCCTGCCAGCCGAGGACCTGCCAGAGAACTTGCCAGGGGAAGTGTTTGCTCTTCTTAGGATTTTTACAAATGGATTTTTATATGGTTCAGAGTGGATCAGTAATTTTCCACAGCCAGAGTGCCTCTGCCAGATGGGTAGTTTCCCTTAGGTTGGTAGAATGCCTTCTGATAAGATTCAAGTGCAGATAAATTGTTTATTCATTATGGACCTTTGGGTCCCAGCCATAGAAGAGGAGAGGGGGCCTAGGGTGCAGCAGAGACCTTGAGAGAGCTGAAGAATCCGGAGAGATAGATGAAAGCAGGGTTCTAACCAATAAGATACTCAAGCAACACCCAGGGACCTTTGGTTACTATACATACTAATGTTCTAATTCATATTATGAAGGAATGTGGGTTCACTGAAAACCTAACTGTCTATCTACTGAGGTCAGGGTGACCTTGTTGGTGTACTTCCTAGCAGAGTAATATGTCTTAAAGATAACAAATATACATACATACATAATTATAGCTCAGGTTTTTTGAGCTCTTCCCAGGTAAGATGCTTTCTCCTTTACATTAGAGATGCCATTCAGTCTTCACAACAACCCTTAGGTGATAAATATAATTACCTCCACTTTATAAATAGCCAAAATGAGGCTTAAGGAGGTTACATATCTTACTTGCATACCAAAATTTTAACTGATGGTTTCTCCAAGTTGTTCTTTTTCCTTTGTTTTGCCCAAGACTGGAAGAAATGAAGCAGATCAACCGTTTTTATTTCCCCCGTTGACCAAGGACAAGGGTGTTTAAGAGGTTTGCTAGAGAAAAACATATCAGTTGGGAGGGTGATGTGGGAGGGTGAGCAACAGATATTAGGAGCTGATATTTTAGGATTAGGAGCTGATATTTTAGGATGCGAAAGATACAAATTAGGTTGACAGTAATTCCCCCCTATGTCCATATCTGTATCAACTCTTTGCTCTTGATCATTAGCTGACTGGTCCAGAAATACTTGACCCAAGCTCTCTCTTGTGAGTGCTGAATAAACTCATAGCACGCAAGAGGGTTGGTTTTAAACTGCCTGTTCCTGAGACTTTGATAGGTATCTATTTCTCTCCCTATGTGGATGCCTTGTACTTCTGGTGTTTACAGATCCTTAGCTGGGCTGGGAGTACACTGACAGGCATCCATATGTCATCTGGGCAAGGCATGTACAGCTCTGCTATTTTGATCTTTCTTTTGCCTTGAATTCAAAGTCTACAGGAAGAGGCAGAAATCTATCCCATCTTTGTGGGTTGTGGGGTGGACCCAGAGGCCATAGTCTCCTAAACGTATTCTCGTTACTATTATACTTGCTCAGCAACCACCAGCTCCCCTTTCCTATCTGCTGTTATCCAGTCCTGAAGTTGAAAGGGGTGGGTAGTGAGGCTGAAAGCAATAGATGGCTCTGACCAAAGGTTGCAGGGTGGGGCTGTTCTCTCCACTGCTCCTTGTTGGGTATGAAAGGAGGAAGAGGAAGGCCAGTACACTGCAGGAGAGAGTATGTCCATAAGGAGTGTGGCAGGGGGAGGGGGAAAGCTCTAAGTACAGAAAAGCTCACCTCTGCCTTTGGAAAACTGAATAAACACCTGAGAATAAAGAAGAGATGATTAGTCAGAAACACCTTGTAAAAATATCTGCTCGTGAAAAGTAGGTCTCTGAAATGTAAATGCCCTGAAAATCTGCAAGTCTGGAAGATAAACTTCCTGAGTTTCTCACCCTTAAAAATGCACACTGGAGCTAGGAGCAGATTCAGGAAAAAGTTTGCAAAAGCTGGAAAAAGAGTAGAAATGACCTCCTGGTAAATTAGATATGATGATTTCACAAGAGAATATAAGAAAAATTGAAGGAAACACAGATAGTACAGAACACCTGTGATATTGTAATCAAGAGCAATAAATAATATAGATTTTGAAATGATAAATTATGACATCAAATTGGTGGATATAGGAAGACTTACAAGACTAGGAATTGAGTCCAGCCAAGCAGATGTTAAATGTTTAGAATTTAGGAAAGCACTCAGGGTGAGCTCTCAAAACATTTTACTTGCAAAATTAGTTCAGATTGATTTGGATATGAACATGCTGGAAATCAGACAACAAACATGGGCTCTGGAGAGATACAAGGCGCCCAATAGCAGAAAGGGAGATAGGAGGAGGAAGAAATCGTTTTTTATGTATTTGATTTCTCTAGGAAATAAGTTTTATATATAGGAAATAATTATATATATATATCTTCATAACTATAAGGAGCTGATTAGTTTGTTGTTTTTTTAAACTGTGAGGGCATAAAATAAAACAGAAATAAGGATATGCCAAGAAAAATAAATAAGCATATTAGATTCTATTAAAAAAAAAACAATCTGGGAATTTCTTGGCGGTCTAGTGGTTAGTACTGTGTGCTTCCATTGCAGGGGACACGGGTTCGATCCCTGGTCAGGGAACTAAGATCCTGCAAGCCATACAGAGTGGCCAAAAAAAAAAAAAAACAAATCTGAATCTGGATCTTTTCCACATTGAAGAGAATTATGGGATGCAGTGAAGTAATCCTAACCACTCATTCGTTCCACGAGCACATGTTCCCCATCTCCTTTAGCCTGGGCACTGTTCTGGTACTGGGTGAAGGCAAACACAGCCCCTGCCCTGGGTACAGATCAACTAAACTTGGTGTTGAGGGAACCTCAGGAGGGTGGCCTGGAGGGTCCAGGGAGGGACCCCTAGAGTTGGTGGGAACTGAATTGAGTCTTAAGTTACAATAACTGCTCATGCTGTATAATATTCTGTATTTTAGAAAGTACCCACACCTACAGGACCTTATTTGGTTTTCGTTATAGCTCTGTGGCATGGTGCAGAGAGGGTTAACAATTTTGGGGTCTGTTTCATGTGATCTCTCTACCATGTTTGGCACGATTGGCCATGTCCTCCTCTTTGACATTCTCTCGTCTCCTGGCCTCTGTAAGATTTTGTGCTCGTAGTTTTCTCTCCATCTCCCTCGATGCTCCTGAGGATCTGTTGTCAGTCTTTTCTTTCAGCCCATCCCTTAAATATCAGTGTCCCTAAAGGTGTTGTCTCCTGCTTTCCTCTGCTTCCTTTATGTGATGGTGGTAATGATTTACTAGACTCATGGCTGACACCCTCAAGAATTGGAGCGGGGTGCAGGGGGGTAGGAGGAAAGGCATTGGAGAATTTCACGGGGATGGTATGTGTAGTTGGAAAAATCTCCCGGTGTAACTCTGACAGCCCTTCTTTCTTTCTGCTTTTGAGTCCCACTTACATGTATATGCTGACTGTTATATTCCTAGCCAAACTCTCTGTTGAACTCTGGATCTTCTGTCCAGTTTTCCACAGGACTTTACACTTGGCTGTTTCGCCACAACTTTCCTTAAATGTCCCAAACCAAACCTGCTAGTGCCTGCTCCCCCGCTGCGGCTGCAGCCTCTATTTCTCCCTCTCCACTCACATTCCACACTCCACACAGCCTACTGTCAATCTCCAAGCCCTTCAAATTATAACTTTTTAAAATGTCTAGAACATTCCCACTTCTCTCTGGTCCCATTGCTGCTGCCGTAAGTCAGGATACCATCATCACTCTCCTAAATTACTGCAGTGGGCTCCCAACTTGTTTGCATGCTTCCAGTCTTAGCTCTTGATACACATTCTCCTATAGCCATTATAATAATTTTCCAGAATGAAAGTCTGGCTTTACGTCTCATGGCCAGTGGGTAAACCGAGAGGATGGCCTGTGAAGTTGACACCAGGACCCTTCCTACTTGCCAGCCTCATCTCTTGCCCTTCCCACCCTGTCTTCCCCTTGAACCCTGTGCTTCAGTCATACTACACATCTTCTCCAGATGTGCGGTGCCTTCCCTCATCTGCCTGCCCAGCCCTGGTCCCTGCTTGCCCAACTCTTCCTCTACCTGCACCTTCGAATTTCAAGTGTCCATCCGGCAAGTTTATACTGACCCACTTCCAGGCACGGGTTTGTTGTCCCCTTCCCCATTCGCCTCCATATCCCTTGGGTGTAAGTTCTCTTACACTCCCCTACTAGAGTGTAAAATCTCTTTGAGGAACAAGACAATTGATCGACATCATTTTACTCTCAGAGTCTGGAACATACCAGACATCCAGTTAATGTTTGTTAGATAAATGATGAGTGCATAATGAACTGCTGTTTCTCGGAAGAAGAAATAGAGGTTAGCTCACGTGTCTAAGAGTGACACAGTGAGTCTTCTAATCTAGGATTATTTCCGATAAATCATCTATCTGTGGCTAGAGAGACTCTATAGATATAGACAAATTGGGGTTGAATCTTTATGAGATATTGTTTTACAGGCTTTTCTATTTTTCTGTTTTACCACAGATTGGTAGTGCTCAGTGACAGCAAGGGAATGGAGAGCCAACGTGGCTCACGATCCAGGGATGATACAGGGAGAAGTGGACTGGAAATCAGGGCCTCACCGCCAGCTCTCTGTGTGCTTTTCTTTCAGCACTTAGCTCCTCTCAGGCTCGGCCTCCCGCTCCATAGATATGCGGGTTGAATAGGTGGTGGTCAATGTTCTGTCTAGCTCTGTAACTCTATTATACTGCATGTGTCACAGTGCCTGTTAAGCTACTTCCTCCTTAAAAAGCTCCGTGAGCAACCAGTGAAATGTACCGGGAAGTATGGTGTGTCCTAAAGCTTGGCACAAAAATCTCTGGGCACACATCTCCTGGATGGCATGCAACCGAGGCGCATGCCTGGCTGGTCTCAGATCCAGAGGTTTCCTCCAACTCCTGGCCTTTCATCGGCAGTGAGGACTCCTAGTGCCATTAATCCCTATCTAAACACGCACCCATGTAACGGTGTGGAGGACCCTCTTGGAGGACCTAGTTCGAAGCGTGGAAAGTCCACTGGTGTCTCCCACAGCCAGCCTATCTCAAGGGTCTGGACTAGATAGTTTATCACTATACCTGTCTACAGGAAATTCCCCGATCACATCTTCTAACGAGGAAAGCATGCCTGGACAGGGGTATATTCATTTCCATGGAGGAGTCCCTTACCCTCTTTGCCACCAGCTGCGGCTGTTTGGATTGTGTGGCATCTGTCACAAGCACAACCGAACTGTAGGCTGGTTACAAACCCGTGGCATGACCTCATACAAAAAACATTAGCTGCGGGGCTTCCCTGGTGGCGCAGTGGTTGAGAGTCCGCCTGCCGATGCAGGGGACACGGGTTCGTGCCCCGGTCCAGGAGGATCCCACATGCCGCGGAGCGGCTGGGCCCGTGAGCCATGGCCGCTGAGCCTGCGCGTCCGGAGCCTGTGCTCCGCAACGGGAGAGGCCACAACGGTGAGAGGCCCGCGTACCACAAAACAAAAACAAAAACAAAAACAAAAAAATATTAGCTGCAATCAGGCTCTTGAACTGGGAAATACTGCAAGAATGGGGCAACCAACCCCATTCATTCCAGTGGTAGAAACAGTAGCTGAAAACACACAAGAGG
Organism: Delphinapterus leucas; assembly: GCF_059928025.1. Lineage (NCBI taxonomy): Eukaryota > Metazoa > Chordata > Mammalia > Artiodactyla > Monodontidae > Delphinapterus > Delphinapterus leucas. Next base: position 72,154,247 of record NC_143140.1, read on the forward strand.
AGCCCTGAGGTAAGGTTAGAACTATGAGGAGTCACGGCAACCTGAAGTGATGAGGAGGCAGAAACTGGAGTTAGCAACAATTAAGAGGCTATACTTACACACAAGAGTCCCTGAGGGATGAGACAGACCATCTGGAGTAAAGAGTGAGCAGGTGAGAAAAAAGAGAACAGAGTGGACAAGGAGAGAAAGACCACTGGTGTCAAGCCCACATGTTCCTACTGCTGTGGTCTGGAAGGCTGTCTCAGACCTGCACAATCTTCTGGTCCAATTTCACGCTCAGAAAGGTCTGGGCCAACCGCAGTTCCTGTTCTTGTTTCTGAGAGGTTCTTTCTCCAGTGTGTATCTTTCCAACAGCCACCCCTTCCTCATTTCTTTTCGGTAACTAGAAGAGTGTAACACAGGCACCCTTAAGGGAGGACTCCTGAACTCTGACTCACTGCTCTGGCATTGGTAGGGCTTTCCTGTGTTCAAGTGTCCAGGTCACCCTTTCTCCACGTTCATGTAATGTTTTCATTTACAGCTCCTTAATTAGACAACAATTAAATTCCCATACGTTGATCCTTAAGGAAGTACGTAAATTGGAGTTCCATAATTTGGGGCTTATGAACCACAAGGGAAACTCTGGATGGTCTTCATGGAGGTCTACACAATCCCTGAAACTGTAATTAGTGAAAGTGAGTGTGAGTGTGTGTGTGTGTGTGCATTTTTCTGAGGAGAGTTTCCATAACTTTAACCAGATTCTCAGTGATCCATAACCCCCTAAAAGTGAAGGATCACTAGTTTATCGCTAGCATAGCTGGGTTGCCAAGAGCTCAGACTCTAGAATCAGAATTGTAGCTGAAATTCCCTATGTACCACTTACCATTGGGTGGGCTTAAATATTTGCTTTACCTCTACATCTTATGTTTTTCATGCATGAAATGGGCCTAATACCAATAGGATACAGATAGGAGTGTTATGAGGATTAAAAGAGCTAACAGACGTAATGCGCTTGTAATAGAGCACTGCGGTACGCAGCCCTTAGCACTCAGCCACTGCTGCCAGCCGGTACCCGCCCCCCACGCACCCTGTTACCCGGCAAGGTTACCGGGAGACCATTAATGCCAGAGGGTTAGAGACGCGTTAGAGGTCCTGCTCAGCCATTGGTCGGCGCCACAGGGGGCCCCTCCCCCAAGCGAGCAACTGTCAATGGGCGCTCGTTAGAGGGGCATTTTTGAGCCAACCATCAGTGCAGTGGTGGTCATTGGGTGGAGAGTGAGGTAAGTGGCAGATCCCGGCCTTCTCCCCGGGGCCCTCCAGCTCACCTGGCCTCAGGCTGGCGCGTGAGCTGGGGGGGCCCAGGGAACAGGCTGGAGGTGTGTCCTGCAGGGCTCCAGAGTCCTTGCCAAGACCGCCCACTGGCCGGGCGCAGGCCCTGAGGCCGTGGTGAACCTCTCCCCCATCCCTGCCTCTGCGACCTAATAACGGCAGCGGCAGTCTGCATGGGACACAGTCTGGGGGACCTGGCCCCCACCATTTGCGCAGCCTGAGGAGCCTGAGGGCCAGCTGGGTCCTGGGCTCCTGGCTCCCTCAGCGGTGAAAGCGGGGCAGGGTCTGGGGACCTGGCCCTGAGGGAGCCACCAACTGAGATCTGCCTCTTCAGCCTGGGCACTGGCCGGAGGAGCCAGACTGGGTGCTGGACGCACGCTCCAGGGCAGGGTAACCGGCCCCCGGCCCACGGACCCCCTTCTCTGAGCCAGGCCTGGACCTCGAAGGGTGAAAGTTGTGCCTTGGGACCTTCCCCTTTCTTGTCAGAACAGAGAATAACATTTGTTTGGTGGAGATTTACAGGAACATCTTTACCTGACCTTGACCTGACCTCAAGAACAAAGGATCTGACACTGAGAAGTTTGCAACAGCTACCCACGGCCTTCCCTCACCTTTCCTATAAGAGGGCTTTGCTGGAAGCTTTCAGGGAGTTTGGGGTTCTTTTTAAGGCATGAGCCAGGCTTCTCCTTGCATGGCCCTGCAATAAACATTTCTCTGTTCCAAGCTCAGGCGTTTTGGTATTGTTTGGCCTCACAGTGCGTCGGGCACACGGACTTGCGTTTCGGTAACATGCTTAGCACAGCTCCTGGCATACAGCAAATGTTTTTTTTTTTACATTTTATTTATTTTTTATACAGAAGGTTCTTATTAGTTATCTATTTTATACACATCAGCGTATACATGTCAATCCCAATCTCCCAGTTCATCACACTACCACGCCCCCGCCCCCCCACCCCCGGTGCTTTTCCCCCTTGGTGTCCATACGTTTGTTCTCTACATCATACAGCAAATTTTTAGTGATGGTATAACATTTGTATTATACTGAAGAAATATAAGTGCAATCATTTCTTCATTGTCATGTTTTCAAATTCTGAATATTTATGTTTTATTATTGAGGGCAATATATATATATATATTTTTTTGTCAGAATTTCGAGACTAGACAACAGGACGAATAAACAAATACAATTTTTCAAAAATAGAATTTTTATTCTCTAGTGAAGCATAGCAGAAAATGCTGTTAAATAGGTACTCATATTTTATAAAATTTATAAAGGTATAAAGTCCTGATAAACTAAATGGATCTATTTTATACTGATGAGCACAGTTTCATATATCATCATAATCACTAATAAAAATTAGATGGGGCTTCCCTGGTGGCGCAGTGGTTGAGAGTCTGCCTGCCGATGCAGGGGACACGGGTTCATGCCCCGGTCCGGGAAGATCCCACATACCGCGGAGCGGCTGGGCCCGTGAGCCATGGCCGCTGAGCCTGCGCGTCCGGAGCCTGTGCTCCGCAACGCGAGAGGCCACAACAGTGAGAGGCCCGCGTACCGCAAAAAACAAAACAAAACAAAACAAAAAACTAAAGAATTAGATGAATTTAAAAGTCAGCTGCTTGTAGGTTAGTGAAATATTGAAATGACTGGAGTTTTCACTTAACCTGAAGAATTGTTACCACTTAGTATACACACATTTAATACCTATTGGTTTGTCACAGAGGAATAACGGAGAAACCAAGTGTATTGACTAGAGTTTATATGAATGTTTCAATACAGCTGCTTTCACTTGATTGTATTTAATGCCTACTAAAAATCCATTATTAGGCACATTTTTGGCATTACCAATTAATTTATATAGGACAATGTGTGATCCACAGCAGGTCAAGCTTCTGACCAGCTGTTTTAGAATAAAAGCAGAGAGTCAAATAAACCTAATTGAGGTTAAGAGGATAGATGTTATTGTGACACTCTGTATCCAAATGGGAGAGAGATGAGACCATTTTCTCAACCTGAATATCCCACAGTGGCGTCAGACTTCCCAGCTACCTGCCTGGACTCCAAGAAGTGGTGAAAAGGACAGTGGTGGCAATTGTGAGCATGCAGTCAGCTGTGGCGATCCAGCTGGTTCTAACAGGAACTCCTTATGAGCCCTCTGTGGTGGAGAAAATAAATCCTCAAAATTCCTGACGGGAGGCCCTTGACTTTTAATTTGACAGATGGTTAATCAGGTGTATGTGAATAATCATTATACAGGAAACAACCCCAGCAAAACAAAACCCAACCCAACTCACGAATGTAAAAAATGTCATGTTTCCAAAATAATGATGTTCAGCCTGCCTGTTGGAAAGGGAAGAGGCACAGCAGTGGTCTTTACCAGTGCAGTACAGTGTTCTTATTCTACCAGGTGGGAGAGACAAAAGTAGAGAGCTCTCTGGCCCTCATCCGGTCACTCAGCCACTGTGCAGAGGTCTATGACTTGCAGTTGCTCTACCCCACATAGGTATTTGGCTGGACTGCATGTCTCTGTAGAAAGACAAAGGTCTTGCTGTTTGCAGTAGTTATGACAATGATGATGAGGATGGTGATGCTTGCAGCTGGGCACATAATTTTCAGTCTAAAGGTCTCAGGTGCACTCTGGTGGTGGGGCTTCTGCAGGGGTTGTCTCTCAGAGAAGGCTCCTTCCTGGTGTCAGTTGTCGGCACCTGCCCTTGGCCAAGCCCAGGCTCAGGGCCAGTGGTCAGCATTTTGCTTAGGTGCGAGACTGTTGTCTAGAAGCTCTCTATTCAAACATATTGAGAACTGATTTGACCTTTGTCCCAATCCTCCCTTAAGACACCCCACGTAGGATGCTGTATCAGCACAGTGTCTAGCCCATGAGAGGAACTAGTTAGGTACCCTGTAAATGTTTGGCTGCAGCTTCTTGTAATGTATACACAAATGGTTTCTTCATGCGGAGAGCAACTTGCTCCTTCTCGCCTTGATTCTCTGTGGGTTGCTTTGGTTTTTATTTTTTTGGCAGGGGGTGGGTGAGTAACAGGGAGGATTAAGGCATTGGAAAATTCCTTAGTACATTACTGGTAGTTGCTCTTTATGCAATAGAAGACATTAGTGTAATTTCAAATAGTTCCCAGTTTGAATCCTTGAGCTCTATCCTTTTTCTATAAGGATCTCCCTTTGTGTTGACTTCTCCATCCCTGCATTTGGGTATAAGTGTGAGTCCTTTTAGAGAACCTTTTGGAAATTCCAGGGTCTTGAGATTAGGTGCCAAGCCTAGGATTAAATTGAATTTAGAATTACTATAGCAGTTGTTTCTACAGACTCATTCTAGGGAGGGAAATGGAGAGATACATTGTGTGGTTTTATTCAATTTGGGAAACTGGAACAATGTTTCCCATAGTCTCTTTCCCTGTATGGCTTCAGGTTACTACTGAGCACAAGATAAATTTAAACAAGATTGGGAAGGTGAAAGTGAAGCAGCAGCCGTTGTTTACCAGTGGAAGGTGGGTGTAGAACTCTGGGCACAATGGTGGGTTGTGCCTTTTGATGCTGATCTGTTAACTCACCTTATGGACCCCACCACCCAAGGCCACAGCTCCTACGGCAACCACCAGACCCTCCTTCCTCCTCTCTGAGTCCTGAGCCAGATTTACACGCAACGCCATAGTGACTTGCTGGTCTTACTGTGCAGACCGCCTCATCACTGAGCAGGGGCCAGTGAAGGACAGGTACGAGCTCCAGTTTGTCCTCATGGGTCTCAGGTTCTAGTTTGTCCTTGCTCTCCCCTCCTTCCTGTCCAGCTGACCTTCCCGATCGCTGGCCCAGGTCCACAGCAACTTCATGACCAATGCCAGTCACAGACGCAACTTCCATAGACTGCCTTTTCCACCAACTCCCATATTTGTGTCAAGTTTAGCCTTGATAATAATCCCTTTTCGACGTCACTCATGGTAGTTCTGCTTCTCTAATTGAAGCTTGATTGGTACACTCTTCTTATCTTAAATGAATACAAGCATTTTTTAAAAAAACAGCGGCCCTGAAGTTCAGATGTTCTTTGTACTGTCTTGGGGGACACCAACTCTAGTGGGGTAAAGCATGAAGAGTCTTTTCTGTAATTCATCTGGTATGTTGGCTGAACTTGTAATTTTGAACTTGTTTTCTGTAACTCAAGTATTATACTATTCATGGGAGGGGAGTTGCTAAGGTTTATAGGGAAAAAATAGACAGTCCTTTGCCATGATAGATCCTGATTGGATAGGTCAAGCGTATACACCTAAGGCACAGATATTAAAGGGCTTAATATCATGTCACCTGAGGACATGAGAGAAGTGAAGGAAAGATGAAGGTGGGATGGAGCAAACAAAGGTAAATGAAAATTACCTGCACAATAAACAGTTACTGAATGAATGTATAAGAGGTGTTTTGACATTTTTAATTAAAAAAATAAAACAAAGTAAACAAGAATATAGAATTATTTTTTAATCTCCTACTTTCACAGTACCTCAAAACAACTATTTTCATCTTTAGGTATTATTTTTCATATTTATATACATTTGTTATACAGTTGGAATCACAGTGCAATAGCTTTTTATATTTTCTTTGTTCCTCCCCACTCATTCTTCATATATATTTTTTTCATTGACCCGGATCTCAAGGGAGACTGTGAGTACTTCTAAGGAGATTTTTAAGCCTCTGTTCAAAAATGTGTTAAGTTTTATCCTTCATCTCCTGCTTAGAATGTTTGGTTCTGAGAGGTCTATGAGTGGTTTTGGAAATCAGTCTGACAGAGGATTGCTAAAGCAGTGTGTAGCCAAGGTGAGTCCTAAAAAGTAAGAGCTAAGGAAACTTCTAGAGAGACATTTAGGGTATAAACTTTGCTTTCATATTCAAATTTCTTGCTACGGTCCTGGCTTCCTGGACTTGAACATTTGAACAGCTCAAGTCAAGACAAATGGTGTAGGGGTGATGGGCGTGGTCTGGCGGAGGGCATGGTCAGAAGAGACTGCAGGGCTGCTGGAGAGCAGGGAAGGTAATAGCTCATGCCTGCTGACCTGAGAGAGAACTTTTTGGACTCAGGGATCTGTGAATTTGAGTGAGAACTAGCTTACTATTGGGAAAGGCCATCCCTATGCCTCTGCCAATGTCCCTATCTGCCAGGGGGCAAGTGTTTTTTAAGTGGGGCACAACCTATATATGTATGTATATTTAAGTACAAACACACAATTAAAGTGAAATCTTACCTTGAACTCCAGTACATTCGGTTGATAAAAATCAAGCTCCTTTGGTTGAGTTTCGAATTAAGTGACTGAGAATTCCTCTCCCTTAGCCTTCACCTCACCCTTACCTCCACCTTTACTTCTTTTCTATTGCAGTCCCCTAGACCCATGTGGTTATAAGAAGAACAGCTTGAAAAATGCTGGTTTGGAACCACTTTAGTTCATACTTAGTCTTATAAGGAAATCTGAAGTTTTCATGTTTGAATCAGATATTTTGCGTCTTTTTAATTTTCATTAATCTCTTTGTGATAATAATGATCTATAATAGCAAAATCTATAATTGCAAAATCATAGTGCCTACAAGGTGTCAGGCTCTGTTCTAAGCATTTTACATATATCAACTCATTTAGTCTTTCCAACAACCCTATGAGGAAGATACAACCATAATTCATTGATTTTAAAACATATTTTCTCTCACATTTTAGCATCTGTGAAACTGGAATGTGTCTTACTTTCGATGGCATGTAAGTTTAATTGGCAACATTTCAAAATTTCTTAATGGAACATAAAATATTTTTATGTTTTGCAATAGAGGATAGCTTAGATTCCGTGAAATACAACATTACTATCCTCATTTTACAAATGAAGAACTTTGGGCATAGAGAGGTCAGGTAACTTGCCCAATATCACAAACCTTGGGATTCAAACTTCAGAGTTTGTGCTCTTAGCTACTTTGTGCCCTTCCTGGCATTCAGCATGGCTTTCCTTTGTCCCTGCTTTTACTGCCACCAAGGGTGCACCTTAGCATGGGGGGACCCCTGCCATTTCTGATAGTGGATTTCATCCACTGAGTTGAGGCCCTCTTCCAGGAGCCCCCATGACAAGGCAGACACCACTTCCAGGGTTTACCCATTGAGCCTTTTTTCATGCAGCCATTAACATTCTGCTGGGATTTACTTATCTTATTGCTTTTCCAAATGAGAGGCAATTCCAAAACAGTTTTTGGGAGATGAGACACAGAACAAGTTTTGATAAAAGACTGGAAGGATAAATGATATACTAGAACTGGTTCTGACTGGCTTGTGAGAGCTCTTGCCTACTGGTTGGTGGAAGTATTTACATCACAGAAATCAGCAAACACAAAAAGAATAAAATACCTAGGAATAAACCTATCTAAGGAGGTAAAAGACCTGTACTCAGAAAACTATTAAGACACTGATGAAGGAAATCAAAGGTGATACAAACAGATGGAGAGATATACCATGTTCTTGGATTGGAAGAATCAATATTGTGAAAATGACTGTACTACCCAAAGCAATCTACAGATTCAATGCAGTCCCTATCAAATTACCAATGGCATTTTTTACAGAACTAGAACAAAAAAATCTTAAAACGTGTATGGAGATACAAAAGACCCCAGAGAGCCAAAGCAATCTTGAGGGAAAAAAATGGAGCTGGAGCAATCAGACTCCCTGACTTCAGACTATACTACAAAGCTACAGTAATCAAGATAATATGGTACTGGCACAAAAACAGAAATATAGATCAACGGAACAGGATAGAAAGCCCAGAGATAAACCCATGCACCTATGGTCAACTAATCTATGACAAAGGAGGCAAGAATATACAATGGAGAAAAGACAGTCTCTTCCATAAGTGATGCTGGGAAAACTGGACAGCTACATGTAAAAGAATGAAATTAGAACACTTCCTAACACCATACACAAAAATAAACTCAAAATGGATTAAAGACCTAAATGTAACACCAGACACTATAAAACTCTTAGAAGAAAACATAGGAAGAACACCCTTTGACATAAATCACAGCAAGGTCTTTTTTGACCCACCTCCTGGAGTAACGGAAATAAAAACAAAAATAAAAAACTGGGACCTAATGAAACTTAAAAGCTTTTGCACAGCAAAGGAAACTATAAACGAGACGAAAAGACAACCTGCCGAATGGGAGAAAATGTTTGCAAACGAATCCATGGACAAAGGATTAATCTCCAAAATATATAAACAGCTTATGCAGCTCAATATTAAAAAACAAACAGCCCAAGCAAAAAATGGGCAGAATGGGCTTCCCTGGTGGCACAGTGGTTGAGAATCTGCCTGCTAATGCAGGGGACGCGGGTTCGAGCCCTGGTCTGGAAGGATCCCACATGCCGCGGAGCGACTAGGCCCGTGAGCCACAACTACTGAGCCTGCGCGTCTGGAGCCTGTGCTCCGCAACAAGAGAGGCCGTGATAGTGAGAGGCCTGCGCACCGTGATGAAGAGTGGCCCCCGCTTGCCACAACTAGAGAAGGCCCTCGCACAGGAATGAGACCCAACACAGCAAAAATTAATTAATTAATAAATAAAATCCTACCCCCAACATCTTCAAAAAAGAAAACCACAGCTTTAAAAAAAATAGTCAGAAGACCTAAATAGACTTCTCTCCAAAGAAGACATACAGATGGCCAAGAGGCACATGTAAAGCTGCTCAACATCACTAATTATTAGAGAAGTGCAAATCAAAACTACAATGAGGTATCACCTCACACTGGTTAGAATGGGCATCTTCAGAAAATCTACAAACAACAAATGCTGGAGAGGGTGTGGAGAAAAGGGAACCCTCCTGCACTGTTGGTGGGAATGTAAATTGATGCAGCCACTATGGCGAACAGTATGGAGGTTCCTTAAGAAACTAAAAATAGAACTACCATACAACCCAGCAATCCCACTCCTGGGCATATACCAGAGAAAACCATAATTCAAAAAGACACATGCACCCCAGTGTTCATTGCAGCACTATTTCCAATAGCCAGGTCATGGAAGCAACCTAAATGCCCATCGACAGACAAATGGATAAAGAAGATGTGGTACATATATACGATGGAATATTATTCAGCTATAAAAAGGAACGAAACTGGGTCATCTGTAGAGACGTGGATGGACCTAGAGACTGTAATACAGAGTGAAGTAAGTCAGAGAAAAATAAATATATATTAATGCATATATGTGGAACCTAGAAAAATGGTACAGATGAACCGGTTTGCAGGGCAGAAATAGAGACACAGATGTAGAGAACAAACGTATGGACACCAAGGGAGGAAAGTGGCGGTGGGTGGTGGTGGTGGTGGTGGGATTAAAAAAAAAAAAAAGAATCAGCAAACACTGTGTGTGAGTCAGGGCATTTTGTTTGTCCTTTTCAGAGAGCCAGTTTATGATCCTATCAGTGGAGAGTTGCTAAATTATTGGATTCTAGGAAAAAGCCCTCATTGGTCAAAACACAATAGTAGGAGGGGAACAGGCAGGGTGAGTATGAGTATGAACAGATATTGTGAAGTTTTCACAATAGTCTCAATGGCAAAGAATTCTAATCTAATTACATCCTGTGTGTGTATGTTTTAATTTAGTTTATGTCATGATCTTAATATCTATAGGGTAGTAGACCAGTGACACATATGCTATATCCACCTGAAGAGCCGAGAAACCTAACTACCCCAGGAGCGAGCACTGTCTAGTTTTTATTTTGCCCTCCTTGTTGAGAGGAGAGGTTAGTCAGCTATTTGCCAAGGGAAGTGAGTGGGCAACAGGACTTCCAAGATCATCCCAGAAACAATAACTATTAGATCCTAGAGGGCAGTGCTCAACATGTAGGAAGTGATCAATAAATGGTTATTGTTGAACTAAGCAATTATGTAAGAGTTCTTGTATAGTCACGTCTCTTCCATGTGGGTTCTTTGGTTGTTTTCTCTTTTTTTTTCCCGTGGTGATTCTCAGTAAAACCCACAAAACAAAAATGGCTTGTGGGCTTACCATTAGGAGGAGGAAGGAATTGGGCTGCTGTGTAGACTGTCTCAGCCTGAAGAGAGAAAACTCCAGGAAATTAAGTAGATTGCAGCAAGGTTAAAAAGAAACCCGATACTGGCCCACGCCTCGAGGGTTTGGCACAGAGGGAAAGAAGATCAGAGGAGCAGGCTGGAGTCTGAGGGGAAGCTCTTGGGGCTAGAGTGAGGGATGGGAGCTTGAGTTTCCAAAACAGGGGCTCTTTGGTCACTTTGGGGCCACAGAAGACATGTATGAGACATTGGTTGTGGGAGAGAGGCAAGAGAAGGGAGACCAACTCTTAAGGCAGAAGGGACCATGGCAGAAGGGATTATGGCAGCTTTACATGTTGCAAAGGACCTGCCCATTTCTTATTTCCGAATTGGGCTGCTTTAGAAAAAAAAAAAGAAACAAACCTTTGTGATTCTTCTCTGTTTAAAACTACCATGGATTCAGCTCAGGAAATGGACCTTCATGGGTTGTAGGGTGATGATTTTAGCAGTTGGACTCTTGGCTGACTCAAAGAGAGAGTATGGGCTTCACAGGGGTATGGTAGGAAGGCTGAATAGCAATTTCTAAAATGACCTTCCCAATATCTTTCCCCACACACAGAAAAGGATTGAGCACAATCTATTAACAAATTTGTCTCTCATTTATAATTCTTTGAACTGTCAGAGCAATCCTAGCTGATTGAAAGTAATTATCAATCTCTCCAAATGATTAAACAGCATATTTAGATTTTCATTTATATCATCATTTTACTTGAATGATGTGTATGTGTGTGGGACTGTGTATTAACAAGGTATCTCTTCAAAGTTATAATAAATACTTGAAAAAAAAAGAGTTGCCTATTGCTCAGCATAAAAGGAAAAACAAGAAGTCTAGGGCGGGTAAGCCAAAGAACAAAATTGGGACCTAAAATAAATGATAAAAGACAGACTCTGGCAGAGATAAAATTTCAAGAGACATAAGTGATAAACACACAGAAAAATACTTGTGACGTTCCTAGCATAGCATCTGAAGATTGAAAATTCTGGTCAGCATCAGCAAACAAGCAGTGTAATTAATGTGGAACAGAAAGAATACCACAGATGTTTAAAATTATTTTTTTTTCTACTGACTCAGTCTCCTGCATATTTACAAATTGAAGGTTGTAGATTGATAGCCCCTGAGATTCATGCCCAATGGGCCCTGCTCCAGGTTTGTGTTTGCACTCAGTGACATCCTGTTGGGTTCAAACTATTTCCCCCAATTAGAATATAAGAAAAGTTACCGCCCAAACCTGCTTTGTCTCACATTGGTCTTACACGTGTGTTCTGTTAAGGAGTCACTCAACAGGAATAACAAACAAAAACTCCCACCAGAAACTGCAGCATCTCACAGAGGGGGTGCAGGCTGCTCTTCTTCACTAAGATAACTCAGTTTGGTACAGCCTCATTCATAACACAATAATAGCAATTCGTTTCCACTGGGTTCATTTGAATTCTGATTTTGCTACATGTCCCCATCTGGATTAGCTCAACAAACTTTAAATGCTAGAGAAAGATTATGCAAATGTGGAAGTTCATAACACTCTGAAGAGATTTCCTTTTGCAACCCCATGGACTAGGCAAATGTTTCACGAGGAGGTAAACTAAGTCACCAAGATGTTTTGCTGGTGTGTTAAGGTCTCCCGGCAAGTCAGAGGCAAAACACCGGAATCTTGGCCAGAGTTTAAAATTCTGCAGGTTAGTGTTAGAGCATGATCGTCTTCCAGATTGGTGGGGGTTTTTTTGTTGTTGTTTTCACTTTTTTTTTTTTTTTCCAGTGCTTGTTAAACATGAAATTTTTCTGAAAGGGCAGTCACAGAGTAGCCCAAATGGTTTGAAAAGAGCCAGCTCTACAGAGGAAAGCCCCACATCTTATACCTGGGAGCCGTTCCTTCAAAGCGTGCTGGCTGATAGGACGCAAGAGAATTTCAGTCGTGGATTGTGGTGACCTCTGAGCATCTCAGGTGGTTTAAAGGGCATCAGGAACACGGCAAATCCTTTGTAACCTGGAGGAGTCAGCCCGCTTCTCTGGTTTGAGACAGACACCAAGTCTCATATGGGGGTCTGTGCATGTGTCAGCCATTCCATAAACACTGAAATCATATAATTTGCCAAATTGTGTGTTCCTAGATAAGACGTTCTACTTTGCTTTGAAGTTGATCAAAAGCCAATCCTTAGTTCTTTTTCTATGAAAGAAATTAGCAAAATAGAATATGGTGAGAATAGATTAAAAGGTACTAAAAATAAAATGTTCTCATCTCTAAAAATTATATATTCACAATTTAAATGTTCTCTTGACTTAGATAGGAGTTTTGTCCACATTTACTTTAAGACGCAAAAGGTATTCTAACACACATACCAGGCATAAAAATAATTTCTCAGAGTCTCTGGCCTACAAAAGGTACATTTGGTTGTGGCATGTAAACTGGTCCTTCCCCCCTTGCCACTGTGTCCCCTTTTAACAGTTTCCATCTCCTTTTATTCTTTCCCAAGTCACAGGGTTAGGAGAATATTAGCAATTATCTTTGACAGACTCACTTAGGTTATGTTTACATAACAATAAGAAAATGTTTCAGGAAGGAATTCACTATTGCACTAGGGTGTAGGCATTAATTTCTTCATGTAAGAACCAGTTCTCCTTTACAGAAGGTTTCATCAAAATGTTTATTTCAAGCCAGTGGGTTCAGCCTAGTTAAGGGGTGTTTTCCACATAAAAGCTTCATGGTTGGATAAGAACCGGCCTCACCCAGGGTGTCCTAAAACTGTCTTATCTTTTAACACATTTTCTAACTCCTTTTAGACAAAAGAAGGAAACCAAAACCAAATTGGGGCTAACAATATGGTTAGGAAGATAGGGCATCAGCATTGTGCTAGGGACACATATTCCTGTGAAAATGAAGGAAGTGCAAAGGAGAGAATCATGAAATTTCACAATGTTCAGAGCTGGAGGGACTTAAAACTAATCTAATCTTCCTTCTTCTACACATGTGGGAACTGGGAACCACAGAGCAAAGGGACTGATTATATTTTCTAAAAACACTTGGCCTGTGATCCAAGAGCTGATTGAAACATTTCGAGGCAGATTTTTCTAGATATTCCAGAAAAAAAAAAAAATCCAGTATTCTCTTTTATTCCAAAATCCAATCATTCATATGCCTGGAAGTCTTTTCCTATATTTCTCTCAAATTTCTCATGCTTATTTATGACAAAAAAGGTTTACTTTTTGGCAGACTGCCTTAGGTGGACGAATATTCCAAGACAGGACCTGGAGTCTGGCTCTGGTTAAAGGGGACCCTAACTCTGGCTAGAGACAAATCTCTGTTGCTGCCATTGTGGGACTTGATGTTCGGCTGTTTGCCCATGACTCAGAACTGAGGACTCTTTAGCCTACAGGAGTTAGAACGGTTCTAACAGGGACCAGGTTCTCTGCTGACCCTGTGTGTCCCTGGCTCAGTCGGAGGGATAGAGAGGAGTGCTTTTTGGTTTTGATCACTTTCTTCTGGGGCAGTTTAAGCTTGCCTCTTGCTCTTCCAACAAATCCATAAGATTGTGTTTACTCTCTTCTCTTCTCTTTCCTGTTTTTTGGAATTTTAATTTGCTAGCCATTGAAAATTGTCTGTTTTCCAACTTTCACCCCCTCCACCCCCTACCCCAACCTTTATTCTAATCCCCTAATCCCATTTTAGCAAAGTATTGAGTTTTTTTTCATTTTTTTTTCTCCCTGTAGTTTTCTGGCTGCCTTGGGAAGTTTACCCAGCCCCCCACTCCTTTTTTTTAACCAAAAGTGAATTTTGCTTATTTGGACATTTAAAAATTAATGTCTTCTAGTTTCTATGAGACTGGTTTCTCTCACTTTTTTAATCATTAGACTTCTTGAAAGAGGTCTATACTTAGTCAATACTTAGTGTCGTCACATCTCATTAATTCCTCAACCCATTACAGTCTGGCTTACACCAACAGCGTGCAATTAAAAATGCTTTCTCACCAGTATCCTCCCAATTGGCCAGTTCAGTGGCCCCACTCTTCCTTGTCACCCTGCTTGACATTTATGCAACATTTGACACGGTTGACCAGCCACTCCTTATTGAAACTCTTCCCCTTCTCAGGCTCTTTCATTTCATAGGCTCTTGCCTCTCTAAGCTTTCTTCATGGGCTTCCTTTTCTGGTTCCTCCTGCCTTTTGATGTTGTTTTTCTAGGGGATCTATTTACGGTTTGCTCACACCATACACCCTTACTCTGCTTTATTGTTCTCAGTAACCGCAAATGCATTGATGAAGTTCTCTGGCTTATAATTTCTCAGCTGAACTCCAGTTCATAGTTCCTAGAGCCTATAGGACATTTTCAACTGTTTTCTCTGAATGTGATGGATGATGACTATTATTCTCGTTATCGTCATTATTAAATTCTCTGTGCCTTTGCTCATGCTGTTTCCTTGGTTCCTCCTTCACCTTCCCTGCTTGGAGCACTCCTGCTAGCTATTCAAGACCAGCCCCCCTGCTGCCACCTGCTCTTCAGAACATTCTCTGTCACTCTGAAGAGGAGTTTTTGTTATTTCCTTTTTTCTTTTGGAGCATTTTGATAGTGATAATGACTAACATTAATCGAATTCTTAGGTGCTATTCTCTGATTTAAGTTCTCATGGATGATCTCATTCAGTCTGCACAGAAACCTCTGACAGGTGCTTTTATCATCTGCTGATTTTGCTTGAGAAACCTGACTCAATGTAATAACTTGTAGGTTCTCACAATAAAGTTTCAAACCCAGGTAGCCTGAGTCCCTCCGCAAATACCTGGAGCTAACTTTTACTGACTGCCTACTTTGTTCGTGGATTTCTGTATTATCCTCCTTTAGTCCCCAGAACACTGTTACAAAGTGTTACAAAGTACAGTTATTATATCTATTTTGTGAATGAGGAGACTGAGACACAAATAAACTAAGCAACTTGCTCAAAAGCCGCCTAGCCCCCAAAGTAGCCAAGTCAGGACACACTTTTATTTACCTCTGTTATAGAACTCCCCAAATCGTTCTATAGTTAACTACCTAGGACATCTTTCACTCTTCTCTCTGCTCTGTGAGGGCCCCGATGATGTTCCTTCCAACTTTTTATCCCCTATATCTAGTCACAAAATAGAGGTTCCAAAATGTGGAGGGAGACTGATAAACAGATTGGTTACTGTTGTCTTTGGGTCATTTTTCTAGGACAGTTGATATGCATCCATTTTGTTCTGTTTTCCATGGCCAATCATTTCTGTGTGTGTAGCATTGTGAAGCCAAATGTGAAAATGCTGTCTCTGCAGACTTTCTTTCTGAGTAAAAATAGTTTCAGTTCCCAGAGGTAAAATAATTGCTGCCCTGACAGCCTCTCCCTTTAGCAGTTTTAAGCTGTTGTGTCCAGATGGAAGGTTTAGTTGAAGAGACCCTTAATCTATTCAGAGATAAATACCACATTTCACAGAATATAAGCCTAAGACAAACTTAAGTCATGTTGAGGTTTGAAAGAGGCCATTTTCTGTTGAGTGAGGTAGTATCTGTCCATCTCAGGTACTTGCTAGCTCTGTTACCCGACCCCTTTCTTCCTTCCCTCTTTCCTCCCTCCCTCCCTCCCTCTCCTCCCTCCCTTCCTCCTTCCTATAGCTGGACCTTACTTCATGCTGAAGATGTCACATAAAATTCTCTCTCCACTCTCTCCAAAACAGGTTGGTTTTGTAATTTTTCAACCATAAAATACAGTACTTTGCATCAATACAGTGCAATATATATATTCATTTTTCTTGTTTTGTTTGTTTATAAAATTACAGAAGTACTGGTATACCTTGTTTTATTGCGCCTCTCTTTATTGCCCTTCAAATATATTTCAGTTTTTACAAATTGAAGTTTTGTGGCAACCCTGCGTCGAGCAAGTCTGTCGGTACTACTTTTCCAACGGCATTTGCTCATTTTGCGTCCCTGTGTCACAGCTGTATTCTGTCAATATTGTAATTCTCACAATATTTCACACGTTTCAATTATTATTATATTTGTTATGGTGATCTGTGATCAGTGATCTTTGATGTTACTATGATGCCTTCCTGAAGGCTCAGATGATGGTTAGCATTTTTTAGCAATAAAGTATTTTTAATTAAGTTAGGTACCTTGTTCTTTTTAGACACAATGCTACTGGACACTTAATAGACTACAGTGTAGCGTAAACATAACTTTTAAATGCACTGGAAAACCCCAAAATTCGTGCGACTCGCCTTACTGAGATATTTGCCTTACTGCAGTGGTTTGGAACCAAACCTGCAATATCTGTGAGGTATGCTGGTAATACATGTTTATTGTAGAAAATATTCAGAATGTAAAGTTATATGTAGTAAAATTTTAAGTTTCCTAAACTGAGATCACATCATACATACTATCTTCAGCACATTTTTCATGTAATAATATATCTTTCCATGTCTGTGTTAATAAATCTACTTCAGTCTTTTTAATGGTGACATCGTGTTCCATGTTAAGGAGTATGTATCTTATAAGCCAATTCCCCTTAGAAGAACGTGTGGTTTGGGCTCCACAATGCTAAATATACACATATCTTTGTGCCCAGGTGCAAGAATTCTGTAGCTAATTTCCTAGATTCTATAGAGTTGCTGGGTCAGGGAGCATGTATTCTTATTTTGATAGAGTCTTCTGTGGTATATGATCTCTAATGATGGCCTCCCATATTCACATCCTTAGATGGAACCTCACATTAAATCTGGGCTACCTATCCTTACAATTTTAATTTTAATTTAGCTAATAAACATAGTTAAATCTATATACTTTAACTGATATTGAGAATTAATCTGAATCTATAACTTCTTCCTCCCCCTGAACATGACAAGACTGGTAGCATGCTTTTACTTTTCCCTTTCCTCCCCATCTTTATTTTGACTAGATCATTTGGAATTTTCTAGACTTGCTAATTTTTAAAATGCTATTCCTCTATTTCTTATGACATTTCCTAATAACTGAATTAAGCCTCACAGCCACATTATTAAAAATAATTTAGAGTTAACTATAAGTGCTAGTGGGCTTTGTTTCTCATCCCCTTGTAGCATGTTATACTTTTTGAAAATTCTTCTTTTATTTTAAACTCCTTTTCTGTACTTTGTATTTTTTTTCCCAAAAGAGATGCCTGGGTGGTAAAGTTTATAAACCATTGGGTATATAACAATATCTTTATTTTTTCCCTCATACTGGATTGATATTTTATCTGGTTATGAAATTCTAGGTTCAAGATAATTTTTTCTTAGCTTTTTGAAAGCGTTTCTCTATTATCCTTGAGTACACTCCATCATTGATATAAAATATGATGGCCAACTGATTTTTGTTCTTTAGGTAATTCTTTTTTTTATCCTTGGAAAATTTTTAGATTTTCTCTTTGTCCTTGGAATTTAATAATCTTACTAGGATTTGTTTGTGTTTTTATTTGTTTGCTTTTTAAAATTTTCTGACACAACACTTCGGTGGCCATTTTCAGGAGGAACATTCAGAAAGTCAGATCCTAAAGCTCTCCTAGCAAGAGGGTTCTGAATTTTCTTTTATCATTATTTCTTGCTTTTTATCTTAAAGAAAAAACAAACCCCAAAAACTAACAGGCTGTGAGAAACACAAAAACAGTAGACAGAAAAGGAGAAACAACATTTGCAGTCCATAATTTAAAAAAATCTTCTCAACAGTTATTAATCATAGTTTATTATTTTTACCATTTTTTTCCTATTGAAATAGACCTGAATATCTAGAAATAATGCTATCATTCTTTTACAGCCAGACCCAAGAAACTTAGATTATAGAATTGATGTATTCCTGTGGGGAAAAATTTGCTCTCTGTACCCCAAAGCCTCACTCATTTTCTTAATAAAATTGAAGATGGGCTTGTCCTGAAGATTAATTTGGCCTCATTCATTATAAAATCATTTTCAACAATTTAACAAGTGAATTTAGATTACATATCTAGATTGTATGAATTTCTGAAAAATATATTAATAATATATAACATGCAATATATCAACAAGAAATCCCTAGCTAAATAAATAGCTTAAATGTATTAAAGGAAAAAAAGTAGGTCTGCCTGAATATCCATGGGCTAATCTTTACTGAATGTTGCTCTGTGCCAGGCTCCTCTCTCTACTATTTTTATAAGCATCTGTCCTTTAATTCTCACATTAGTCCGATGAGGCAAGCGTTGCCATTACCCTAATTTTACGTAGGAGGAAACTAAAATTGGTAGAGCTTGCATGGGGCCACACAATTAAAAAATGTGCAAACTAGCGAAGTCAGGACTTGAATCCAAGTTGCCTCATTCCTTGGGAGTGTTTGCTTAAGGTACATGGTGGTAAGGAAAGTGTTAGGGAGCTTGATCTCTGCACCCCATAATCAGAGAAGATATTCTGGAGGCTGTGGTTCCTGAAGGGATTAGCCAGGTGAGGAAGAGAAGGGCATTTCAGAAAAGGACAATTTTTACAATGACACGGAAGAGAGAAGAATGTGGCTCACTGGGAGAACTGTATATTGTTGGGTGTGGATGTAAGTGTCTCTCTGTGGCTGTCAACTTTTGTGAGTCATGGTGGATTTGATTCTTTGGGTTTTATCAACAAAATGTCTGCACGGTTGTCCAGCAGTTCACATCAATGGTGAAGGTGGTTAAAATAACAGAGCTGATGGAGACCTGGTTATTTCAATCATATAAACATACTGTTAAGATTTGGTTTCATCTATTTAGATTGGGGGCTTAAATTACCATGGATTTCAGATGAAATTTATCATAAAACACACTATGGTCCAATCGTATTTGCTCATCAGAATAATTGACAGTAAAGTTCAGGACAACAGTATCAGATCTGCATGATTCTGGCCCATAAGCATTTCAAACAGGCTGTCCACTTATGAGTAGGCCCCTATCAGGAAGAGTGAGAATGCACACCAGAGGAAAAATGTTAGTAAGTAGAGTTCTTTCAATTTTGAGCTTTCAGAGCATTTCTATGCACGTACATGAATCAAGAGCCAGTTGAATAGTTAAGAAAATGCTTTACACAGAGCTCTTTAAAATTTAACAGGTGTCAAAGAAATTCTACCAAAGAAGCTGAAGTGCACTTTGAGTGTGTTTTATGTTCAGCGTTATTGCCTGACACAAGGACAGAATGTGAGACCGAGTATCATCATCAGGGGAATGCTTAAATGCTAGCTCAGTTTAGGTTTCATCATGTGCCGGAAATATCTTGGATGATTCTATCAATTCCCGATAAAATAATGCACCAGTTCTTACACATCTCGTACCCATAGAGCATAATGAAAAACTTGCAATGATGAGTTGTATTGTGATTTTATTAAGTCATCTACTATGACTGCTCTGTGTCATGTTTATCTGTGGGAGCCAATGCAGTGTGTGTGTTAGGTTAAATTCCTTCTGTAATTTGAACCCCTCTCCATTGGAGTGATCTCTGACCACTTTTAAGGCCTTGGTATTCTTTCAAAAACAAAGGCCTTATCTCTTCAGATCGCACCCTGAATTCCATTTGCCTCTGAATTCCAATCAAAGAAAACTGAATAATCCAATTCCCTTTGAAATTTTTGATGCAATCTGATGTTGACAAGGATCTCCAGAGTAGTCTATGTGAAAAGTATGCTCTCCTGCTGGATCATTGCCCACATTGGTTTTTTAGTATCTGATTCAAAGCTGTTTAAAACAAGGTTTCTCTAAAGTCTCTTACATTATCACAGCTTGGATAAATTGACTTTAGTGGAAAACATCTTGACATATCAGCTTCATGAATTTAGAAAACGTAAGGGTTTTGTCAGAGAAAAGTGTGGTATGATTAAACCTTGATATGGTTTAAAAAAGTGATTTGTAACAAAGCTTTGTTCAGGAGATGGGCGAAATTTCTAAGGACTGACTTACAGTCTGAGACTGGCTGACCTGTAGAATTTGTGATTCTCATGCAACATCAAAGAGGGGATGGAGGATACAAGGATAAATTTACAAGTCACAACATGTTTTCTGGGGCATGAACATTCTCCTCTCTCCTCTGGCCCCTACATTTTATCCTTCAGTGGCCTTCTATTGCAGCAGTTCTCTGAACCTCTCATACGGCACTTAATCTCTTTATTCTTTTGTCTTGTTTTCAAGTTGTTCATGTGTTTTCTTGCCTCCACAACCAGATTGAAAGTTCCTGGACTGGAGATCAAGGGCCATGTTTTATACTGCTTTTGTGACTATCACAGTATCTAATAGTATGCTGAGTTCACAGGAGACCCATCAATCCTAGTAAAGTGGAACCAAATTGAATAAGTAGCCTTGGTAATCTTGACCCAGGGCCAGGCAGAATCCACAAAATCTATTGGTCCTCATTGGCAGCCACATCACATTTCATTTCTATGCCCAAGTAATCTCCTGCCTTAGCTATCCACGTGCCATCTTCTCCTCAAAAGGCATCTTCTTTTTTGGAAAATTTCTAGGTTTTTCTCATCTGTAGTCCCTTTTCATCTTGAATGCCAGGTCTAGGTATATGGCATTAAATGTATTTTTTGGGTCAATAATTAACAAATTAATAAATTATACCTGTGTGGTTGCCTAGTCTCATAGGATTTAATAGTAAATATATGCTTACAGTCCTTGTAAGCGGTTTCTTAGTATATCAATTTAATTTTTATTGAGTGTGGCAAAATTATCATTTTTGTTGGAGTTCATCTTTGCTTCCAGAACCCAAGCTATTTATTTATTTTTTGTTTCCTCTTTTCTCTTAAAAATATGTATTTCCTTTGATTCTAAAATCAATAAGTAGTTATGGTAAAGATTTTGGCAAATACAGGACAACAAGAAAATTAAATCCATCCATAATTCCATCGCCTAGAGATAATGTTTTTAAGATAATTTCCTGCCATACTCTTCCTATGTATATGTGTATACATGACCCTCAGTCTGTTAGCTTGGATGTATAAGACATATTTTTTTATCTTCTTAAATCCAAATGAAGTCTGACCTTATCCTTCAGCCATCCTTCCAGAGGATATTATAATCACCTTGCCAACTGTGAGGAGATTTCACTTATATTTTTATTATAATTGACTTGAAATTATAATCAATCCATGAAAAGTAGATATTTTTATAATATTCAGTCTCCTATCTAAGAATATGGTATATAACCTTTGTTCAAGGTTTCTTTTGTCTTCTGGTAAAATGTTGTAGGTTACCCCCCCAACCCCCTGTGGGTGCAGAAGTTCTACTCTTTTCTAAGTTATTTCTAGGTGTTTAACTTTTTTAATTGCAATTGTGAAAAGACTCTTTTTATACTTACATGTACTGTTATTAATGATATTATTTAAGAAAATTGCTGATTTTTTTGTATTTACTTTTTCTTCAACCATATTAGTAAATATTCTTATTAGTTATATTAATTTTTAGTTTACTTCTTGGAAATTTTTAGCAGATCATAGCACCACTGACAAATGATAACAGTTGTACCTCTTATTTCCATTTCATGTCTTATTACATTGACTAAAATTTTCAAGAATAAGATTAATAGGGGAATTCCCTGGCGGTCCAGTGGTTAGGACTCAGCACTTTCACTACTGGGCCGGGTTTGAACCCTGGTCGGGGAACTAAGATTCTGCAAGCCACTCGGTGTGGCCAAAAAAAAGAAAAAGAGGAAAAAAAAAGAATAAGATTAATAATACTGATATCTCTATTTTAAAGAGATTGAGTCCAGTGTTTTATAGATTTATATCATGTTATCTGCTGTTTTGAGATAGGTGCTCCTTTTTATGCTGAGTAATTAATAGTTACTTTTAAAAATTATTCTTTGAACGAGATTTCCTAAAGAATTTTGTAGCTATCTGTTTAAAAAACTATTGTGTAGGGCTTCCCTGGTGGCGCAGTGGTTGAGAGTCCGCCTGCTGATGCAGGGGACACGGGTTCGTGCCCTGGTCTGGGAAGATCCCACATGTCGCGGAGCGGCTGGGCCCGTGAGCCATGACCGCTAAGCCTGTGCGTCCAGAGTCAGTGCTCTGCAACAGAAGAGGCCACAACAGTGAGAGGCCTGCGTACCGCCAAAAACAAAAACCAAACAAACAAAAAACTATTGTGTAGAGAGTAAAAGTGTCAACATGGGCATAATTTACTAATTTATTGGTCATTAATGGATAGTGGTATGGTAATTATGGTAATAAATAGCATTTGTAACATTTGTTTACATTTCACTTAGACTTTATTATCCATTTATATTTTTGTTTTTATCACTTGTATTTGCATTTTTTTCCTTCTTCCACTGCATCGTATCTTCTTAAGGAATCATATTATTCCTTTGTAACATCTTACAGTGTCTTCTAAAGTGTTCACATTCCATGGGCACTTGTTGTTGATGACCTACTAACCGAGTATTGATCATAGTAACAACAATAATAGTGACCCTGTATTTATTTATTGACTATTTACTATGTACCCAGGCAGTTCCAAGAACCTTATATGCTACCTTTTTAATACACACAATAATCCTTTAAGGTTGATATTATTATTATAATACCCTTTTTTCTGTTTGAGGAAACTGAGGGACTGAGAGAGGTTAAGCAGGTTGCCTTGGGTACACACCTAGGAAATTATAGAGCCTGGAATTGAATCCAGGCATCCTAATCCCAGAGCTATGTTCCCTTCCACAGATGGTCATGTTCTTGTGTAAGTCATTCTGGTAAACTTCCTTAAATGAAATATCAGTCCTCCTTTATAACTATGAAACCTGGTGCAACCAGTAGAATGGGTTAAGACTTGAAATGTGTTTTTCTGGAATAGCAATTAATTTTTGTTTTTTTTTTTTACTTCTCAGGATAGAACTTTTGATTCTTCTATGTGAAATGGCCCTAAGAATGTTTTATTCAGTAATCTTTATAGATTTTCCTAGCCAGCATTACTTTGGTTACCTCTTAAATTTTTGCTTTGCAAAATTCTTTATTTTTGTTGAAAACAAAGATTATTTTATCACTTGTGGCAGAATAAATAGTCACCATTAGTAAAGTTACAATGATGATGCACATGTCCTTGGAATAGTTCATCCTCAGAGAGTTTTAACTGCTTAAACTTTCTATATTCTGTTGGGTGGAGGGTGGTGGACTCACCAGAGGCTGGATGGAAAGAAAATGGGGCTCTGGTCCAGCTTGGCACTAGTCATATGTGAGGCCACTGGAAAACCAGAGAAGTGTTTTTATCCATAAAAAGGGTACGTAGGGCTTCCCTGGTGGCGCAGTGGTTGAGAGTCCGCCTGCCGATGCCGGGATACGGGTTCGTGCCCTGGTCCGGGAGGATCCCACATGCCGTGGAGCGGCTGGGCCCGTGAGCCATGGCCGCCGAGCCTGCGCGTCCGGAGCCTGTGCTCCGCAACGGGAGAGGCCACAGCAGTGAGAGAGGCCCGTGTACCGCAAAAAAAAAAAAAAAAAGGGTATGTAAAACTAAGTAAAATATGATTAAGTTTCTTCTAGGGCTAGAAGTTTATTATCAATGTAAAATTTATTATCAATATTAATTCAGAAATTGTAAGAATATATTTTTGATAAACACCAAAGCATCAAGCCCATTAACCTTTTTTTTTGCCATTTGAAAACTCTCAGCATCTTGTTTAATTAATATAAAATACATTATTTGAAAATCTTAAAAATTACCAATATAATGTATAAATTACATATCTTCAATTTTAAGTGATAGAATTATATCATTTTTATGATCCCTTAGAAAATAATTTAATTGACTCCTGTAGATACACTTTAACTGCAATCATACTTATGTTCCCTCTCTTTACCCCATATGTTAACAACAATTAAAGTAAGAAGGAAACAATAGTCACCTCCAGGTTCCACTATAAAAACAGTGCTTTAGACAGAGCATATTTCAGGCTATCAAACACTCTATTCATTTCCATAGTTTCAGGTCTACCAATAAAAAGCTATCTTTCCATAATTTTATTTTCTACTAGCTTAGATTATAAATAGCTCTTAGACTTGATATTTTTCAACAATTGTCATGCTTCTTTATTGAAAAAGAACTTTTTCTCACATTCATTTTGTATCTCCCAGTTGTGTCTACCTTTAGTGTTTTAATTACAGGTTATTTTGGGCTATGGGCATAAAAATGAATTAGTTTGGAAGCTAAATTTCATTACTCGTACTGCAAAGATAGGTCCAATAACAGATGCAACAAATTTTAACTATCATTTCCGTCAGAATCACAGATGGTATTGATGTGGAAGACATCTGTGGCACAGGCCAGAGGAGAGACGGTTGGCTTTCTCTTAAAGTTAGGGCAAAGGATGTGGCAAAAAGAGATCTAAGGATGCCATGAGGAATTTCAGCACTGCTCTTGTGTGCACTCAGGTCATGGTAAATCAATTATAACAGATTCAGAGGCCAGCTATGGGGAACCCAGGTGCACAATGGGTACTGGGTGTTCCAGGGTTTTCCTACTTTGTTCCTGGCAGAATCTAGAATAGATAATAGATGTTATAAATTGTTTGCGCTTAAAAAGTAGATAGAAAAGACTGTAAGTGGGAGAAATGCTTTGTCAAGTGGGAATATGGTCACAGCAAGTTTGAATCCCCTTATACTATTGCTGAGGAGACTTAAATGTCAGATATATGAAGCAGCAAGGTGAATAGATAAAACCTATATTAGAAAGATGAAAAGGGAAAAAGTGGGGCAGCACTGTACTGTTAATTGAGTGTATTGACCACAGGATATAAATATGGGCTTAGATGATCGATTTGTTACTTTAACAAATATTGTCACGTACGTATTATGTGCTAGAAACTGTGACAGTTGCTGAGAGACAATGATATGTAATTTAAACATGGTCCCTGCCTTCCCAGAGTTTATAGTCTTGTGGGAGAGCCTTTGTGCTTATTAAAACAGTAGTACAAGTGTAAAAGATAAATATATAGTTGAAACAACAGTTTTTCTTTTTACTATTCTCAAGGTTTGTATTTGTACTATTTTTTCCACTGTCATAAGCTATAAATGCTGGTGTAGCAATAAACATTTATTTTTTATTTTTATTTTTTTGTGGTACGCGGGCCTCTCACTGTTGTGGCCTCTCCCGTTGCGGAGCACAGGCTCCGGACGCGCAGGCTCAGCGGCCATGGCTCACGGGCCCAGCCGCTCTGCGGCATGTGGGATCTTCCCGGACCGGGGCACGAACCCGTGTCCCCTGCATCGGCAGGCGGACTTCCAAACACTGCGCCACCAGGGAAGCCCAGCAATAAACATTTTACACATATTAATTCATTTAATCCGCACATCACTCTGTCTCAGGTGTCCCCATGTTACAAATTAAAGCACTTAGGCATAGAAAGGTGGCAGTAATTTACCCAGGGTAGAACAGCTTCTAAGCTGGAGAGCTGGGAACTGAACCCTCGCAGTGTCGATCCGGAGTCTATGGTCTTCATCATGACTACGTATATTGCAATGATGCAATTGTTTGTGCTAAACTTAATGTAAATCTTCGTCCAGAGCATTAGTACTTATACATCTCCCTTTTATTGTGTCATAATGCCCCTGTGGGCCATGTCATTGATGTTTTCCAGAGTGCCCTGCGTACAACGAAGCTTTGGAATGTGTTATTGATAACTGACCTCACCAATCAGGCAGAGAAGGTCATCTTGTTGCATAAATGATGTCGGCAGTCTTCCTAAAGTGCAGTTTTAATCCTGCTTTAATCCTGCTAGCTATTATCAGGTGACTTAAGTTAACAGGTTTTTAAATAAGAATAAACCCTGGGAACGTAAGGAGGACATAAGATTATCTTAGCTCACGCACAGGCCAGAAAGTTCCAGGCGTTTGGGATACAGTGATGCTCCAGGGAGGCTGGCAGAACACCTGGTGACCCAACAGCATCTCTTAGAGGAGGCTGTCCTTGGGATAACGCTTCTCTGCCTGCTTTTTCTCCACAGTTCAGTTCCCTCTACACGTTATCCTTTTTGTCTTCCACATTTATTCTTGATAGCACGCACCTTCTTTTTTGCTTTTCAAATGTTTATTTGTCTTATGTGGGTGGAATGCTGCAAGAGTGCAAAGAAACTTATGCATTTAGCCCTGTTTCCCTGCTGTTCACATTAGTTTAGTAAAAGAAGATTAAGTAACATTAAAGGGAATGGAAGAAATAAGTATAAATATATCCAGGGTAGTGATCCTCTGATTCACTAAAGGATGAACTGAAATTGTTGGCCCAATTCACATTTATGTGAGAGCCTAGAGAAATTACTTTCCCTTTAACTTCCCTACACTTGTGAAAAACGGGAGTGGACAACATTTATGTTACAAGACAGCAATCTTTTATTGAAACATTTTTTGTCAAAAACTATGCATGGAGAGATTAATCTCTTGTTCATAAATTAGGATAAGTCTAACATCACTATTCCAAACCAGTATTATTTACAAAAAAGAACCTTTGCTTTATCGCCAGGTTCACAGGACTAAATTTTAAACCAACTTCAGTCTAGCTTTTAAAATCTTCCTGCCATCAAATGCCCAGCAAACCTTATTAGGGTAGGGGCAACATTCATCATTCACCAGGAGTGCAGAACCACAACTGAGCAACAACAACAAAAGATTAAATCATTCCAAACAATTCCTATTTGTTCTCCAGAAGAATGTCTAATTCTCCCCTTCTATACAGACAGGTGGGAGAGGAACCCCACAGAGAATCATAACGTTAATTAAATTAAACTCTTCCAAAAGTGGACAAGATGGTTTAGTGTATATGTGGATGAACTGCAGTCGATGACACTAGCAGATAATAAACTTAAACCCGGATTAACGCACACCCCAACAGCTGGCCGGCTCAAATAGTTACTTCTCATTTAATCTGGATCACCTGTGCAATTTTTTATTCTCTAGTAAAATGCATTGCCAAAATCTTTCAAAGCATATAAGGGGCAGGCTTCTTAGAAATTCAAACTAAAATATGAAATGATAAAAATTGCTGGCTTATTATACAGTTTCTGACAGACTCCAATATGCTGGGTGACAGAAAGTAATTCTGTCTCAGTTGCTAGTAAAAAGGTAAATCTTGTATGTACATAGAAAGACAATATTACAAGACTATAGTGTTACCTACCAAAACAAGAATATCTAGAATGTAATTTTCAGTAAACACTTGGGACGAAGGGCAATCAGAATATAAGAGAAAGCAAAATCCACATAAATTAATCCTTAATTTGAGAAATCAATAAAATGTATACATAAATTGATAAATACTGTCTCCACAAGTCACTGATTCCAAGGACTAGTTAGTATTTAGTTTCTAACTAAATTATTACAGGACATTCTGGTGTATTCTGTCTTCTTGTGATCAGTAGCGCACACCTTCTTATTACGCTCTGCTTCCACTGCTTCATGACATCTACTGCACGTTTATTTCCATAGTGCTCTATGTTTGCTGACATAGTTGCAAGCCTCAGATTTACATTCCCCATGAGACAGTATCTGATGGGATCTGGTTTAAGGCACCTGGTTAGGGCAGATGTTTGGCGCTGGTCCCGCATGAGCTGATGGCCAGTCTGGAGCCAGTTGCCCTTGACTCAGGAGCTGACCCCTGTCTCCTAATTTATGGTCAGGTTGTGATGATACTTAGCATTTGATATATCGGAAGCCTTCTGCAGGAAGTTCTGGGCATGTCAGGCACTCTGAGAATCTGAGAAGGGTGTAGTGAAACTGTCAGACAAAGTTGCATAGCTTTCCCAGTATAAACATATTATTGATTTATTTCTACATTGAATGCCTATGTGACCCAAGTCAGTAATTTGTGACGCTGTGGGTTGGGGAACAGAGAAAGAATCTGCTTGTTAGAATAGAAAGAGAATGAGGGGCTAAGGATCATGAAACTGTTAGGATATTATGAATATTAACATTTAAAGACATTTCTAAAAACAGAGTTGTCAGTTATGTGGTTAATTGTGAAGTTGTTGATAGCAAAGTGATAGGGCAGAAAGGAACCTCAAGAGATTATCTAGATCATTTTCCTACTACAAAAGATTAAAAGAAAAGAGGTGGTTGTCAACCATTTAAACATTTGTATCTAAGGAAAACTCCCTAAAATCTGTAAACATACTCTTGAGAAGGCACTAAAATAGAAAGCCTGTCCTCTTTTCCCCATTGTCTCTGTCCATTTCTCTGCTTTATTTTCCTTCTTAGCTTCTGTTACTACCTGCATACTAGATATTTATGTTTTTATTTGTTTGTCATTGTCTACCCTGTGAGAATATAAACTTCACGTAGCAGCTTGGTTTCGTTCTTCCTCCGTTATATCTCCTATGCTTAGAAAGTGCCTAGCTTATGGTAGGTGCTTATAAATATTTGTTGAATAGATGAAACAATTAATATATGTATTGAAAAGTGTCTGGATGAATAGACACCAAATTGTTAACAATACCCATCTCTGGGGAATACAATTAGCAAAGCTGGGAGAGAATTGGAGGAAAGAGGTAGAATGGTGGGCTTTTATAAACCTCAATGTTGTTTACATTTTGCATTACTTAACAAAACTATATTTGACTTGATTTACATTTAACTTTTTAGGAATGCACCTATTGCATAAGCAAGTGAAGGCATATGTAGGTATTATGTTGTAACGCAAACGTATGTTTACTAACGTCCTATAGCCTTTTACAGTGAATATGCCCAATTTTCTGTAGTGAGGTGGTAAGTTCCTTTTCAGGGAGGGCTCATATTTTTTAAATCTATTTTGACTATTTCATATGTGGTAAGAAATTAATATGTAATTATTGACCAAACTTCTGGGGCAAAACAAAACAACATTAATACCAATTTTTAAAATAAGAGTATCTTCTAAATGTCTGGAAACAGCCTTTCACCAGTATTCAGCAAAATAATAGAACTTCTGGTAAGAATACTTGCAACCACTTAAGAAGCAATTGATCATAAACAATAAATAGAATCATTTTGTAAGGATAAAAATGATGCCAATACACATAATAGCTTTTTAAAAAAGACTATAAAATTGCAGAATTAAAGATGAAGAGTATATTAGGAAAACAGAATTTGAACCACATTTATTTCAGTAAACATATTTATTATGGGGAAATAATTACAAAAGGCGTTAGCAGTGCCTGAAAGTCAGACGGAGAAGGAAGGCAGCCAGAGGTTAGCAATAGCAGGAATCCTCTATCACCTTTAGAGCTGGATGAACTCAGGCAGAAAGTAGTGTCACCTGAGGCCAGCACCACTGGGTAGGAACAGGGACTGCTCAGAGGCAAAGGGAGGGGCTATCTATTAGGGGCTAAAACCACAAAGGAGAGACCCTCTGATTGGTCTATGTAGGAGATATAGTCACTACCCGAAGGAGAAAGAGGAGAAGAAATACTCTGGCTTCTTCCTTCTCCCTACCCTCAATCTCCCACTAGTGCCTGCCATTGGCCAAACCTATCAGGAAGTCATTCTGAAAGGGATCCTGGGAAATGTAGTTTACAGAGTTTGTCCCTTGAAATACAGTGCAGATCAGGTAAAATCAGGATCGGTTTTGAGAACAGGCAAATAACCTGAACAAATGGCATAATAAAGGAAAAAATATATTCTATTCATGCAACAGTCGAGTTTTATACAAAATATTTTTAGATATACTTAGTCATGTGAATTACTTTATACAACATTTATTTATATATTTGGGTAAGAATATCAGTGTGGTTTGAAGAACAGCATTAATTATTTCTCAGCCTTTTTACTCAAGAGTCCTTTTCACAGTAATAGATAATATTGTCAATCACCTTATTGATTCTTTACTCCTGTATTATTTTAATAGTGTATTATGGCATCAAAAATAAACACACGTTTCTTTCGCACTTCATGGAAGGAGTCTTTGTCATGTGCTAAATTTTTCAATGTTTAAAAAAACATTTTTTTTCTGATTTGTTTCTAAATGACAAACTAAGAGAGAGACTTGAAGGCTATATTTTTATAAGCATTTCTCATGAAAAATCTTTTCCCCACCAATAAATTCAAAGCCAAATTAGACATAACTGACATTATATTTTCTCTTTTTAACTTTGGCTTTTGAAATATTGGAGACATTTCACTGTGAAGTGTAGGAATTTAAATTAAATGAATGCACCTTATGGATCTTGAGGTGAATTTGCAGAATTATTATCATTTATCGCTTTTCACCGACTATATAATTGAGAAGATTCTCCCAGTGATTTATACCGCCGTTAATACTTTCTATTAATTATGATTTGGAAGATGTAGTAAGTATAATGTTAATGAATGTGTTGAATGATGTTGGATTAATTGGAATGACAAAAACGCCTTAGGCAAAGAGTGATAGTTTGAGATTATTGGCAAATCCAAAGATAAAGCTGTTATTTACTTTGTGTCCTGCCCTGTCCTTAGAAATCTGACTTGTCCAGAGCAAGAAGTTAGGTCAAATATGACGGGTTCAGAGCAAGAAGTTAAATTCAAACTTCAATTGTTGTTCCTCATATTTGGGAAAAAAACTTTTTTTATTTTATTGTGGAAATTTGAAACATACACAACAATAACTCCGAGTACAGTTCACCCAGCTCTGACCAGTGTCAACTCATGACCAGTCTTGGTCTGTATATTCCCTTTCCTCTCCCCTTGAATGCCACTGGATTATTTTAAAGACAACCGCAGATATCATATCACTTCATCCCTTGTTTTAACAAGCCTTGTCTAGGAGGTGGGGGTGGGGCGGCTGGTTGCTTTCCATCTACTAGCGTAGTAGGAACATCAACACAAAGTCCGTCTGCTTCCCAAGAATGGCTGTCATTTGTGTGCCCTGGTGTTGGAAATTACCAGGGAATTATATATCCTTTGGTGTATTGTTCTAAATTTAGGCACTAGGTAAACAATCTTGTAAAATGCACACATACTTCTTAGGATGGGAAACGTTAATTTTTAGAAATCATTAGTATGCCTTTTAAAATCAGATTCATGTACAATCATCCCATCCAAGGTAGAACCATAATGAAGTAGGATTTTGGACAGAAATATTCTAGAGATAATTAGAGATGACACAAAAAAAATTCCAGAACCTAGAACTTGCTCTTCACCAGTCATGGCCCTGGAAATTTTGTGATGGGGCAGTGGAAGAAGGAGGGGAAGACTGTGGAGAAACAAGCAGAGGAAGGATTCTCTTCCCACTTTACACAACTTCCTTGGAAAATAATATCTCTGTTCATGGCGTCAGTTATTCCCTGTGTTGATGACTTCCAGATCTGTGTTTCTGCATCTCTCCTTAGCTCCGGTTCAAACACCTAGTAGATATTTCTACATACTACCTGTGTGCAAACCTCCTCCTTATCCAATTAAGTATCCAAGTCAGACACCTGAAAATCATGCTCCTCAGACCAGTCAACCATCAGTTCTTATCCTGTCTGCCTCTGAAGAGCCTTTCAATGTTTCTCTCTCTCTTCCACTGTCCCTGCCTTAGTTTAGATTTTTTTTTTTTTTGCCAGAACTAGTGAACTTATCTTAGACCCAATTCATTCTCCATTCTTCTATTAGAGACGCATTGAATATGCAAATTGAATATCTCTCCAGTCTCAAGTTCTTAAAGTTACCCTTGTGTGTGGCAAATACGATCCTTTGTGAGCTAGCCTTGTGCTATTTGTTTGGCTCATCTCCTACCATTTCTTAGTGACTTAGCACCTAACTGATGGAAGTATGTGTAGTTCTCCAAACATGCCAAAATGCTGAGTCTGATTTAGAAAACCTGATTCAGATAGGGCCTCAGAATTTGTATTTCTAATAAGATTCCAGCTGATGCTGCTGACCCACAGACTAGACTTTAGTAGCAAGGCTCCAGGAACTATTCTTACCCTATTCCTTAGTTATTAACAGTCAGAGTTGTTTCTTTTCCTTGCCCTCCATTTGGTGTTAACTGTGCTATATCTTCGGCCGTTTTATTTTTCAGAACAGAACCGGTCAGATTCTCTCCCTAAATCACATACTTGGCCAAATCCTTTTTACCCTTCAAGTCTCAGCTCAAATGAAAATTTCATTTAGAAAACTGCTCTGAATCCCATGGGAAGATTTGGGCACCTCTTCTCCTACGTACATTGCATTTCTTATTTTCTTCTATATGGCCCTAACACATTACACTGTAGATTCTTGTTTGTCTATATCCCGATTCAAAGTGTTCCCAGCAATTACTCACAGTACCAGGGACATGGGAGAAACAGAAAATATTTTTTGAAAAATAGAGACATGAACACCCCCGCCGCATCACCACTCCCCCCGCCACTGCAACTTTATGATCATCTTTTGATATCCCCATGGCATTTCCAGAACTGTATGAGGAACAGATAGTTCTAAGGAGTTTTAAAGGTTTATGGACCACAGACCTCAGAGATTAATTACAATTCCACGTTAATAATAATACGGTCACCAGAGGCTAAGGGCCCAGGAATGTCTCTGGACAAGCTTACTAAGCAGCCTTTCGGGCTTCAATTAAGTGGTCATGGTCTGTCTATAGCCCCTGGGCTTTTAGGCCCAGAAAAGATGATTTGTCAGGATCTTGACTGAATGTCCCTTTCTCACGGGCAGATTCACATTAACCCAGGTTTTAAGATTGATGTATAATTTAGAAAGTCAACCCATTCATTCACTGTGAGACGTTATGGCCTTAAGAACCGGAATAGGACTTCCCTGGTGGCACAGTGGTTAAAAATACGCCTGCCAATGCAGGGGACACGGGTTCGAGACCTGGTCTGGGAAAATCCCACATGCCACGGAGCAACTGAGCCTGTGCTCCACAACTACTGAGCCCGTGTGCCACAACTGCTGAAGTCTGTGCCCCTAGAGCCCGTGCTCCACAACAAGAGAAGCCACCGCAATGAGAAGCCCTCACACCGCCACGAAGAGTAGCCCCCGCTCGCCGCAACTAGACAAAGCCCACGCGCAGCAACAAACGCAGCCAAAAATAATAAATAAATAATAATAATAAGAAGAAAAAGAACCTGAAGAGTAGAATCCACATGATTATCCCTTTCCTTGCTATGATCAAGCTTTAAGGAAAGTCAAGTATTAATTCAATTTTTTTTGGTAGGGCAGAATCTGAAAAGTAGGATTTAGAGAAATTGGGTGACTCTCAGCATCAGTAAGCTAGCTTGAAACATCCAAACCATATTAGGAATAACTTTGTGAATGGGATCAGAAATAGTCTGTGGTCACACATTTTGCCTCCATCTCCACCATAAGGATGGATTTTCAGTGGGGCTGGAAATGCTCACATGCAAAATCTGATGATGGAGGGTTCCTGTCCCAGAGTGGGCCCTGCCACTGTTTGCCTCTGGGGCTCTTCCTTTACTGTGCTTCCATGGCAGTGAACTCCCTTTCGGATCGACTCATCTTTCCATAGAGCAATTTTCTCTCTCTTTTTCTTTTTCTTTCTTTTAGGTGACTTTGCATGACTCTGCCCTGGTTCTTCACTTGTTTTTTTCCCATCACTTCTAAGTTCTAGAAGGCATTTTCCAATAGAACCACAAGTGACTCCAGACCCCACCCCCACCCTTCCCCTCTGTCGCGAGGAAAGGACTGGCCTTAGAAAGAGGGCTGATGAC
The DNA here is from genome assembly GCF_059928025.1 of Delphinapterus leucas. Lineage (NCBI taxonomy): Eukaryota > Metazoa > Chordata > Mammalia > Artiodactyla > Monodontidae > Delphinapterus > Delphinapterus leucas. The sequence goes on from NC_143140.1 coordinate 72,188,198, forward strand.
TCTCGGGTGTGATATAGTGGTTCAACATCCCCAGCACGACTTAGCATAAAAAGGAAAAAAAATAAATGTTCATCTCCTTTACCAAATACTCTATATGCAGTAAGTTCTTTTGAGTTGAATGAAAAAGACTCTGGGGGGTGGGTAACGCCACTTTCCCCCTTCTCCCTCTTTGTGAGCTGATTTCACTGGGAGTGGAGGGTGGAGTGCCCATCACAGGATTAATGATCTCTGTTCCAAATCCCACATTTTATAAATTTATTTATTTTTTTAAATTTATTTTTGGCTGCGTTGGGTCTTTGTTGCTGCGTGCGGGCTTTCTCTAGTTGCGGCGAGCAGGGGCTACTCTTCGTTGTGGTGCGCAAGCTTCTCTTTGTTGCGGAGCACGGGCTCTAGGCACGCGGGCTTCAGTAGTTGTGGCTCGCAGGCTCTAGAGCGCAGGCTCAGCAGTTGTGGCGCACGGGCCTAGCTGCTCCATGGCATGTGGGATCTTCCCGGACCAGGGCTCGAACCCGTGTCCTCTGCATTGGCAGGCGTATTCTTAACCACTGTGCCACCAGGGAAGTCCTCAAATCCCACATTTTAGACTGTAGTTTTCCTGCATTGCCATGAACTTATTTGGAGAGAGGGAATCTGCAGATAAAGCAAAGAAAATCCTAGTAAATTATGAGACGGGTAGTAAACGACAGGGTGAGGATGAGTATAACTGCATCGTGATTGCTAAGGCTAATAGTTCTTGAAATGTTATCAAGGGAAGTTATAATTTTTCTCCTTATTGGATATAAATGTTTAAATTATCGACCACTTTCTTTAGTTTTCTAGTGGTAGGAGACTGACACAAGGCAGTGTTTCTCTATCCTTAACGCCTCTGAATCCTCTAGGGGTCTTGTTAAAATGCAGATTCTGACTCAGTAGGTTTGAATCCAAGTGAGTCCTGAGTTTCTGCATTTCTGACAAGATCCCAGCTGATGCTGTTGGTCCACATGTCACAGGGTGGGTAGAAAGGTGTTACAAGATTCCTGGAGGCCTATCCCACCCCCTCACTTAATTGTCAGCTCAGTCAAAACTCTTCCTTTTCCCGGCCATTTGCTCTATTTTACCTGCTTTTTGGCTGCAGCCATTTCGTTTTGCAGAATCAACTACGTCACGCGGTAGGAAACCCTTCTTAGTCCTGTGGGTTTGCATGGACTTGGAAACATTCAGTCATTGGGAAGTGTTAAACAATAAGGAAAAATGAGTGGAGGGATAGGGTCCTGTGTGGGTGGAGGAGGAGAGTGGTGTGTGTGTGTGTGTGTGTGTGTGTGTGTGTGTATGTGTGCGTGTGCGCATGGCGGGGAGTGGGGGGTGTGCGTGTGTGTGTGTGCGTGTATGTGTGTGCATGGTGGGGAGTGGGGTGTGTGTGTGTGTGTGTGTGTGTGTGCATGGCGGGGAGTGGGGGGGGTGTGCGTGTGTGTGCGTGTATGTGTGTCATGGCGGGGAGTGGGGTGTGTATGTGTGTGTGCATGGCGGGGAGTGGGGTGTGTATGTGCATGTGTGTATGTGTGTGTGTGCATGGCGGGGAGTGGGGGGTGTGTGTGTATGTGTGTGCATGGCAGGGAGTGGTGTGTGTGTATGTGTGTGTGCATGGCGGGGAGTGGTGTGTGTGTGCGCGCGTGCATATGTGTGTGTGTGTGCATGGCGGGGAGTGGGGTGGGGTAGGGAGGAAAAGGATATAATAGGTGTCATTGGAATGTGGAAATGTGTGTATGTAAGAGACCTGTTAACTCATGTCTAAAATAGCATAACACCCCAGCATGGTTGCGCAAGTATAGTAGCAAGATGGAAAAAAAAAAAATCTAGGGAAGGTCCAAGAATATTTTGGAATAATATAACACTCATGGTTTCTTTCCTTTTTTCTGCTGCAAGTTGGATGTAGTTGTCTGCTGTTTGGAGTTCACTCTGTTCCCTATCCTGTCTTGCAAAGATGAGGTGAAAGGTATTACAAAGGGAGAAATTTCTACTGTTTGTGGCCAAACAGTACTCAGGATGTCATTATTCCAGTTCCACCTAAACCTTCTTTCCAAAGTGTCATTGTATAATTTCTCTGCAGAAATCCCACTTAACACCCTGACCTTCCTGACTTTGCTCTTTCACTCTTTTTAAACCTTGTCTTTGTAAAAATTACATATCAATGTGGAGGATTACTTTCTTCCCTTAAAAATAAAGCGACACCAAATTTCTGTTGTCAGTTTTTCATTTTAATTACCCCCTCCCCACTTCAGTTCTCTTCAGTGAGGAATTCCATATGTATTTTATACTATTGTTAGTTTTCTCTTATTTATCAAAGTGTCTCCTACAAAAATACTATTATCAGGCTTTAGAGAATGAAGACGTTTTAAAATAATGCAAATAATCAAAATCTCCAATGATCAAATGGCAGTAAAACACTTCAAAGAATTTTCCCTTGGAGAAGCTTTTTGAAGACCCAATCTTTCACCAGAAGACTCAAAGTATTTGGTAGGCCTGTCTGTCAAATAGTTTTCTGTGATTTTTTTTTCTTTTCCTCATGATGGGAAGAAAACCAAAATGCAATATGCAGTAACTTAAAAAAACAAAAATGAAGAAGAATGCTAGATGTATTGTGATTGTGATAAAATTCCAGCTTTCAAATTCAGATTTAGTTATAGTGCTCTGTTTTTCTATCAAGTTTACATTTCATGTCTGTCTATGCAGTACTGTAGTTAAGGCATCTCTGTGGAAAATTTGTACTTGTTCAGAAGAAATCGGCTTTCTTGGAGATGTCACTGGGAAATGCTACTTTTTATTGCTTGGACTATTTAGGATTTTATATGTGTAAAGTGCTATACAATCCCATCAGTGGTTATTCCCATAAATAATTTCATGACTTGGTTTATTCTTGCTATATCCATTTTATAGATGGTAATACAGAGGAGTGGATTACAGGGGAGTTGAAATTAGATCCTACAATCACAAAAGTTTCCTAGACTGTTGTTTAAACTGTAGACTGCAAATGTGTCTCCATGTGTTAAGTATCTGAAAAAAAATGAAATATGTGGGGACTTGGTATCTCTGGGGCTGTGTCTGGGTTTGTTAAAGGAAAAATGAGGAGATGTGAGTCAATTACATAATATTACAGAGAAAAAAATCCCTTGTAGTAAAGGAAACCATGGGTCCTATTGGCCCAGTGGTTTTCCCTGGCAGCATGAAGTCCACTGGACCATTGCTGAACTCGAGTTTGTTTTCATAAACATCACTATCCTGTCCATCATGGTGCCAGAAATAGCTGCCTTGCACATTCTTCTTGTAATTATAATTCCAACCTTGAAAATGTGTCCCTCAGATTCTCAAAGGTCATCTTAAGATTATACTGCTGCGGCCTCAGAGAACCAGGTTTGGACAAGAGCATCTATCTCTAGAAAACGTCCAATGAACTGAGTGGAGGTATCTTGACCATCTTGTTCCATTTGCTTCTGGCTATGAGCATTGGCTTTAGAAAGTTTATTTTAAAGTGAATGAGCTGGTGGGATCAGAGTGTATTCAAAAGCAGAAGGTGGGAGGGATCCCTCATACCCTTCCATCAGATGGTGCAGTCCCAGAGGTTCCAACAAGCTTGGCGTGTAGCTTCAGTGGGCCTTGTGCCATGCCCTAATGTGATGTAGGGCCCTCAATTCTTCCTCTCTGTGGGGAACAAGCCCCCATGTTTCTAGCCCCGTGAAACCCATTTTGTATTTTTGACCACCAGAACTATAAGATAATGATATCAAGTTTGTCCTAATTTGTTACAACAGCAACAAGAAACTAATACAAGCACTTTTGCCTTCATGGCTCTTTCCTCCATTAAAAAAAAATGTTAAAAATTACGTTCTATGATTATGTTAATACAAAGATGAATATATTAATATTATAAATTGAAACATTCTTTGACTTAAAAGTTTCCTTTCTTTTCTGATTTTAAAAGAAATTAGAACATTTTCGTAGGTACCTAAAAGTATCCTAGGCTCTGGGCATGGCACCAAGTATGCCTATTGGACAAGTGGGCTCTGCCCATGGGCATCTCTATCCAAATCTTCCCCATCGTTCACCACTTTGGAGTCAGTATAGCCACGTGTATGCCAACTTAGGGATTTCAGAGATACTGGCTTCTTGCTTTGTTGTCTAACCTCTTGGTGTTTGAATGGGGGGATGTTTTCCATTGGCGAGAATACATATTTATTTCAAGCAGAAGGCTGTTATTCAAAGTGACTCTCAAGTCCCGTGGCATCAGTATACACAATGGACCCATAATACCCTCACTGTATACACTAAAATAAACACACAATAAATACTAGTTGAGTGAAGAATTGTGACAAGACTTGTCTTTTAATCCTGTTTCCTGGGATATTTTGCCTGATCAATTTACCTTTCTTTACCTTTGTTGCAAATAAAAGAATAGATTATGGTTAAAATTTGAAAACAAATGTCATAATATGGATATCCTTTATGTCTAAATAGAATCTACAGTTTGCAACACACTTTCATGTACATCATCTCTTTTGATGACCTGTAAAGAAATTTTATGATCTTAGGAGGAAAATATTTTATCCCAAACTTATATAAAAATATTAATAGTGACAGTGGTTTTAATTTTAGACACGTTATCTGTCATTTATAATACTAAGAAAGAATAGTTATATATGTGACTTTGGTCGCTTTATAATTTGGCCCATGTGCTCATAGGGAGGCAAAAATGCAAAACAAAATTTGTATTCCTTCGTCTTATGTATTACTTTCCACACTTTGCCTCTGTGAAAAATGATACATCTCAAGCTGATAATGATAAGCATTAATGCTGTGAATTGGAAATTACAACATACCTCATTAACTATTTTCACTTCTCTGACATTTAGAAGCCAGAAAGGCATCATTTCCAGCTTAAAAGCAAAGTTAGGTTGAGGGAAGTTCAGAGACATGTTGAAGGAATCTGTGGCTATCGGGCCTTGATGCTTATGGAGCTCACAGGGGTAAAAATAGCCACATTCCTGAATTATGATCCTAATTCAGGATTTGCAGAGTCTATGCCAATTTGGCACTGTTCTGGAAAAGGCTACATGGATAAAGATTTGTTTCTAGAGATATTCAGGAAAGTAGCCAATTCAAACTGCTCAATGCTGTGACATCATTCCTGGCTGGTAGCAAGTTCTTTCTGTCATCGTGGGGCTTGCTTGAGAATGAAGAAGCATGTCTTCATACCTACTGCTTCTGAACTCATACACGTGCTCCCCACACATACGTGCGTGTGCATGTTCACACATACGCAACAGCACCCACATCTTTAGACCTGCCTTTCACAACAAGTGTGTGAACTTATTCACAAAGCTTCAAGTGTCCTAGTCAGACCTGTTCAGTCCAGTTCTGGAGAAACAGATAGGTAAGATAGACTGATACATTCCATCAAATTAATTCCTCATTTCACAGTTGAAGTTTTAACAGGATGTCTGGCCTCCAATTGCAAGGAGAAGGTCTTGCACTGCATTCAAGGGCAACCAAATGAAGTGGCTGACTCCTGCATTAAGGAAATTGAGTAGCTGTTCAGAGATCCTCCCTTCCATTGTCCTCCCATCTTGATTCCTTCCCAGACTGCCTACAGTTAGGTGCCTTTTAGAAAGTTGGCCTCATTCAAGTTACACCCTGCCACACCTCCAGGCCCCAGGATGCTTGTGTCTGAGTTCCCAGCAGTCTTAAAGCCTTGCCAACAGCAGACGGACGCATCCCACTGAGCCCTGGGTGAAGAGAAAGCCTGGAGTTGCACAAGAGTGACCCACTTGGCACAGGGGATGAGCCATCCTGACGGGCCCCAGGGACTCCTTCCTCATCCACGTCTGTCCCCTGGGATCGTCCCTTAGAGAACTCTCACAGACACACTCACCCAGCCACAGTTGGGGGACATCAACAGAAACCCATGGTGGAAACAAGGAAGGCCTTGCCCCGTGGCATTCTGAGTCAGCCCTGTAGTGTGATTTACCAGCTGCCTCAAAAAAGAAAAATACTGCTAGGACCTGGGCCGGGACCACACGGTGTAAAGGTGTCAAGTTGAAAAAACAGGGGGTGGATCTAAATCTCCCCCCTCCCCTAATTCCCTGCCTGAGAAAATTATTCCAGCGTCAACATCTCTCTTTAAATTTAGGATATCTTTGTGTAAGAAAAACTACTTTATTACTCAACATTAGTGACACTCACTTTGAACCTTCATTCTGAAAACCACAGAATTTAAAAAATGCTGTAAATAGCTGACATGGGTGTTCTCCACCACCCCCCCCCACTTTCAAAGGAATTGTTTTTGTAATTACTGAGGGGGGGAGGGTGGAGAAAGCTGAATTGTCCCCCCAACCTGCACCCCGCCCCCACAAACACAGTGAACAGGAGAGGGTAATGACGTATCTCAACTAAAAACATTCATCATAGTCAGATGAATTAATGGTGGAAAAGTTTCGGTGCATTCCTAATGCTTTTGTTTAATCTTTTATGTTTTAAGTAGTTAGGTCTCTATTCTAGTTCAGAGTACAAATAAATGCCTGACATAGGGTCCAAGCCAAATTCCACAATGTAGCAAAAACAGTGCCTGCATATTTGGCAGGAATTGAAACCAGTTCAGGTCAGTGTCTGTTTCTGTCCAAAGAAGAGTTTCTGCATTTACACTGGGCTAGGAAAACAACACAGGAAAACATGGGGAACAACAAGTAATATTGTCAGCTCCAGTGCCCGCCTGGCCAAAGGAGACTGTTTAGAGCAAGTCCGGAATCACCGCTTAAGCTCCAGGTTGGGTTGGCATAAGGTTTTGGGGAGCAGTGAGCAAGAGAAAGAGAGGCTACGGATGGCATTGTTGTAGCAAAATTGCCTTCTCCCGTCTCAGGCTCTCACCTTGCAAATCACCCTCTCTTAGCAAAAGCACATCTTACTTGTTAACTCCTCCCTTGCCCACTAACCTTTTCAGTCGTCCCCCTTCTTCATTTTAGAATGGCCTTGGGAACAAAGCAGCGTTTTAAAGCCTTTCCCACTAAAAGTTCGCCCCTCCCCCCTTTAAAGAGGCAGTGTGGGCGTGATTTTCTTTTCTTTTCTTTTCTTTCATTTTAATTTGTTTTTCTGCAATCTCCTCCTGTGAAGCCGTCATTGTTTGGGGGTGATGGATATTTCCTCAGAGATACCATCATATCGCTTGTTATCGTAACACTTATTGGTGATAAAGTTCAGACTAGAAGTTAAGCAGCTGCAGTGTGGCAGCACCAATTAGTTAATGTACGCAGTCAGGAGCAGCTGGCTGGCTCAGACTCGAACTCAGCTGTGGGGGAAGGGTTCTGTGACGCTGACAGTGTTTTTTCCCTCTACATAAACATTTTTGGCTGTTGCAGCTTTTGTGCTGATCATGTGACAGTGTCCCTAGGCAGATAATTTATTTTTGTGGCTTTCATGAGCAATCATTAACCTTCAGACATCCAGTTTGCTTTTTGCTTTGTGGCATTTGTTATTATTATTATTATTTTTTGTATACTAACTAGTTTAACTCAGAAAGTGTCAGGAGAAAATTACAACCGATTTATAATAGACTGCACTGTCTAATACTTACGTTTCTGTTAAAGCAGACCTTGCTTACAAGACCATTCTTACAGCTTAGCTGGTGTTCCTGGATCAGAATAATTATTTTCAGCGCGGCTGTTACGGGGATGCTCCCTCCGTGTCTCCTTCTGATTGCAAGGCCACTGCAAGCTGGCCTTGCAGAAACTCAATTTGGAGATCAACTTTTGGCCGTCTTCACTTACTCCCTAGGAGGCTGGAACCCCAAGAGCCTCCATGGGGCTGGGACTGAGGCTTCGGGAGGTGGGCTTGCTCTGGTTCCTTCTTCCTTTAACAACTGACACCCCAGCCTTCTGTAAACAGTGTGGCCATTTGTAGTGAGTAACTGGAGCTAGAATAGATTGAGATTGAAAAACAAAGGAAATCAGAAACTGTGTCCTACATAAATCTGAGGGGCGGCGGGGGACAGAAGAATATCATTTCTGACACCTACTAATCATGCCCACTGGTTTTCTGAATTTAGCTGTTAACGTCCTCCTCGGATCTGTTTGTATCGCTCAGCCATTTCTGCCAACCAGTAATTCAGGAGTAAAACGCACAGGGTCACTCTTTGGTGTCTATCATACATGATATCTTCAGACACTTTCAGCATGCCGATTATCTCGTGGGTATTGTGTGGGCCCTCTTAGATATTCATTTATTCATTCTCTCATGGTGCAGGGTTGGTGGGGGAAACACTCAGGACTACTTGCACAGAGGGATATGATAAAGTGTATTTATAAACCCCAGTGGATTGTGTTCAGTGCAAAATAAGAGGAAGGAATAACCTCTTTTTCTTCTTACTCGTTTAAAATATTTCAGTGATGAGAGCTGTTCTTAATCGATCCTAATATTTTGTAAGAATAGATGTATAGGTTTTAGGACACAGCATGAAAATTCCGTTCTTCTAAATTTATGATTCAAGAGCTCAAAACATAGGGAAAATTGATACTGTCATTTTTTTAAAGCATCTTGGGACAGCGTGAGTGAGCTAGGCATTGCACAGGCTGAAAGTGAGGAAGAGCTTGAGCAAATGATAGAAATGAGGATGCTGAAGTGTTTCGGTCATCTTTGATGTTGCATGAAAATGACTGAATGGGTCCCCCGGGTGTAATTAATGTGGTTGGATACAGAGTTGCGCCCTTGCTGAGGTGGGGTAGGGGGTGAGGGAGTGGGCAGCATCTGGCATCTTCTTAGTCCTCACCCCAAAGAGAGAGATTTCTTCCCCACACGTAGGACCCTAGTGTTCTGGACTTTATTTCTTTCTAACTTTTCTTGTTCACTGATTCCCGCTCACATGATTGGCGGGGCTGCATTACGACTTTGGTGCTTTATCTAGAAAGTACTTCACTCACTAAGATGAGGACTTTTGCCTTCGAAGGCCCCTTCCTCCATATTGATAGTCGTAGTTTACGACTGTGTTGATATAAAGGCGCATATAATCCAGGGTGGATTTCTTTTTATGTATTCATTATTATTATGTACTTTTTTTCTTCTGATTTGAAAAGTAATGAGAATGAAAATATTTTCATGGACCACTGAAGGCATCACGGACCCTGGGCACCGTGTTTCCTCTGCCTAATGGAGAAGCTGGCCCCAGGTGTGGGCACAGGCACACAGCTGACCTTTGTCCAAAGGGAAGATAACTTAGGTGAAGGAACCAAGCGCAAGTGAGAAATGCCACAGGGGTACTCCTTTCCTCAGATCAAAGCATTGACAGTTTTTTTTTTCAGACACTCCTTTGTCACAGGTTCCCCTGCTGTGTTTAGCTCTTGGGGGTGGGGCTCACTTGGGGGAGCTCTGAACCCCTTTCCAGCCCTTCTTGCTCTCTTTTTAGCCCTATGTGCCTTATCTGAACCAATATGCCCTTGGACCCTTTTCTAGAATGAACTCTCCTTTGTTGTACTGCTTATCCCTTCGTCTCAAGCCTTGCACACCCAGGATCACTTCATCCTACAGTGATCTCTATCTGTGCAGTTTTCCCCCTTGTACGGATATGACCCAACAGGACTGTCTCTGAGACCCTCCTCTTTGAGTCAGCTCATCCTTGTTACTCCCATTTCAACTTTGTCATTTTACCATTTGAAACCCCCTTAACTTTCCACTACTTCAAGCCTGCCTCTCAATTTATCTCCGCGTGATCTTGGATAGTTTATTCTTTAGCATCAGTTTTCTTATCTCTACAAAATAGACTAATAATAGCTAACTATGTATTGAGTATGCGCTATGGGCCAGGCATTGCGCTAAGGAATTTGCTAAGGGTTTGGTATGCATTATCCCTTTTAATCAGGACAAAAGACCTATGTGATACGTGCTTTCATTAATCCCATTTTATAGATGGGGAAGCTGAGGCATAAAGAGATTTAATAACTCAAGGCTTCCCAGATAGAATGTGATCACATCAGGATTACAGCCCAGGCAGTTGGATCCCAGAACATTAGTCTCAATAATTATGTTGTACTGCTCCTGTGCTATTGTCACACGTACCTCACAGAGTTATTGTGATTCGCTTTCTTAGCAAACATCGGCTTCACATCTTCTGTATGTTAGGCAGGCACTGATAACCTGCTCTCAAGAATCTCCATGGGGCTGCCCTGGTGGCCCAGTGGTTGAGAGTCCGCCTGCCGATGCAGGGGACACGGGTTCATGCCCTGGTCCGGGAAGATCCCACATGCCGTGGAGCGGCTGGGCCCGTGAGCCACGGCCGCTGAGCCCGCGCGTCAGGAGCCTGTGCTCCGCAACGGGAGAGGCCACAACAGTGAGAGGCCCACGTAACGCAAAAAAAATAAAAAAGAATCTCCATGGCTGCTCAGGAGACAGGTGTAGAGACAGGTCAGCAGACCTAGAAGGATAATTAAAATTAAGTACCAGCTCACATGTACTAAGAACCTCTCAAGGAGAGCAGAAGATAAGGTAGTCAGAGGTTGGGGGCGGATGGGAGGGTAGCTGGAAAGACTTTTTAGAGAAGAAGTTTAGACCTTGAACGATACATTGTAGATAATAGAGAAAAGGGGGACGGAGTTTCCTGGTCAAAGCAAAGGTTAGGCCGGAGACCAGGTATTTTTCTGGTTTCAACCATAAGCTTTAAAATAGTCAACACCTGGCAGTTACAGTTTTGCCTAGAAACCTCTGCCCTTCTCTGAGTGGGTAGTTATCAAATTATAATTACTTTAAGCAGGTGGAGAGCTGAGACCAGGATGAGGTTCACATAAGACACAGGAGAGTAAGTCAAAGTGAGATCGGTGGGAATAATGTCATTTATTCATTCACTTATTCATTTTTCATCGTTACTTACTGAATACCATATTCTGAGCAGTATAGGAAACTTCCTGCGGATCACACGTGAAAAAGCAGTTCCTGTCCTCGAAGAGCTCAGTCTAGTAGGGCAAAGGAATAGGAAAATATAAACAATTACTGCTGAATATCATCAAGGCCCTTAGCAAAGTGCATACCAGATGCAGAGGTAGTCCTGAGCAAGGAGCTCCTGCCTCTTCCTGTGTTTGGATCAGAGAACACTTCATGTTGGGTGTGCCATTTGAGTCTCAAAAGATGAGTAGGTGTCATTGACTTATAAAGGTAAGGAAATGCATCCCAAGCGGAGAGATCAACATATGCAAAGGAGTAGAGGCGGGGAGCTGACAAATGCAGAGACCCCCAACAGTTTGTTATCACAGGAGCTTCAAGTGCTTCCTAGGAATTTGGAGATGAGGTGTGGCTACAGGCTTGGTGAGATCTCAGAGGTGGGGTTTTATGAAGGGGAGGGTCACAGTCAGTTCACATGGGCAGTGGGTGGGGGGGTGGGGAACTGCAAGGGGAAAGACAGGTTAGCAGCCCTTTGTGACCATTTTGGTACTAGATGATGAGGATGTGATCCCAAGTAGAGGGGCAGAGGAGGAGAGAATGCGCTCACTTAGGCTGAGGACTGACGGGGTGTGGATGCAGAGGGGGAAGCTTAACCCCGGGTTTCTGGGACATTAACTGAGCTTGTGGGTAAGGTAGAGATTTAAGATGAAGTAAGGAGAGAATGACAGTCAATTCTCTATTCACCATAGTTCTGTTCTGTAAAGTTGCTACAAACACTGAATTAGTGAATCTTGAACCCTTGCTTCTAGAGGAAATACAGAGTTACATGCATGTGAGCTCCTGGTCACAACATTTTCGTCAGCTGGTTAATACATATCCTTGTTTTAGGTGTGTTTCTGTTTAAAGACACTATATTGGTCAGAGTTGTCCAAAGAATCTATATGTATATAGAGAATATATACATATATAGTAATATATATATACTATATGTATATAGAATGTATATACTAATAAATAAACATATACATGGAAATTCTTTACAAGGAATTAGCTCTCGTGATTACAGAGCCTGAGAAGTTTCATGAGTTGCCATAAGCAAGCTGGAAAGTCAGGAAAGTTGGTGGTGTAATTCCAGTCTGAGTCTAAAAGCCTGAGAAGCAGGGGAGCCGATGGTGTAAATCCCAGTCCACGAGCAGAAGACCTAGCTCAAGGCAGGCCGGAGGAAAAAGTGGCACATCCCTCCTCCTTCTGCCTTTTGTTCTGTTGAGGCCCTCAAAGGAGTGGGTGATGCCTGCCCACACTGGGGAAGGCAATCAACTTGACTGATTCAGATGGATATCTCATCAGAAAGCACCCTCACAGACACCCCCCCAAATAATGTTTAATCTGGGCACCCCAAGGAGCAGTAAAGTTGACACATAGAATTAACGGTCACAGACAACTTGTTCAATATATACCCTCCCGGACCAGGGCACGAACCCGCGTCCCCTGCATCGGCAGGTGGACTCTCAACCACTGCGCCACCAGGGAAGCCCCTCAATATATACTTTTGATTCACTAACATTGGTCTCACAGCCAGTAACAGCCTGGGCAAAGCGTACCTGACACAGGTATTTCCTCTGCAAGCGCATCTCTGTCTTCTTGTGCTTAGGGACATTACGCAGCCCTTCAGCAGTACACTTGCTGTCTTCATTTTGAAAGTGAAATTCCAAACAAACCACACAAAAATGTGAAAAAGGTGGCACTAAACAGACTACAGAAGGAGCACTTGTTTACTGTAGCAGAGCCTTAACGAGAAGGCAGAGCACTGTCTTGCTCCCCCTCACTGGGAATGTGCGGGTCCAACATCTCAAATGCTTCCCCGTTCAGCAGGCCTGTGAATGACCGTGGAAACATTGTGTGTATCGATTTGGGGGTTACAAATGCATTTTAATGAGCAGGCAAAATTTGCAATTTGGAATCCACGAATAATGAGGATGGATTGCATTCATTTAAGATTAGAAAATTTTGCTTATGAGGTGCCTTTAAGACGTGAAAGTCAGGCGAGATGTTGGACCAGAAAATAGGTACTTGAGATAACATTAGTATTTAAACGGCTAAACCGCTGACTGTGTAAGAGACTGTTACGGGCTGTAAGGGATTATTTTCATCATGTAAGTACATGCATGGTATAAGGATCGAGAGGGAAGGACGGTGGCTGTTGTGATGTCAGGGCCAGGGCTGGTTGAATATGTCAAAGCACTGGAGGAACTCTGGATCCTTGTGAGGTGAGCTTCTATCTGTATTATTTCCCTCTATATCCCACAGTGGAGTTTGATATAAGTTGGGCTCTGGGTGACATCCCCGAGAGGGATCCAGGAGACTGGGTTCAAAATCTTCACTACTCAAGTCACTTTCAGGGTTAATGCTTCAAGGAGGTCTAAAGTCTCATGGGAGGGGGTCTGAACTTGGCAGAGAGCTCTGATTAAGAATCCATGCCTCACCCTTTGGGCTGCTGTCTTTATAGGAAAAGGAGCTTATTAGCTGCTCTGTCCTGGATCCCTTGTATCCCCTTCACACTCACACCACACAACTTCTTTGAGACATGTGACTTCAGAGAGCCATACTTTGGGGCCAGACATCCTACCCTGATGTTCTTTCTTCAGTTACAAGCTTCTGATACTTCCATCCAACCCTGTCCTTTTCTTCAAGCCCCATAGCCTGCTCCCCCATGTGTCTGGTGGTCCTTTTGTCTGAGTCTTTTCTCCACCATAACCCCCTTCTCACAGACCCACCTACACGAACTAAAATAGTTAAGACTTAAAAAAAAATGAGTTAGATTCAGGATTCAACCATTAAATATTCCTTCCTTCTTTCTTTCCTCCCCTCTGTGCTATGTGTTAGGCTCTGTGCTAGAAGCTGCATATGTAGAGACAGATGAATGAGGCATGGTCTTTGCACTCTCACAGCTTACTGTGTAGGAAATGTAATACAGTGAGAGGCAGGCTGGAGCGAAGACACTGAGCTTCAGGTCTCATTGGTGTCACCATCCATTGATGTGGCATTGGACAAGTCACCTTAGCTCTTAGAAACCCTTCCCTCCTCTGTTAAACACTGGGTTTTGATTTCTAGATTCTTTTCCGGCCCTTTACATTTCATGATTCTATAAAGCACAGTACTTTCACGCTGTGGTACAGGGTGGTGGTAAATGTTACCAAACTTGATTGTTGTAGGGAAGCAAGACTTTATTAAGATCATCTAAACTGCTGACAGCTTTGAGCCACCTACACTGTGTATGTGCATCCCCTGCAGAAAGTATAAGGGGGATCGTCAGTGCTTACCAGGCAGCAGTGGAACCCGTGGGTATTTGGATTGTGTGGAGGGATTTACTGATTAGAAGGGAAGATGCCAGCCTCTGGAAAAGAACTTGGTAATATCTTGCACGTCTTAACACCAGCTGGAGAGTAGCTCCTCTGCTTCCCATTGTTATGCTCGGATTTAACAGGATGACTCCATCTGAAAGCCACCGCTGTGCCCTTGTGAGCAGTAGCAGGAGCTCATGTATTGTTCTGGGTCCCCAGGAGCACCTGAAAGAGACCAGGAGACCACATCTGAAATACAAAAGTTGAGCTACTTTACCAGAGGTAAACATAGTGCCGAAATCTTGCATGCGCAGTAATTTCTGGAAATCAACTCCCTGCCTGCTCAGATACAGATCTCTTGAAAGCATGAAGTGAAGCATGAATCCAAATAAAAATTGTTTTTCAAATAAGTATTAGGTAACACCCCAGTGGGGGTGGATGGTTCTTCTACCGTGCAATGCACATGTGTGGTTCAGTGTTTCAGTATTAGCAGAAAGAAGCTTAGAGGGATGTTATAAATGTTTACTACATTTATTAAATTTAGGGTAAACAGATACCTTCTCCAAAGGGTGTTTTTTTTTTCTTAAGGAAAAAAATTATACCCATCACAAAAAAAAATCCTCTTTTGTTTATTTTATGGCTAAAGGATGACTCTATTTAAATTAATAACCCATCGCGATTCAGTGAGGGAGGCAGGTTGAATCCACAGGGTAAGGCATAGCACCTGGTCTTGGCATTGCCCTTGATTGCCCTTAGACATTAGAATACATTTCTCTGGCACTTACTCTGAATGCAAAGTGCAGATAGCAGCAACCTCTGTCTCTTTTTCTTACCATGTATGTTGATTGATCATGGTAAAGCATATGGAGTTCTTCAGGAGAAAGTGTTGCTTTCAGCCCAGGCCTACTGAGGAGTATTTATTGAGTCCACAAGCGTATTTGGAGCCGTGACTAGAACTGAGTTGAGTTACTAAAAGATGCAAGACATTTAGACTCCTGGGATTACCTGATCATTATAAAATGTGGCCAGAATTGTAAAGAAACAGCTGCTAAGACTTTTCTGACCTTAGAAAATCTGGTAACGTACATGAAAGAGGGCATTCAAGTTCCTTGGCATTCTCTTCCTCTGTTTTCTGTAGTAAACTATTCTCTTTTGTTCTTTCTGGTCCTCTTGCTTCCTTCCTCTGGTTTTCCGCTTCCTCCATCCAGCTTCTTTCTCTTCTCTACTCATTTCTTTCTTACTCACAAGTGTGCAGAATCCACACTTAAATACTTAGGGACTAGGGAGGCTGAGGAGTCTGGTGACAGTCTTTTGTTGGGAATGACAGAAAGATTATATTACAATGTTCTAGTTCCCCAAGGAAGAGAGGCTTCTGCCATTCAACAGTTTAGCTGATTAAGGAAGAGCGAGTACAGAGGGTCATGCCTGAAGAGATAACAAACAAAACCCCAAAATGAATGCCATCTAAGATGCCAAGACATTGTAAAGAGTCTACTGTCAAAGCCACAACACTCAGGAAATGCCCAGATAATGTGGTTTTCATTATTAGTATCAGTATTATTTTTAAAATGTATGGGGTACATGTGATAAAGTCCACATGTAAAACTGGGTCTCTTGTGATTTGGCAAATGAGACCTGCTAAATTTAAGAAGAAGTTTGTTTGAAACATAAACAGTGGGTAAGTGCAAAGAAAGCACAGTGTTACTGAGTAGAGAAAAACAGTGAATAGTAAATAACTGAGTGAAATAATACTTGGGTTTGCTTTTAAAGTAGTATGGATTTTTTTTTTTTTTTGCTGCGTCGGGTCTTAATTGCAGCATGCGGGATCTTTCCTTGCAGTGTGCAGGCTTCTCTCTAGTTGTGGCGCGTGGGCTCCAGAGTGCGTGGACTCTGTAGTTGTGGCGCACAGGCTCCAGAGAGCGTGGGCTGTGTAGCTGCGGCATGTGGACTCTCTAGTTGTGGTGCGCAGGCTCAGTAGTTGTGGCACGCGGGCTTAGTTGCCCCACGGCATGTGGGATCTTAGTTCCCTGACCAGGGATTGAACTGGCATCCCCTGCCTTGCAAGACAGATTCTTAACCACTGGACCACCAGGGAAGTCCCAGTATGGAATTATTTTTTCATGAATTAATTTAATTTTAAATATAATTTAATTTATTTCACTTCTTTAAAAAAAAAGAAAAGAAAAAATACTTTTGAGGTTTCAAGTTCAAGTGTTTAGCCCCTTCAAATGTCCCCTCATATTTCTATCTTCTTTCAAGGCTTCTCTCTGGGGTCAAGGCCTCTATTCAGGCATCCCAAACTTTGCAGGCAGGCTAGTCTCTCCCATGAGGGACCCTGAGCTTTTTGCTCAGCCTGCTACTGTAGCAACAGCTACATCTCCAATTGAAGCACATCTCCAGTTATATGCTACTTCCTGTCAGGAGGCTCTCTTTGAATTTAATGGCCCCTTCTGGGTTGTCTTATCTCCCTGTATTAGCCCCTTCCCATCACTTGCCCCTCTTAGTATCATTGTTTGTTGGCCTCTCCTGGATGAACGGTAAGCTCTTGGAGGACTACCACCATCTTGTTCACCCTATATTCTTTTTTGGTGTTGTTTTTGTTTTGCGGTACGCGGGCCTCTCACCGCTGTGGCCTCTCCCGTTGCGGAGCACAGGCTCCGGACGCGCAGGCTCAGCAGCCATGGCTCACGGGCCCAGCCGCTCCGCGGCATGTGGGATCTTCCCGGACCGGGGCACGAACCCGTGTCCCCTGCATCGGCAGGCGGACTCTCAACCACTGCGCCACCAGGGAAGCCCCACCCTATCTTCTTAACACTTACCTTGACGTTGATCCTTAGTGTAATATATATTTAACTATCAAACCAAAAATGTGCTTTCTTAAATTGGTTTCGAGGTAAACAGATTTTCAAAAACTTGCATGTCAAGTTTTCAATCAAATTTATCTCTGAATTGCATTCTAAATTGTAAGTGGTTCTTTCCATTTGCCAACGGTAACATTGAAGATTCCTCCATTTACTTACATTTGGTATGCCCTCTGCCTGGAATCTTCCAGCCATCAGACTTGTTAGCTAACTCCTACTCATCCTTTCCATCTCACCTTGAACTCTGCTTCTTTTCCTGGCATCTCCCTCTCTTCCCTTGCCCACCGAATCTGAAACAACTTCCCTGAAAATAATCACTCATCATACCCTTTATTTTCCCTCCATCATTTATCAAAAGTATCAATGATAGATGTTTTTTAATGGTTTGTCTCTCCTACTAGATTGTGAGTTATATGTGAGTAGAGAATTTATGTATTTATTTCAGTATTATATTTCTAGCACCTAGTACAGTGTCTGGTACGAAGCAAGTATGCAGTGAATCTTTGTAAAATGATGAAATTCTTTTTGCATTTTCTGTTGCATAAAAGGTACCGTAGGAATACACAGATAAATAGGATATTGTCTTTAGCCTTTAAAGGGATTCTAGTGTCTCCGATGCCTTCAAGTTGAAAAAGACACATAGTGTATGAGATGAGGAGGAATGTAAAGGTCTAGAGATTGTGTATGGGGATATTTTCTCACCATAAAATATATAATAGTTGTACATATGCAACATTGATTAAGAAAGTTCATGATGACAGAAAACTATATATTTATTCAGTAATGCTATTAAATAAGTTTACATGTGAATCAGAGTATTACATTGTTTTGAAGGATAGTGGTATATATGGCAAGAGATAGAGCCTATCAATTTTTGCTAAATTTAAAGTTTGGTGGCTGCATACATATAGCAGATCCCTTGCAATAACAGCCCCAGGGTCCCCAAACTTTGATTGCTGGGTGCCTAGGGCTCAGGATGAGGAAATCAGTGCCTCAGGAATAATGCCAAGAGGCAAGAAAAATCCCAGAGGGTAGCTGAAAGGGTATCCATTCAGGGATTTACCAATTTGTGGTCTTTGTGGCATTTAAGAATGCCCCTAAGTTTGGAATTGTTTTTACAGTTTCATCTTCCTCTTCAAAACTGTTTGTATTGGGACTTCCCTGGGGATCCAGTGGGTAAGACTCCATGCTCCCAATGTAGGGGGCTCAGGTTCAATCCCTGGTCAGGGAACTAGATCCCGCATGCATGCTGCAACTAAGAAGTCTGCATGCCACAACCAAGAAGTCTGCATACTGCAACTAAGATCCAGCGTGCCGCAACTAAGATCCCACGTGCCGCAACTAAGATCCCACGTGCCGCAACTAAGGCCCCGCACAGCCTAAATAAATAAATAAATAAATATTAAAAAAAAAAAAAGAAAACCAAAAGACCCCTAAAACTACCTGTATTCATTTACTCCTTAAATAACCAGCAGTTGCTCTGGTGTGTGTTTAGTGATGACCATATTTAGTTTAGAAGACACTGTTCTCCTCTCTTTGCTTTAAGCTGTGATAGACAGTATGGGAATAAACACTTGAAGGTACAACAAGACACAGCATTATGTAATAGGTAGAAGCAAAACCCAAAAATAATCAAATGAATGTGTAAATATTTACAGAGTTTAGCTGCTTAGGGAATTGAAATAAAAAGAAATACTGTCACCCTTCTTATAAAATTTTAGTCAGCAAGCCTTCAGGTAAAGCAGAGACCTTTTGGCAATAAAACTGATGTAATAGCTAACATTTATCTTGGGCTAAAATATGCCAGGTACCATCGTAAG
Source organism: Delphinapterus leucas (assembly GCF_059928025.1). Taxonomy (NCBI): domain Eukaryota; kingdom Metazoa; phylum Chordata; class Mammalia; order Artiodactyla; family Monodontidae; genus Delphinapterus; species Delphinapterus leucas. Next base: position 72,207,107 of record NC_143140.1, read on the forward strand.
TGATTCATAGATATTAATTCATTTAATTTTTATGTCGACTGTAGTTAGTGGATGCTGTGATGTATTAGACAGAACTCCCCCCCTACAGGACTAAGACATTCATTCCCTCATGTCCTGAAGTGTTGTCTGCTGACAGCTTTTAGCTAAATCCCTCCCTAGAAATTCCCCGTGGCAGAAAGGAGCTGCCTTGTCCAAGGCTGCATACCTTTCCAGGGATAGCCTGCATCCAGTGATGGTCAATTCAGGGGTACACAGTTCTGGTTGACTTGCCTCAGTTCAGGGTATCTCTGCAGGACCATTCCAGATTCAGTGCTCTTTGTGGGATCAGCTGAGGCTCTGTTGCAACTATTTCCCAGTTCAACTTCATCCTCTCCTGCAACTGGCTTCCCTCATGGCCTTTCTGATGCTTTTCCTCAGAGAACTCTCTACCCAAATTTCTATCTCAGAATCTATTTCCTAGGGAATCACACCAACTTCATTACTATTCTCATTTTATAGGTAAGGAAAGTGTGCATAGAGATGGGTAATAAGTCACAGTTACACAGTCAGGATTCAGACTCCACTTCTTTAGCTCCAGAATGAACGCTTTCAGCCACGATGCTCTGTCTTAAAGTAGGACGAGGAAAACAGATGGGCTCTGCCTGTTGTGACTCTGCCTTCCTCTCAGGCTTAATCTTTCTCGGTGTCCTCTCACCTTCTCCTGTTTCAGTCACACTGGCCTTCCTTCAGTCCCTTTTACTGGCCATGAATGAGTGAGTGAATTACTAAGGGTACGGGCAGTGGGTTGGAATATTAGAATCTAGTCTGGAGATGATTAGAATCTAGGGGAAGAATTTGACCACAGCAAAGAGAAGAAAGAATGAAATGTAACTGATATTATGGTTAGTAAGTAATAATTTATGAAATGTAAATCTGAAGTTCTCAGCTTGGGGGCAAAACATTCTGTGCTCAGCACAGTACTAAGTTCTTATTGTGAGGCATATAGGAAATAATGTCTGCATCCTATGGAAATTTATAATCATTTGGGGAAGAGAAAAACACTATATAAGGAAGAACAAAAGAATATCAGAGGGTAATATGTAATCAAGAGCAAGATAATGTGACATTTTCTAAATATATTCAATATTTGTGAGAATATGTAAATGAAATTAAGTAACTACACAAAATATTACGGTAGGATAAAGTTAATTACTAAAGGGTTAGTGTTGAGTTTGTGTGGCATCTTCATAAGTTGAAAGGAGACAGAAGATCATTCTTGACAGAGGAAACAGAGGGAAGTCATGTGAAGAGAGACATTGTCTCATTTAACCTCACAATATTTCGCTGAGATGAATGCTATTATCAGGATTTATGAGAAAGTTGAGGTGCAGAGAGGTGAAGTAACTTGCTGGAACTAGCCACATTGGTGAGCCATGGAGCCAGGAGCTGAACCTAGACAAGCTGCTTACAGAGTGCATGACCTTAACACCACCCTTTGGGGCCCAAGGTTTGCGGTGATGTAGTAGATCAGGTGGGCCAGGTGATGAGGCTGTTAAAATCGCAGGCTGGGGGAGTTTAGATAGATCCATTAGGCAGTCGGAGACCTTCATGATCAGGGAAAAGCATGGGCTTGAAAGTCAAACTGATGAGCCTTTTGATTCAGCTCTGGTCCTTACTGGAAGAGTTGCTTCTTCATTTTAAGGCTCAGTTTTCTCTTATTATAAAATGGAAATAACAAAAACAGCAAAAACAAAACTTTTAGGATTTTAGTGAGGATTATATATAACGTATGTAAAGCAATTTGTGTAGCACTTGGGATGATTGTTGCAGGTACTCAGCTAATGGATGGTTGCTGTGGTTTTAGTGTAGATTACTAAACGTGGGTGAAAACTTCTGTAAAAGGTAGGAACAAAGGGCAAAATACTGAAAATGGAATTTTGGGAAGATAGAGATGGCTGCATGGGGTATAATGGACTTAAAAAGGATGGGATGGAGGGGCTAGATGTGGGTAAATTGAGTACAACGAATTAGGATTTTCCAGTAATATAAGGATATATGATAAAGAGTGTCTGGAGTGGGGCAGTGGCGGTAGAAACATACGGGAAGGAGTAGACCTGAGGAGGAAGAATTGACAAGATACTGTACATAGAAGCCAAGAGGAGAGGCAGTGAAAAACAGCCAGATGTTCTGAAGATCCAAAGGCTAAGATAAAGGTAATACCATTGAGGAAAAACCTGGGGAAACTGAGGGAGACGTTGTTCTTGGATGCATGGTGACAAATTCTGTTGTTGAAATGAAGAGAACTAAGAGTTGTGAAAAAGATTGAGAAGAATTTAAACAGTGGAATTGAAATAATTTTTTAAGCCAGTGATTCCATTGATTTTGATCTTGAGAGGATGGGATTTTTGGTTGTAGCTTTTCTGCTAAGATTTTGAGGGAAAGAGAGCCAAGAAATATGGCTGCCTAGACCTAGTGCCATCTTTGTATTAAAAGGAGCTGAAGTCATAGGAATGGGTAAGATTGGGTTTACAAAGAAAAGAAAGAAGATATTGGGTTGGCCAAAAAGTTCGTTTGGGTTTTTCCGTAAGATGTTAGATTCACGTATGGAGACCACATAGGGGCAGGTCCGGTCTGCTTACAAACCAAATCCCTTCCTATATGGGTTCAATGGTATTCTTCCTCTGAAGCCTACCAATTCTAAGACTGACTCGGTGATTTTTCGGATTTTCACTTTTGGGGTTTATTTTAGAATACAATTTTAAGGCCATTGTGTTTCTTCTGTTCTTTTGCTTTGAGAGCAACAGGGTAGAATGCCTTGCCAACACCAAAGGGTTCGGGAGAACTGTTTCTGTTTTTCCAAAGGGCTTAATAAGGAAGCATCTTATTCTCTCTGAGGAAAATGACACTTCACAGAGGCCAAATATATTTCTGTGAATTGTAAAGGATAATAATATTGTTCCAATTAAGCCCATCCTGCTCACAGTTTAGAGGCCAATCTGACCTTATGCAAATAGGACAGTAGGAGAAAAAAGATGCTATTGCCAAAAATGCTCTCACCTGCAAGACAAATGTCACAAATAAGCAGTTGCCAAAAGACTCTAGAGAAGCTAGAAGCATCATTTTATTTTTTCAAAGAGATGAAGAGATGAATTTGTAAATTGCGAAACTATAGGGAGCTAGAATCAGGGAGTTTGAAAGTATCAGCCATGCCGAGCCATGTGACCTTCCTCAGACTCTAGAATTTCTTATTTTCCAATAACAAAGCGTAAAGCCCTCAGGCAAACAGTCCTAGAAAAATTTTTTTATTATCAGCTCATAAGCTGAAGTTAACCCTGAACTCTTAAAATGTATTTGTTTTACTATTAGTGATGGCTTCTAGAAGGTTTCCCCAGAATTTACCTGCCCTAAAAATGGTCAAGGCCAGGCTCTAATTAAGGTCCATGTTTTCCCCTTTCTTGCAGACTTCTAAAGAAAGATGGAGAACAAAAACCCCAGGAGAAACCTTTCTTTAGTTCATCTGGGAGCCATAGTGTTGTCTATTTATGTGTTTTTAAAATATGCAGTGAAAAATTATTTCTACAGTCAATGAAATATATCAGAGGTGGGAAGGAGCAGGAAGTCACCACCATACTTAAAATTCACGTAGTTTGGCTGCAGGCTTGGTGTAAGATTAGCTTGCATAGTGATGTTTTTCTCTCCTTAAATGCTCAAATTTTATTCTCAACCATTAATGTAAATGTTCACGGTGAAGGAGCAGTAAATGCCCTGGAACCTTTTTTTTTTTCTTTAATTAAAGAAATTTTGCCTGTTTAAGGAAACAAATGTACTTGGGAAAGAAATATAGTGCAATTTCATACCCGTTGATCAGGCATATACTCATGCTACCTGTGGCTCTTTGGGAAAAATCTCTCATTGGAGATTCCTAATTTCTATTCTGTGATATATTATACAGTGATGTAATATGTTGACTTTAGAGGGCAGATTGTAGCTATATGGCTTCTTTGGTTGATGATTGCCAAGTATGTCAGTCCCGTCTATGGTGGTAAAAACCCTTGATCCAGCATCCTACAGGGGCATTTTCCCAAGTGACATCCTCACACTGCAGTGGTTTTTCAGGGAGATCTACCCCTTCAACTTTCTTTTCCTTCCAGGGAAAAGGTTCCAAAATGGCTCTTTCAGTTGTCTAGATTTTCTTATACTTGGGTTGATTGGGAATCTATCAGTCCAAATGTTCAATCCACAGAATTCTTTTTAAAAGTAACATCTTACAGGGAGCGCCATGGAAAAAGGAGCTTCTGGGAGGTGGTGCTGGGGAGGGATGCAGGTGCAAGGAGATGGGAATGACAGTGTTAAACAATTTCTGATTCTAACACCCAATTCTAATACTGTGCTGTCCTGTATTGCTGCCATCTGTGAGAAAGAGATGAGAAATAGCACCCCAGTTCTTCTTACCTCATGAGTTTCTGTTCATGAAACAAGAAGAATGATTTCAGCTCAGAGAACAGCCTTTGCCTCTCAGGCATTATGCTAGGAATGGGTGCTAGCTCTTGTTTCTCCATCTACCTGTGCATGCCCTGAATCTCTTATTCTTGCAATAAATGAACAGCAATCCTTGTCTTTATTCTTTGCCCAACACTGTACAAAACATAACCTGCTCTTGTAGAGAATTACTAGGCTAACATGGATGCTGTATTCCTTCTTTGGAGGAAATAAAAAACATATTTCTTATTAAAGGGCCAATATTTTTGAAAAGCTTGAATGGGAGGTTACTATAAAAAAAATTCTGGCTGCTTAAATGTAGGATGCTGAAAAGAGTCAAACCCAAGAAGATTCCTTTGCTCTGTGCTTATTTATTTTCACCATATTGTGAATTAGATAGCTTTGCTTGCTTCAAGCTTTTGTATTTTATTTTGTTTTTCTGACTTGGTTCTTTGATTACATAAGTTATGTCAAACCTGATGACTCTCCTTTTTTACATGTTCTCTTTCATTTGCATCATTGCTGACTTAAAAGCGGGCTCATTCTCACAGATATTTGTTATTTATTTATGTACTTATTTAGCGAGTTGGTTAAGAAATGTTGATCTTGTGCTGGTTTGCCTCTTCTATCACTTATCTGGTCTATTTTAATTTTATTTATTTATAGGCTTGCTCTTTCTTGTTGACACTTATTTTTTAAAAAATATTTATTTACTTCTTTATTTTGGCTGCGCTGGGTCTTAGTTGCGGCATGCATGTGGGATCTAGTTCCCCGACCAGGGATTGAACCTGGGCCCCCTGCATTAGGAGGGCGGAGTCCTACCCACTGGACCACCAAAGAAGTCCCTTGTTGACACTTCTTTTAAAATGAAAGTGTTCAAATTACAAACTGTATGACCTTTTTTCCAGTTCTTAGATTTATAAGGGTTTTATAAAAAGAATTTATTGTTAAAAAAATATTGGTTTGAAAAATTAGCAAAACAGTAATTACCTGCTGAAAAAAGTTGGAAAAAATACAAAGATGGAAAAAAGGGCACAGAGTGAAACTTTTTTTATATTCCCTTAATTCTGCTCCCCAGACGCAACCACTGTAAACAGTTTGGTATGTACACTTCCAGATATTTTTCTATGTCTAAACAAATTTATCTCTATCTACCTATCATATATTTTTTAATACAAATGGAACATACTATATGCAGTCAGTTCTCATTATCTGTAACTATCTCATTATAGTTGCATTCTATAAAGTTGCTGTGAATACTGTATTAGTGAACCACTGCTCCTAGGGAAAATACAGGGTTAGGTTCCTATGAGTCTCTGGTTGCAACATGTTTGTTAGCTGATCAATAAATAATCTTGTTTTATATGTATTTCTATTTAAAGATACCTTAGTCAATATATATTGTTAATTCACTAACCTTGAACTCATGGCCAACAGCACTGTGACTCATGCCTGAACGAAGCTCATCTAACATATGTATTTTCTTTGTGAAACACAGAATTCTTGTGCTTAAGAACACTAGGCATCACTTTTACACTATGTTAGGGGGCCATTTAAACAGCAAAATCAAATGCAAAAAACATGGCACTAAGTAGACCACGAGAAGGACACACGTTTATAGTATGAGAGCTGAAATAAGAAGGCAGAGAGTCACCTTGTTCAGCCTCAGCTGGGAAGATGCACACTGGGTGACTCAAATTTTTTGACTGCTCTGTGCATACCAGTGAATGATTGTCAAAGTGCAGCAAATGTTGATTATGGGGTTACAGATAAATTTTAATGAGTAGACAATTTGCAAATACAGAATCTGTGGATAATGAGGCTTGACTGAGTATCTTTCTGCAGTGTGTTTTTCGTTCCCCGTAATAATTGATGGACACCTTTCCATGTCATTGCACATGGTGTTTAGTTCATTCACCCCATGTTTGTTGAGCACCTCCCAGGTACTGTGCTTAGTGCTGGAGTACTGTGCTGAACAAAACAGAACAGAATCTGTGTTCGTAGAGCTTACATTCATTATGAATAGATAATATAATGCTAGGTAGTGCTCTGAAGAGAAATAGAACAATATTAAGGGTAGGGAATGACAAAGAGGGTGATTAGCTTGAGTGGTTAGAGAAGGTCTTTCTGATGAGGTGACATTTGAACAAGATTTGAATGAGCCAAGCAGATCAAGAAACTAATGATTATGTTTTAGGGCTCCTTACGCTGTAGCCCTGGAAAGGGTTCTAGTGGTGGCCTTATGTCTTTGTAAAATTGCAAAATAAGATATTTTAACCGCATTCAGTTACGACCACTGCCTTTTTCCTCTCCTACTTCCCCTCTGGCATCTTTCTCCTTGTATTGCTGGCTGTGAGCATTTTGGGGACTAGGCTAAGGCAGTGGTGTGCTGGTAAATGTTTAACAACTGATGCTCAGGAAATAAAAGCCCTAGTTTGTAGCACTTGTCATTTTCTGTGGTGTAGATACTCCTATTATGGACAATTTCAAGCTATCAGCGTGAGGTCACAGAAAGCAGATTCAGCAAGAGATGTCCAGTAGTATGTCATTATGTAGTTTTATGTAGTATTTCCACCGTACAGATACAATAGATGTAACTTCAGGAACATAAATTAACATGTTCCTTTGAACTTTGAGTTTTCTGTAAAGTGGCAGTTAGATCTAGAGACTAGAGACCTGATCAGATTAAGGTTTGATTTTTTTTTTTCTCTTTTTTGGACCAGACTATGTCATTGGTAGTATCAGTCTATCACACATGTCCATCGGTAGATCTATAGTATATAATAGTCTTGCCTTAAATATTTACCAGCCTTAAAGTCAAAGGGCAGTTATAAATGATTTATTGAACATTCTTCTGGAACAATGAGTCTATGAAAACAGATAAATCTAGTTTGCATTTGTAGGGATGTTATATTATGACCATAATCTTCTCAAGAAGTAGCATGACTGACCAAAGTGATTCTGATTCTGGAGTCTTGGCAATACACATAGAGGAGATGATGTCATTTCTAGTCACTGGTGAACAAGTAGAACAATCTAAAGTCTTTTGTGTTGCTCAGTGTTGAGGTTAAGGAATTGAAGCTATTTCTTATAGATACCTTGATTTTTAAGGTAAAGGAAATAGTACCACATTTCCTTGTTGCTATACAGCAGGAAAAACTGATAAGGCTATGAGGGATGCTTTTTGAACAGTGTTTCCACCTTTTTGGGTGCCTGTGGGATCTCCTCTATGGCTCGGCCTTGGTGTCTTCATGACTATAATTTTTGGCTCAGCCCCTTCTGTTCTGGGAGTCTCCGTCTCCCTTCCTGCCTTGCGCTCCTGAGGTGTTACTGCCCAGTCCATCTATGGCTCTGCTCTGGTTGGTAGCAATTTGACAGTCTTTTCTCCTTTGCCTTCCAGTATTGACACCACCACCCTTTCCCTATCCCTCAACGAATACACACAAACCAGCGTATTCTCATTCTTCTGCTGTAATCATGGATTTCCCTAACTTCTAATAGAAAAGTTCCATGGGTCTGCAGTGAGGCACTGCTGATATAATAGGAGGCAATGAAGGTCAGGAACAGCATCCAGCTTCAAGGGATGGATATGGAAGGAATGAAGAAATCTGAGTGTCTGGTGGACAGGTCTGGAATCATCCGGCACCCATGACTGGGCCCCAGATAGAGAGTAGACATCCAGGAGACACAGAAAGAAGAATGACCGAGTAAGCCAAGTGCCTTTTCCCTTACTGACTTTGAGGTCAAGTTTAGGGAAACTTTACGCCAATTTAATGAAAATGTTTAGGGTTCTGTAAACTTCCTGGCATTTTACCCATAGGACATGATGACACATCTCCCTTGCTGGTTGGGAATGTTGGACAGAGGCAGAGAGAGTAGTGATGCAGAGTCTGTCAACCTGGGCTCTCAGTGGCTCTGAGGCTAGCAGTGCACTCTGCACGACCACTACGGGCCACAGGCATAGGTGAGAGCCGGTACCAGGCACCTTTTGGCCCAATGTTGTCCATGTCTGAGTCAACTCTCAGAAGCCCTGTCTGCCAGTGGCTTAGCTCTACTACATTTTGAAGTTGAAAGTAATTTGCAAGGTGCACACGAATGATCTGTAGCGTGCTCACAAGGGCTATAGGCCCATGGACACCCTCCCAAATTATTCGTTACTGATAATTAAACCCAGAATCTGGAGTATATGTGTGAAGTGGACGTTACTGGTACTCTGCCCAGAGCTCTTCAGGACACTTTTAACCGTCTACAGGTTCCTCTCCTGAGTTCTCTGTTATTTTGCTTTAACAAGCCCACACTTGAGACTGTCTTCCGAGGCCAGCTCTTGCGCCACCAGAGCCATTTTGGCCACAAGTACAGAAAGCTGCAAGTGTCTGGGAGCTTAGGTTCCTCGGGGGAAGCCCGAAGCTAGGGAAGCTAGGGAGAGTCTGCTGTAGGAGCAGAGAAGCCCAGCTTTCTTGCCTCTAGTTGGGACAAACTCTGGGGCAAAATACAGTCTCCAGGGGTTGTGTAGGATCCAGCTGAAGCTACCTTCTGGGACTTTGCCTGCAGTGGCACCCTTGTTTGGCTGCTACTACTTCTTTTTCTTCCCTGTTCCCTTTTCCTTCATTCTCTTCTTGGTTTGTCCTGGGAGAATTTTTTAATAAGTCACCCATACAGGAATTCTTGTGTCCGGATGTGGTTCTGGGGAAACAGTGTAAGATAAAGGGCCATACTCAGCCCTCAAACAGCTGCTATGGTGCAGGACCCCCTGTCTCCATCCTTCATGACTTAGGCCTCAGGACTGGGCTCTGACTTTAATAATGCCATGGTCTCCTTACTTCTCCTGGTTGGGGCCACAGACCCTTCAGGTCTAGGACTCTGCTCATATGACTGAAACCCAATATCCTTTCTAATTCTTGCCAGTTTCCCTTCCTAGGATTAGAATTTTTTTCCTCTATTCCTCAACTGCTTAGGGAAATTCTTCCATGGATGGACAGAGTTCAGGGAAACCCTTTTGCTCCCAGCTGGTTCCCACATATTTGACCATCACCCAGAGTCACCACAGCTGAGACCTGCTTCTTGATTTGGACGTTCTAACGCTGATGATTTCTAGAATCATGCTTGAGTTGGTGACATACTCCATGGTGGCCATTGCTGAGCCGGCCTCAGAGGACAGATCTATCTGCTTGGCCCCCATCCTGCCCCGCTTGGCATCTTCTGCCTCCCAGCCAGCTGTGTGGTAGACTTCTGTGCATGGCGCCTGGTTAGTAAACTTGTGAGGACAGCAGCTGTATCTGTTATCTATTTTAACCATTAAATCCCTAGTATTTATTGCAGATCCAAATTAGTAAATAAGTATTGCATGAATGGATACATGAATGTTCACCTAAGTTACTGTATAAGATTCTATTAACTCCCACATTTCTTTCTTGGCACGTCTGAAACTCTGCTGCTGATACTTTAATATAATTTAGGATGTTCGCAATAGGGTGGACAAAGTAGCTTTGGCAGAGAGCACTCAAAAATGATGCACATATACATACGCAAGTGCCATCCTCAAGGCAGCGTCATGTGGGATGATGGGCTCTGGGTTAGCCAAACCTTAGACTCTATGGCAGTTCTATCTCTTTTTAATAATAAGCACTAATATTTACACTGTGTCACTATGTACCGGGGAGTGTCCTAAGCACTTTACTTAAAATAATTCATTGTTTAACCCTCACTAAAACCCTATGAGGTAGATAATATTATTGTCATTCCCATTTTAGAGATAAGGAAATTAAGGCTAATAGGCTCAACAGGTGGTGGCAGAAAGGAGATTTGAACCTGGGAGGTCTGACACCAGGGGATATGCGCTCAATCTCTGTAATACCCACCCCAAAATGATGTGACTTCTGAGGACTGCCTGGGGTAATACAGGTAAAGGTTTTAGCAGAAAGTGGTTCATGGTAGGAATTCAATTAATGCTGGGGAGAAAGGCAGGGCATCTGCCTCCTTCTACTTTTTTTTCTCCCAGACCGTCTTTTTAAAAGTTTTTCAATTAATCTTTTATTTTGGAAAAAGTCAAATATCTAATTGTTTTCAATAGTAAAGAGCTTAGTATAATGTAGCTTCATATAACTTCAATAAATATGAGTTCATAGACACTCGTTCCACCTATACCTCTTTTTACATTATTTTGGAGTAAATCCCCCTCATCATATTATTTCATCCATAAATATTTCAGTGTACATTTCTAAAAGATAAGAACTCTTTAAAAACACATAATCAAAATACCATTATATCTAAAAACAATGAAAAATAATTCCTCAACATTACTGATCATCCCAGCCATGTTTACATTTCCCAGTTGTTGCTCATACACTTCTTTTTCCTCAGGAGTTGGTTTGTATGAAGTAGGATTACAAATAAGGTCCATAAATTGCAGGAGGTTGCTAGGTCTGTTAAGTTTCTTTTAATTTATAGCTCTCCTCCACAATTTTCCCTCTAGTAATTTGATTGGGAAAGAACTGGATTGTTTGTCCTGTGGGTTTCCCAGGAAACTCTTCCCTTGTGTGGATGACTGCATCTTCAGGATGATGTTTACCTTGTTCCTCTGTTTCCTGTTTTTCTTATACTTTGATAGATCTAGAAGCTTGGTCAGATTCAGGTTTTTGTTTGTTTGTTTTGGCAAGACTACTTCATAGATGGTGATGTTTACTTCCTGCAGGAGGTACAAGCTTTCTGATGTTTCTTTTTTTAGCGTGTTGGTTGTCATTGATAATTATGCCTAGACCGATTCATTCATTAGGGGTTATAAATGGTGTGACTCCACTCCCTTTATTACACAGAAGACTTCTATGTAGGGAAACTTCCCCAATTAACTCTTTGTTTACTACGATTTACAGTTCTTTTAGGGAAGACAGAATAAATACTTGATTTCTCCCCTTTACTAGTTTTCAAATAATGTATTGTTTCTTGATTATAGATTCAAATAAGTCCATTTTCAACACTTTTAAAAAAAAGATAAAACACTTCAAATTTGTAGAAAAATTGACATAGTATGCCCCTTACCTAGATGTACTAGTTGTTAAAATTTTGCCACATCTATTTCATCTATCCCTCTATACATGTAGAACCTCCTGAAAGTAGGTTGTAGACATCGTGACAGCTCAGCCTTAAATACTTCAACATGTATTTCCTAGAAATAAGAACACTTTTTACATAACCACAATACTATTTTTATAAGAAAGAAATTTAACATAAATATACTATGTAACAATTAATCCGTATCCTGTTGTCCCAATAATGTCCTTTAAAACTCTCTTTCAAAAATCCAAGAACCAATGAAAGATCATGCATAATATTTCATCATGTCCCTTTAGTCTTTTTTATGCCCTTAGGTATTTCCTCTTGGGGAGATAGTAACCACAGCGGGCCTGACCCAGAGCCCCGTAATCCTGCATTATGCTGCCTGGGGGCGTCATGCATGTACATTACGTAGGTGATGCTGTATACTTCTCATTGCATCCTATCAGGAGTCCTATAACGTCAGTTTGTCCCAACCCTGGTGATGTAAAACTTGATTCTTTGGTTAAGTTGAAGTGTGCTTAATGGCATACTTCAAAGTGAAATTTGAATAGCCCAATGGGAAAAGACACTTCAAAGTGAATTTGAATAGCGCAATAGCAAAGGGAATTTCTTCTTTGTAACTAATAAGTAATATATGGGATAGCATTTTTAGATTGTTTGGGCCTTCTCCCTTCCCCAAAGGTGTTAGCATCCACTTCTGATCTTGCCTGAATGAGTTATTACATTGGTGGTTGCAAAATGGTGATTTTCTAACGTTGATATGTCTCCTGTAGCTGACATTCTTCTGTGAAAAAGAGCTCTCTCTACTCCTCCATTTTTTGGAGTAACACTATTGGCTCACAGATTCTTTTTTGATTCAATGCATTGTAAACCATTAACATTGTTATTCTTTTTCATGTTTAAATTGTTCCAAATTGGGCCTACGTGAGCTCCTTCAAGATGGCTCCTGTGTTCTTTGAAATATATCCCCATTGGTCTTCGAGCCCTTCCTTGCTTCCTGGCACAGCTAGATATTCTGGCTCACCTTGTCCCCCAGTGCTTGAGTCAGCAGCTTCTCCAAGGGGCCCTAGTTCTCTTCTGTGAATAGTGGTCTTTAGAAACTCTGATCTGGGTGCCAAGCCTGCTTATTGCTATTGAAGTGTTGTTACTTCAGGCCCTTTCAGTAGGAAAAGCTGGGAGATACCTTTTTTCCCTTTTTGTTAAACTAGGAGATCATACTAAGCAATTCCAGGGTCCCTTACCTTTCCCTGCTCCACGTTTGTATCTTCCTTCTACCACAGTGAGAAGCTCGGTTCTGAACGCCATGAATAAATTTGTTCATTCTCTCTATCCCATAATATTTACAAATGTTTTTAAAGAATTATTGTATCAATACCTCTCCCAACAATCAACAATCAATACCTTACTCCCAATCTACAGTAAAGCTCAAAATTTCTTCATAATTTTTTGGTTTTTGGTCCTCAGACTGTTTCCCACTAAAATAGGAATTCTCAGCCTGAACACCCTCTGTGTTTGGGGCTGGATAGTCCTTTGTTGTAGGGATGTTTAGTGCCATCCCTGGGCTTCCTAGATGTTGGAAACCAATACTCCCTCCCCAACCCCCAGTGGTGGCCATCAAAGATGAATGTAAACATCATCAAAGGTCCCTGGCGGCTGGGTAGTGGCAAAATCACCCTCAGCTGAGAACCACTTCACAAAGACGGTGCATGCAGCCTGAATTCCGTTTTCAAAAGCTATTTATTATCAATTTGATATACGGTTATATGATCAATTTGATACTGATTGATTTCTGTTTGTGTTCAACCTTAGCATTTTGCTTTTCTTTTATCATTTTAAAATTAAATTTAATCTTGTGAATAAATAAAACATCTACATGATTCAAAAGTAAAGACAACATAAAAAAACATAAATGCAGTAAAGTCTCATTCCCATCCTTATCCCTGCCACTCTGTTCCTGCTCACCATCTACAGGTTAATTTCTGGTTTATCTTTCTTACACAAACTGTAGCATATTACATACTCTCGTTGTAACTTGATTTCACCATTACAAAATATATCATGGATATCACTTCAAAGCAATTCATAAAGATCTTCTTCACTTTTTATAGCTGCTTACTACTCTGTTGGTGCCTGTTCCACAGTTTGTTCCCCTATCTCTTAGGGATGAGCATTTAGGTTGTTTCCAGTATTTTGATAATACAAATAATTTCACAGTTAATAAGCTTGTGCACATCTTGTTTTGGATTTCTGAAGATGTGTCTCTGAGATAAATTCCTAGAAATGGAATTGTTGGATCAAAGGGTAGATGCATATGTAGTTTTGTTAAGGATTGCTAAATTCTCCTTCATGGGGTTTATCCTATTTTCCATTCCCACCAGCAAGATGTGAGAGAATGTGTTGTCAGCCTTTGAATTTGTGCCAATCTGATAGGTGAGAGAGAACATCAGTACAGAATTACTGTAGTGTTGACTCGTATTTTTTTATTTTGAGGAAAGTTGAACATCTTTGCATATGTTTATCTGTGACCCTTTCTACTTTGTATGTGTGAACTATTTATCTTTTGCTCATTTCACCTTAAGTTTTTGTTTATTTCTTTCCTGGCATTTTTATTTTTACAGATATTAATATATTAGGTAGATTAGGTCTTTATTTGTGATATAGGCTTAAAATATTTTCTCCTTATTTGTCATTAGTCTTTTAATTTCACTTATAAATTTTTTTGGCCAAGTTATTTTTTGAAAAATTTATTTAGATAAGCTTATCAATGCATTTTTTTCATGTCAGCATTTGAATCATAATTAGAAGGTTTTTCCCATACCAGATTATAAAGATAGTCACCCATGTTTTCTTCTACTACTTGAATTATTTAAATGTTTTACATTTAAATCTTTAATATATTTGAAATTTATTCTGGTGTGTGGATCTAGCTTTATCTTTTTCTAAATAGCGTCACAATTTCTTCAACACCGTTTAATAGGAAGTCTTTATTTTTCCCCACTGATTTGTGACATCGCGTTTATCACGTATTTCACGGCTCTATTTCATGGTCTGTCTCTATTTATTCTATTCATATTAGAGTATAACACTTTCTTAATTATAGAGGCCTTATAGTATGCTTTAAATCTGCTATGGCTAGTCCTCTGTCTCTACATTGCTCATTTTCTCCAGGGTTTTCCTAGCTATTCTTGAAAGTTGATTGTCTTTTTTTTTTTTTTTTAATATAAATTTTAGAACCAACTTGACTAACTCCAGCAAAAGTTTATTGGTATTTTTATTGAGATTGCATTAAATTTATATATATTAAGTTAAGGAGAACTGATCGATACCTTTGTAATATTGAGCCATCCTATCCAAGAGAAAGGGAAATATTTCCATTTTTTGAAGTCTATTTTCATGTCTTTCAGGAGTAATTTAAAGCTATAAAATTTTTCTCATGTAAGATTCACATATTACTTGTTAAATTTACTCCTGATTACTTTATCATTTTTTTGTGACTCTTGCAAAACATTATATTTTCTAATTGGTTATAGTTTGTATATTTGAAGGCCACTGAGTTTTATATGTTAATTTTGTATCCTGATATCTTACTGAATTATTTTATTGTTTCATCTTATCACTGAATAGCTAAGGTTTTCCAGGGATTACATCATATCACCTACAAATAGAGATAATTTAATTTTTGTTTAAAAATTTTTATGTCATGTCTATCTGGATTCTTCTGTCCTTTTGTACTCTTCAGTGCTGTCCGTGCTGTTAAGATGAACTCAAGTTATCTTTGTCTTTTCTTTTTCAGTAAGGTACCTGAATGGACACAAGTATGATATACTGCAGGCTCTACAGCCCCCCTGGGCATGATCTTAGAGACGGCATTCCAGAAAACAAGGAATGTGCCAGTATGTCCCCAGTTGAAGCTGTCACCTTCTCCTCCAAATCAGGTCTTCCACGGCATTTCTAGGTTATTCCTGGGCGTTCCTAAGCCTTGGCTTCAGCTCTGACTTTTCTTTCTCCTTCCACCTTCACATCAGATCATCTGCCAATTCATGCAGGTTTCACTTCAGCAAACTTTCTTCTTTTTTCCTTACATCCGATGGCTGGTACACTTAATGCATACAAGGACCCCAAGCCATTGCTTCAATAGGAGACCTTTAACGGGCCATCCCAGCTTCAGAACCTCATCTGGGATTGGCTCAAGTCCTCTAGTGCGACTACATTTCAGTTTAACTTTTCTATTTGTCCAATCCCAACTTCCTCACCACCTAAAAAGTGTTTCTGAGTGCACTCCCCAATAAACTTCCTGCATAAACATCTCAGAGTCTCAGCATAACTCATGGGGAATTCCATCTGTGACATCTCCTTTTCATGCCTGCTGCCAGACCCAGGTATAGACCCCTACTACTATTTCTTAGAATATTGTAAAAGCTTTATAACTGGCTCATCTTCTCACTGGCACCCCTTTTATAATCAATCGACACAACTTTAGACAAATTATTTATCCTAAAGCATAGGTCAAATCTTGCTGTTTTCTTGATCAAAAACCTTAGAGGCTCCTTTTAATTTAATTTAAAAGGACCTCCTCCCTTGGCGGTCCCTTTAATTCGGTTTTTACTCCTTATTGTGACCTTCAAGGCCCTTCGCAATCTAGCCTCCACTATTTTTATCCACCATCCTCTACGCCAGTATGAGGATTCCATGCGCCATTTGAATTTGGCTGCTTGCAATTCTCTGAATCTACCATAAAAATTTCTCCTTCCTACATTTGTGTCAATATTTCTCTCTTCTGTTATCTTTTCTTTATCAAATTCCAACCATATTTCAAAGTCCATTTCAAGCATCACATTCTCCATGAAGATTTTCTTTATACCTCAATCAAATATCATCTCTTCCTCATTAGTTATCCCATTGCAGTTTATACTTCTCTTTGATACTGACCTGATTATATTGACCTGTGTGCTTATTTCAGCTTTTTATCTCTCTTCTCCGTTGCCACCTGCACTCATGGAATATAATCTTTAGAGCAGGGTTTTAGCTAAATCATCTTTGTATTGCTTGAAGCAACAAGCACAATCCTTACTACAGGAGTTCAATAAGTTATTAATAAATTCAATGGAGTGTAAGCTGCCAATTTGTTTGGCATTTGCACAAATGCTTTTTATCTTTCCAGCTTAAAGTTTGGGGGAGTAGGGCTTCCTACTAGGGCAATATTTAACAGAGATTTAAAAAAAAATGAAATCATATTTACACTATCTTTTCCAGTGCAATTTTCATTATAAGAAGATCCCTGAATTTTCCTTTTAAAAAGTTTCTAAAACTCAGTATGGAATGGTGGCCCCATAGAGTAATGGCCATGTCCTATTAGATGTAGGCAAACACTATGACTAGGAATTCCCGAGGGTGGAGAGGAGAACCATGAGACCCTGTAATCAGATGATATGACCTCAAATCCATGGTGCAATTCAAAACACAGGAATGGGGCAGCTGTGGGGCAGGAATCTGGAACCAACCATAAGTCTCTTTCTCTTCTGTTTCTATTCCCCAGTTGAGGTGGTGTGCATTTTAGTTTTCTTATTCTGCATGGGCAGTTTCACCCTTATCAAGATAGAGCTTTTCTTTTTCCATGCACCTTAGCCTCATTTTATTCACTAACATCTCTTTCTCAGCCAAATGAGAACAGTGATGTTTTCTAAAGCATTCTTGATTGATATTTGATATTGCCCATAACACTGCAGCTAGAGACAGTGAAAGTAGGGCACTAATTAAAAATAAGTTTTTGGTGTTAAAAATAATATTTATGCAGGCAGAGTGTAGAAAGAAAGAAGTAAAATCAAAGGAGATATCATACACCTCAAGATACACTTTAAATTTTATCCATCTGTTTATGTCATCCTATTTCTCAGAGTAAGCTAACTACAAATAGTATAATACTAGTTTGTTAACTTCTCCTTTTGGGCCTATAGAGGTTGAGTTTTCAACAAGCAGAGTGTGGTTATGGTTGGCTAGAACAGTACAACGTTTTGTTTACATAGAATCTTTCCTTGAAAGAACTTTGAGTGCTTCACAAGCATTGCCTCATGAATCCTTCCAACATCCTTAGGAGGTGAATGGAGTTATTGTTCCCATTTAATTAATGGAAAAATTAGAAAAGAGAGGGTTCGAGTTTCATATTCGCCAGTGACCATACAAATATGACCTATATAGCCTTTCAGTTCTTGTTGCTGTATTTATACCTGTATAAATGATATCTCCCTGTTCTGATTTTATGCTATTGTCATTTTTCTTTGCTTTTGCATTAGGCTATTTAAAAATTATCACATAGAAACTTTTCATAAATATTCTGTGTTATGAGGTATCAGCTTTAAACTTTTGCTATTGTAGTAGTACTACTGGAACAGGGCTTTGTTGTCAACCCCATTTATTTAGAGGTTGCATCTTAGTTGCTTTAGCCACCAGGAATATAGCCACAATCTCAAATTTGAACTAAGACTGGTCCTAGGTGGGGAATTGCTATCACAAAGCCCATGAACCCTGCTTTGTAGAAGATAGCACTAGTTCAATCACTCAAGCAATATGTGTAGAGTAAAGGAAACAATAACAGGACACCAATCTACTGACATCAGTAAGGAAATGACACCTGAAAAAGGAGGGTGAGGTCTAAAAAGCAATCTGCTATGGATGGTGAGAGTATACGAGGGATTGTGAACATTCTCAGAAGAAAAAAAGGCTGTTTAAACGACAACAGCCTAGTAATTGAATCTTGTTTCTAGTCCTTTTGCGCAGTAGTTTGGGAGTGTTCCCTTACATAGCTCTGAGACGAGGAACAAAATGGAGCAGTAAATATGCAAAGTTAATTTGGTGTGCTTGATAGTTCTTAGTGAATTTCATTTAGCATTAAGTTATATTTTGTATCTTTATGAGATAAGACATTTATAATTCTCTTTTAAAGACTAATATCAGAAATGGTTAAAAAAAAAAAAAAAGCCCCTAAAGTAATACATATCAGAAAACAAAGAGCTCCTCCTTCCCTCCAAATAACAATGAATTGTCTTTTATCCTATATAAGTCTGGAGTCTGAACCAATCAGTGAGTGAGATGTATACTGGCCCTCAGACAATTGTCAGAGGGTCTTGACCTTGCTGCTAATGATCTGTTGACAGGAACACCTGGTGATGGTAACAGAGGTGAGTATTACCAGAGCAGAAGGCATGGGGGCCTCACTGAGCTGCTTCAGGACAGAGAACAGTCGATGGGTGCCAGTCAGACCCCATTAATTGACCTTTGTTAAATTCCAGGCTCTAGATTTTATAGACTCTACTTGGTGTGGAATAAAGTTTATCTACACATAAACTTATTCCAAGGAGAAAATCTGATTGTACCCTTTCTGTAATCCTGCACCTGAGTCTTTAAAATCACAGAATATTTTGGATTCATTGTTCATTGGATCATTTGTCATTATGGCAGATAATTTGGGGGTCTCATAGCACTTGAAAAACATGTTTTGGAGATTCTGTTTAACATTCTAGGTGGGGTGGTTTTTCAAAGGCTCAATCTTGAGCACAAAGCAGAGCTATAAAACCAGTGATTAGCAATGATGCAACAACTTCCCAGTTATGCTGAATATGCAGTGTTCCGAATGCTTGAAGCCCACGCTGGCCTGACACGTCCGTCTCTCACTATATGTTGACAAGAAGAGGGCTAAGTCGTGTATGTTACACATTTATAATCTTCATCCGAACAAAGTCAGTTTCTGCAAAATTTATTTGATAATGAGAATTTATGTGTTTCTCTTTTGAAAAACTACGAAATACTGCATAGATATGAAATAAGAAATATAAAGTATAAATTATAACAATAAAATTATACCCTTGTGTTTACCATCTGGTTAAGAAAGAAAATACTTCTAATTATTTGAAGCTCCCTATATTTCCTACTCCAGAGGTTAGCCACTATCTTGACTTGTGCATTTATCATTTTCACCCTTTTCCTTACAATTTATATATATAAAACTGTAATATTATGTACATGGTAAAACTAATACTATGTATATGGTAAAACTATATACGCATATAGTAATATACATGTGGGAAAACATATAAGTGACAAAACTGTAATGAAAAGGATATATATATATATATATATACACACACACATATATAGTATTAGTTATAACAAAATAGTTATAGTTTCACAAGTTTTCTAACTTCATGTGGAAAGTATAATGTTTTATGCCTTCCATGGTTTGCTCATTTGTTTAGAATTTTGTTTGTGAGATTCCTTCATATGCATGTAGCTCATTAATTTTCTCTGCTGTATTCAGTTGCATAAATATACCACATGTTATCTTTTTACTTCCCTTTTGACTTACATCCAGGTAGTTTGCAGCCTATCAGGAACATTCTTATATGTCTCCTGGTGTTCACAAGGAAGATTTTTCTCTAGAGTACAAAAAGTGGGCTGCGCACACCTGCAACTTTCCTAGATAATGCCAGACTGTTTTTCGAAATCAGGGAGTCCATCCACACGCCCACCAACAGTGGCTCGTAGTTCTCATTGCTCCACATTCTCTCCAACGTTTGAAGAGACCTTCAAGTTCTTGCCAATATAGTGGGTGTGAACTGGTATCTTGTAGTGGATTTCCTTTGTTTCTAAAAAGGTTGAGCTTCTGAGTATATGTTTCTGCTTTGGTTAAATGTCTGCTCATTTTGTATGCCCTTTTTGTTATTGGGTTGTTAACTTGGTCTTGTCTGTCTTTAGTCATTCTTTATATATTCTGGACACAAATTGGTTTTTCATTATGTGTGTATGTTGCAAACATTTTCTCCCAGGTTGTTATCTTTTCAGTTTCTTTTGACACAGTCAGTTATTTCTTTAAAATTTTTACTAAGGTAAACAAATATTTTCTACTCAGTGTTTGAAGAGGTAAAATTGGATTAATTATAATTATATTAAATATACAGAATTTTTATTTGGACATAAGAATCAGAAATGGTACATTTGTGCTAATTATTTTACTTTATTTATTTATTTTTTTTGTGGTACGCGGGGCTCTCAGTGTTGTGGCCTCTCCCGTCGCGGAGCACAGGCTCCGGACGTGCAGGCTCAGCGGCCATGGCTCACAGGCCCAGCCGCTCCGCGACATGTGGGATCCTCCCAGACCGGGGCACGAACCCATGTCCCCTGCATCGGCAGGAGGACTCTCAACCACTGCGCCACCAGGGAACCCCCGTGCTATTTATTTTAAAAGGCAAAATGGCAGATTTATGCTTCTTGACAGACTCTCCAGCACAACCTATTGAGATGATATCTAGTCTTAACCAAATGGGTTCCTTTATTTAACTGAATCATGTCATCATTTTGAGCATATCCAAAAGGCCTGTACATAAACCAAATCGCAACACATCTCTTTCCTTTCAGCATCCAACTTCTGAGAAAAGCAGGCTATTCTGTCTCCCCTTCCTGATAACCACTCACTCCTAATCCTCTGGTGATCTGGCTTCCCTGTGGCTTGTTTGGAAACTGATCTTTCAAAGATTGCAGTGACCTTACAGTTTCCAAATTCCATTTAGAGTTGCCAGATTTAGCAAATAAAAATACAGAATTTGCAGTTAAATGTGAGTTTCAGATAAACAAAGAATAAATTCTTAGTATAAGTAAGTCCCAAATGTCCCAATATACGTCCCCAATATTTGCCCCTCAGCCCTCTCCCCCAAACACATTCAACAGAGCACAGAGTACTATCAGTGCCTCAAGAATTTATATTAATAATTCCCTCATAGTGATTGTAATTCTGGAGTGAAACAAAGATATGGAAATTTTGGTATTTAGTTCATGTGATACATTTATAGAACAGTGAGCTCTGATTACGTTTCTTTCTAATCAAATGCTATTCCGCCAGTCTCCAGGCCTGAGATTTCCCCTCCCTTCAGCTGGATTCTCCCTAGAAGTATGATTGGGGAAGAAGATGAAGACTAACATAAATTATCCTGGTGGGAAGAGTTAGAGCCTCACAGAATGGCTCTAACCAAGAGAATTCAATTCTGAAGACAAAAGAGAAGGTTAGGCTGGGGAGGGTGGGAAAGGCTTGGAGCTGTGCCTGGGGCATGCCTTTCCCTCCTCCTCTAACCCTCCATCAAGCACTTTTACTTTTTCCCTAGCTGCTTCTATCCTCTGGAAGGAAATGCAAGAGACTAATAAACATAAACCCTGGAAATGGAAATTAAAGGAACAATAAAATATCTTGGAAGGGTTTCAAACAGGTGAGGGAATGTGGTCAAGAGCCTTTCTAAATAAATGTACTTTTGTTTGATTTGAACTTTTAACTGCAGTAATAATTTCAAGATGTAAATGATTTGAGTTACAGATTTTCAATAACTTGGACATAAGAGTAGTATACGATAAACAATGGCAACATTTAGCACTTAAAAATAGCCCAGCATGTCAAAAAAACAGAATTTCTAAAACCAAGAATCACTACTTCCTTCAGCGTTCTAAGTCTTTAGTCATTGCTTTAGGTATTGAAATTCAAGTGTTCGTTTAAGATCCACCTTAAAAGTCATTGTATTCTTGAAGTCTTCACCTGTCTCAGTGGTCTCCATCACCGGCTCAGAGCAAGTCTGCATTTTAATTTAGTCCTTACTTACTGTGACTGTGTACTGTAGTTTCTTACAAGTCCCTGTCCGCTCCTAGATCATCATTTCCTTAAGGGAAGAGTTCATGCCTCATTTGTCATTATTTCTCCACTCTTCTTGGCCCTGGATTGTGCTTAAAGTCTGTTGACTTGAACTTCGGTTGTTAGCCTTAAAGCAAAGAAAAAACAATTCATTTTGCTCAGCTGGACAAGCAAGGTTCTTGTAGAATGGTGTTATATATGTATTAGTAAAATAAATTGGCAATATATTCTATCTCCAAAATGATACCTTGATAATCTGTCTTTGAGTCCACACACATTCAAGTTTTGGAAAATACTTAAAAGTTTCAAAAGAGACAGTTGTATATTTGAGATACAAAGATGTATTTAAAAAGCAAGAGTCTAAAAAAAATGCTTGACCCACTAAGCAAGGAAAGGTCATTTTTAAATGACGGGTATTTCTCTTGTCTGAAAAGTCAGAAGACTTTTAATATGTCTGCAAGGAGAAATTTTGAGAAACAAGAAATGTGGCCTTTCCTCCAAAGGCTTCAGCTATATATTATCATGGAGCCCCATGTCTACATGTGGAAACTGATGAAGTTAGGCAACTTGCCTAAAGGGAGTCATTGACTAGAGCTGGAAAAAATCTCCCAGCTTGTGCTGTAACCCGTAGACTGTGTTGACAGAAGTCAGGCTCCACAGACTGTTTTCTAAGTGTAATGTTAGCATAATGTTAGCAAGCAATAAAGCAACATCTGCTACAGACACGGACAGAGAAATCAGTTTTTTAAAAGCACAAAACAACCTGGGAGAGAGGGGGTAAATCTGAGAAAGATGAGCCCTCTGGTTGCTAACATTTTTATTGGAGACACAGAGAAGTGAACAATTCAACCCCCCCAAGAGTAACTCAGGGAACTTCCGAGCCACGACAATTATCTGGCAGAAAACCTCTCTATTCCTTGCTTCTAAACAGCCCAGTTTTCTTGTTATCTGACATGGACACAGCTTTATTGACATGATGGGAGGAAAGGGAAGGAGCCATGTTTTACATGGGGGGAAGGTATATTGAAGTAAACATTGAAATAAAAAATAAGCCTGGGGCTTCCCTGGTGGCGCAGTGGTTGAGAGTCCGCCTGCCAATGCAGGGGAAACGGTTCGAGCCCTGATCCGGGAAGATCCCACATGCCGTGGAGCGGCTAGGCCCGTGAGCCATGGCCGCTGAGCCTGCGCGTCCGGAGCCTGTGCTCCGCAACGGGAGAGGCCACAACAGTGAGAGCCCCGCGTACCATAAAAACAAACAAAAAAAAAAAACAAAGAAAACAAAAAACAACAGCAACAAAATAAGCCTGGCATTAAGAGAGTGGCTTAAAGAGTGTTCCTCCACAATGTTTCTATGAAAAAAAGTAAGCATGTCACTTAGATCATTGATAGAATATTGAATTGCTACCACTGGCTTTTCACAGTTTGGATAAAATATATGCCCAAATCCTAACACTCATTATGAAAACACATTTGGAAAATCCTTTGCATTCAGATCAGACAACCTAGAAGCACTGTTTTAGCCGCAAGAATGTGTCCCTATGAATAGGACACCAGAACCCCAGACTTCAGTGCTATAATTGCCACACAAGAGCTAGGATTTTTATTTTGCTTCACATTTCTTGCAAGGCTCTATTTTGAAACTCTAAGGTAAGAGGTGATGTGGGGACAGCATTGTATTCATAACGATTTCAAAGACGTGGAGGTTCCCACTCTTTGACCTATTTTGCCACTCGTGCATTATATACTGAGAAAGTTTCATGCATACAGCAAACTCATTAATGTAATATGTTCTTATTTCTGTGCGGTGATATGTGTGAGTATATATACATACGTATATTTTTGGGGTCCAAATGCTTACTTTTTACTAGATGACAAGATGAGTAATCTAAACATCATCAATTATTTCAGCATTTTGAATAAGATTACAATCAGATATCTTAAAGAATTTACTTTTCAAATCCAGAATCCTTTAGGCAAAGACAATCAGGTTTAAAATAAAAAGAACAAAACAAAAAACCCCTCCACCCAACAGGAGTTAATGTATAAAATACAACATGCCAGATTCTCTCTCTCACCACCCTCTAGCTAGTCATGAGAAATGTACTTCGGAAGCTTTGTCAATTCTTTCAGGCCACTAATACATTAGTGTACTAATAGCCTAAGAATTGATGTGACTATTAAAAGTGCCTAATTTACAGCTTGGAGTAAGTTATCTAGTGGCTGAATCTCTCTCAACTTAATGTTATTGCCTGAACCTCAAAAAAATCAGAAAATTGTTTTCTTGATGAATTTAAGACAATAATAGGGGGAACGGGTTCCACCCATCCACCCATTCTCCATCATTTATTGATTTTTTTATTTGAGACAGTATTTGAGTGACTACTCTGACCTTGGCTCTGTTTTATGTTCTAGTATAGAATGATGTGTTAGTTAGACTAGTCTGTCTTTTAGGAGCCTCTATTTTAGTGCAGGAGAGAGAACAATAAACAATTATATAGACAAATAGGACAAGATTTCCACTAGTGCTGAGTGCTATGAAGTGGGGCACCTTTTGTTGGGGGGAGTTAGGGAAGCCTCCTGAGGAAATAATTTTTGAGCTGAAGTCTGAATGGTAGAAATAAACCAGCTTCACGAAGGTCTGAGAGGTTGAGTGGTTCCAGGCAGTGGGAACAGTAAGTTTCAGGCCTGAGGCAAGGCTACACCGGGGGTGGGGGTGGTGGGGGTGGGGGGACAGCCAGGCCTGAGTGGTGAGTGGGAGGGGTGTGGGCTGGAGGATGAGGGCAGAGAGGTAGGCAGGGACGTGGCTCTCTGGACCATAGTGAGGAGTCTGGCCTGTGACAAAAAGCCATTGGAGTGTTTTAAATAGGCCACTGGCTTCATTTATGTTCTGAAAGATTACTCAGACTATTGTGTGGAGAAAGCATTGTTTTTTTTCTTTTTCTTCTTTTCCATTATGGTTTATTATAGCATATTGACTATAGTTCCCTGTGCTGTATAGTAGGACCTTGTTGTTTATCCATCCTATATATAATAGTTTGCATCTGCTAATCCCAAACTCCCACTCCATCCCTCCCTCTCCCCCCTCCCCCTTGGCAACCACAAGTCTGTTGTCTGTGCTTGTGAATCTGTTTCCGTTTTGTGGATGTGTGTTTATGTCATATTTTAGATTCCACACATAAGACATTGTATGATATTTGTCTTTGACTTGCGTCACTTGGTATGATAATCTCTAGGTCCATCCATGTTGCTGCAAATAGCATTATTCCATTCCTTTTTATGGTTGAGTAGTATTCCATTGTGTATATATATGTATATATCACATCTTCTTTATCCATTCATCTGTGGATGGACATTTAGGTTGTTTCCATGTCTTGACTATTGTAAATAGTGCTGCTATGAACATAAGGGTGCTTGTATCTTTTTGAATTATAGTTTTGTCCGGATATATGTCCAAGAGTGGGATTACTGGATCATATGGCAACTCTATTTTTAATTTTTTGAGGTATCTCCATACTGTTTTCCATAGGGGCTGCACGAATTTACATTCCCACCAACAGTATAGGAGAGTTCTCTGAGAAAGCATTGTTAAGGGGCAGAAGTAGAAACAAGAATTTTAGATGAGAGTCTGTTGAGGTCTGTCCTAGGGGAATAGCAGTGGGAACGGTGAGAAGGATCAGTGGGTGGAATGGGGATGTTTTGGAGGTAAGCCTACGGGATATTTGGTTACGGGAAAAAGCAGAATCAGATGGCTTGAACAGCTCTATGCATGGTGGTGCCATTTACTGCCAGGGTAAGTTGGAGTAGGAGTAGTTGGGGTTGGGGAAGGTGGGGTCGATGGGGGCTTCCCTGGTGGTGCAGTGGTTAAGAATCCGCCTGCCAGTGCAGGGGACAAGGGTTCAATCCCTGGTCAGGGAAGATCCCACATGCCACGGAGCAACTAAGCCCGTGCGCCACAACTACTGAGCCCAAGCGCCTAGAGCCCACACTTCACAACAAGAGAAGCCACCGCAATGAGAAGCCCATGCACCGCAACGAAGAGTAGCTCCCGCTCAGCACAACTAGAGAAAGCCCACGCGCAGTAACGAAGACCCAACGCAGCCAAAAATAAAATAAATTAAAAAAAAAAAAAAAGATGGGGTTGATGATGGGTTGGGTGAGAATGCAGAGTTCTGTTAAGTTACATTTGAGATGCTGGTGAAACACTGCAGTTGAGGCTGGTGATCAAGGGAGAAAGCAGGGCTGTAGATCATCAGATTAGAGCACTGGGGAAAACCAGTGGTGCTCCCAGAGAGGTCGTCGAAAGCATCCTTACAAAGCTTTGAAAGCCTGCAGTAGAATTCCTAAATCAACTTCCTCCTCTGCCTTTTCTTTAAAATTTTCTCTTTATCTTTAAAATCTCTCTCCTCTGATACACCTTTAAAATCCTGTTGGTTCCCAAAGTGGGATGAGTGCCTGGAGCCAATTAATTAAGGACTTGTTGGAAAGGTTGTAGACTCAACTATAAAAACACAGTTTCAGCACAGTATCTCCACCCATCCCTTCCAGAGCACCTCCCCCACCAGGTGGGTTTTCTCTGATCCATTTCCAACCGCCTGCCAATGACAAATGTGCAAGGAAGAGTTGTACTTGTACTGCTCATCGCACTCATCCTTCCAGGAGGACAGGCTATATGTTTATAACAAACCAGTAGAACTTTGGGTTGGAAATGTTTATTTCCTCTGTTATCAGAATGTAGCCAGACTTAAAGAAGACTGGTTATCTATTAGTCATTTGGTATTCTGAACGCGCGGGTGTGGGCTCCCCACCTGGCTGTGGCTTGCTTGAATTGTAACCAAGTTTATCCCAATTAAGTTGTCTAAAAGCTGGAGAGAATAAGCTTTTTGGCAGTTCAACCAGAAGCCCAATGCTTAGGCCAGAATCTTGATAGTATTGTAAATTCATAAAGGACAGAACTGACATCTTCTAAGAATGTA
This sequence comes from Delphinapterus leucas, assembly GCF_059928025.1. Lineage (NCBI taxonomy): Eukaryota > Metazoa > Chordata > Mammalia > Artiodactyla > Monodontidae > Delphinapterus > Delphinapterus leucas. Next base: position 72,234,254 of record NC_143140.1, read on the forward strand.
ACAAGGAAGTAAAGTGAGTGCTTTAAAAATGAACATAACAAAAACATAAACTCAGAAGTGAGCTTGGTTCTTTAAAGGATCATTAGGGAAACAAATGCAAATCCAAAGCATGCTTTTAATTCCTTAAAAAAAGTCTTTTAGGAATGGTTTGGATTGCATGCGTGAAAACTTTTTTTTTTAATTGACATGTCTCATTTTTGACTGAATTTTATTTATCATCGTGGAAAAAAAAATCAGTCTTTAGAGAGTCACAGACCTGGGTCAAAGCCAATCTATGCTACATTCTGGGTTTATGACTTCTTTGTTCAAAGTACTTCTTTGAATTTTCATTTACTCATCTAAAAGTTGGGGAAATTATGACAGCCACTAAATATACGTATGCATGCCTTAAATCCGGCAGTTCTACTCAGAGGAAATTATCTGAAGGAAGTGATCACAGGACTCCACAAAAAGATCTACGTGAAGAATGTTCATTTGAAACACTGAAATACTGGAATTCTTTGAGTAGATGATGACATATCCACATACAGGAATACCAAACAGTGAGTAAAGATGATTTTGTAGAAGGAATTCAGTGACTTGAAAAACTGTTGAGAATATAACATTAAGTGAATAATTATCAAGTTATGTACTGTGTGATTAGTTTTTTGGGGAAAGAGCATATTTATATACTCACAGAAAAAGCCTAGACCAATAAGCACAGTGATGTCAATAGTGGTTAGATCTGAGTGGTGAGAACTTGAAGGAGGTTTGGTTTCTTCTTTCTACTTTTCTAGATGTTCCAAACTTCCTTCAGTGAACATATACTAATTTATTATTATTATTAAAGAGGTATTAAAGAGGGACACTAATATCCACCTTACAGATTTGTGGTGAGAACTAAATTAGGTGAGATGATTTATAAAATACACTTAGCTTAGTGACTGACATTTAGTTGGCATTTTCCATTATTTTTACCCAATGAAATTTTAGTCAGTCGTCATGGATTTAGCTCAAAGTCATTGTTGACCTAAAACGAACCCAAAAATATTACATTTTCACTGATAAAGATTTTTCAGCATTAAGGATATTGAAAAGAATGTATAGCAAGCTATGAAGGCAATTTCAGAAGAGTTGTACCTGAAATGCTTTGAACTGAAATCAGCGTTTAAACTTAAGGTGAATAACTACTTTGGGGGCGTTTATTTGGACATAGAAGCTTTGTATTGTTTGTTTAAAAACCTGTCATTACTATATAGCCACATAGGGTACCTAGATAGATAGAACAATATCACTCAAAGTGAGCAATTAGTCTGTCATGATAAATGCCCCCTCTTCTTCAGGCTGATAAAAAGTGTCCTGTCAGAGCCTCTGTGGCATCCCAGAAACACCGTGCATGAGCCCGGCTGCTTTCTCTTAGCAACATTCTTCATCCTGCAGAAATGTAGAGGGAATCTTTTGTGGGTATGGTTGAAAGACAGCTCATATTATCCCTATCTCTCTTCCGGGACTATGGGACTATTTATCTTCCGCGTGTGTTGGGCTCCTCTCCCATCACCCACGTACCGCCCCTCCCCACACTCCTTAACGTCCCCAGTCCCCTCCTATCTCCCTTCCCTTATGCTGAGCTCCTCCCTTTTTAAAAAAAAAAAAAAAATCTCTCTTTTAGTATTTACCATAGAGTATTGTAAACATTAGTTTGCTTACCTTGCTCCTGCACTGGAGTTCCCTGAGAGATCTGCCACTTTCATGTAATCTCTCAGAGCCGTCCTTTCTTCCTCTTAGTTTTTCATTGGCAAAGTGGGAACTTAATGCCTCATTTAAGGGTATGTTGTGGGCATTCCATTGTATAATGGAAGTAGAGTTCCTGGCACATGTTAGGCACCCAATAATGAAAGCTATTATAATGATCAACTTTATTATTTATTTACTTTTGTGCTCTTAGGGCCTGGCATAGTGCCTGATGTGTGATGGGTATAAAATAAATTACTGGCGAATTAATTTATAAGCTTACAGAATGTGGCTTTAAAATACAAAAAGAATGTATCTTTGTAGTGTTTATAGACTTGGGCAACAATTCCATGCACTGTCCCTTCTCATTTCTTTCCCCACACATCCTGTCTGGTGCCTATCCCTGGGCACTGTCTTTCCTTGAGAAAATCGATGGCTACCGTATAGGTACAGAAAGTCTGCTGACATGTAGATGTAGCTTAATAGAGATAAGAGGAATTCTCTGCCTTGATCATCACCTCCTTAATCTATATACTTTATTGTTTAGGGACCAGTCTTTTTAGTTTTGTTAACCTCTGCATTCTCTCTAAATCCAACAACTAACTCCTGGCTGCAATAATCTGATTGAGATGAAATCCATTCTACTGCTAACTCCAGACTCCATCTGATCTGTTAGTTCCAAACTAGTCACCTCTCTCAGTGTTGACAAAACCTGTCATCTCATTTGTATTCCACCGCCTGTCTTTCCCCTGCTTCCTTTGAGGAAGACGTTTGTGAATTATTTTAAGCCAGTTGAATCACTCTGAGATGTGCTATTTTTAAGCCTTTGAGGAGCAGTTGAGAAGGAATGATTTAGGGATGTGAACCATTTCACAATAATATCCACAGAAACTTCAAACTTGTGGTTAAGTTTCAGCATTTTAAGATACTAGAGGTAAGTAGGTCGCTGTTCTCAGATGCAAAGTACTAAGGTACTCAGTAGCAAAAAGCCTTCTGAAAGCAATGGTATTAGGGCGCAGGTGAGACACATAAGAAGCCACCTGCTGCTGAAGGAAATGCGTCCTTTCCAATGTCTTCTAAACAGACTGCTTCCTCTCTTTGCCGTTTCCTCTGCTTGGATGTAGAAGTTTGTTCTCTTGTATTGGGACCACTGTCTCTGTGTCCTTGTCAGACTTCTTGCCTCCTGTTTGTCCTTGCCAGCAGGTAGCCAGCTGCTGCACCATCCTCTCCTCCAAAGACTCTACGGTGGGTCTAGGGCCCCACGTGGCCTTGTAGGGGGAGCGGACTTCTGTAAGCCAATCACAAGGGGAGAGCCCTCTAGACTGATTATCCTACTTGTTTTTTTGAGCCTTTTCTGAGCCCTCAGCCCACTAACCAAAGAACATTTCCCCACTGAAAAATCCAGGACATCTTCCCAGATTGTTAAGAACTCAGATGTTTCATCTTATCTCAACTTTTCTAGACCTCTGTATTGTTCCCATCTCAGTTATGCATCTAACACCCCTGCTCTCTCCTTTACTGCTCACCCTTGTGTGTCAGTCTATGCCTTCTTGATTAACTGTGCTGTTTTGCTTTGCCATCTGTATGTCCCTACCATGCTGGCTCAGGGCACTATTCCAGTAATAGACTGGGTTCAGTTAGAAGGGAAGGACCACGTTACTCTTGTTCTTTCTTTTTTTCCTTTTAAGGTGATCAGTGAAGCATCAAGTATAATTACGACTTAATAAATGCTTTTTTGTTGACGATGATGAAATGTTCTTTCATAGTTACAGACTGTACCTTCCTGTAATCCAGGTACTATAGTTCACGGAGAAGCTATAGTGGGATATTAAAGTTGATGAAATCTGGAGTGATATCTTTGTTATTAACAAACTGAAAATTTGGATAAAATTTTAAACACTTTCTTTATATACATCAGACCAGCTACTATCAGGGATTGGGGGGTGAAAATAAGTCCACAGTTTTCATCATGGATTGTAGAGTTTGGATAAAGACAAAGAACTTTCTAAAATGCCAAGAGTCCTCCAACCCTCAGGGAAATCACCGCTCCACACATAAGGTAGCATATACTGAAATTTTTTTCTCGTGAGGGCACCAGATATTTCTCTGTACATATATTTTCTTTTGACATATGGAATACTGCGGAAATCTACCACTAAGTTTTGGAGATGTTGCCATAATCACTGATTTCATAGGGAAGAAAGATGATTGTAGTAATATTTTTCTTACTTTGTTGTTGTTGTTCCTGGTAATAATTCATGGCATTGTTGAATTAGGAGTTGGTATTTTATCCAGGTTTCTCAGTAGGAATATGAGTATGGGGGATTTTAAATTAAGGGGCCCAAGAGCACTTCTGTTTTCCAAATAAGGAAGCAGATGCTTAGACAGGTGACATTTAAGATTTGATGGCTGACACAACCCATCCCACTGATTCCAGTCTAGTGCCCTTTCCAGTGAATGGTGCTGACTCTGTGAGTGAGCTCTTGGCACTGAAAGTAGGGTAGGACATATTGATGTTGAGAAATTGCTCCCAAGTTTTGCCTATTTATATAGAAGTCTTCATAGTGCTTCACTGATGCCTTTACTTTTTACAGAGGTGTTATTATGGACACCATCAGTATGTGCTTGTATATATGGAATACATATACCTGGTGTGTAAAATAATGAGACACTGTAATGAAAACTTTTGTTGCAAATAATGCTGACCCATCACTAGCCTGGACTATAGGTCTCCATGAGTAAAAAAAAAAAAATTTTTTTAATTAAATATTATGGCAGCCAATATTTGATGTAGGATAGAAGGATTGAAGGCGGAAGAAAGGTGGAAAGAAAGCTTTTCAACTTTCTGTGCCTTTTTTAGGCCAGGTGACTCTAGCAGTGGTGCTCTGGGCTTACTGGCAGAGAAAGGTTGCCCCTCTCTTTTCTTTTATCCTCCTATTCCCATGCCCCACCCCCCAGTAGAGTTTCAGAAGTTCCTCTCTCCAGTCTAGGGGAAGAGATACTACGTCTCTCCCTAAAAGGAAAATTTATTTATTTATTTGTAGGATCTTGGCTGTGGTGATGGTTGACTCGTCTATAAATTCAAGGCAAAAACCAGAAACAAGACCCCTAAACCTTTGTAAACTCTCTCTCTTCCTCTTTGTATCTCCTTTTGAGTAAATCCCTCTTGGCCTTGGCTGTGTCACCTGGCACATTTCGTGTCACCACAGAACTACTGAAGTGAAGCTGGCCCTTGTCCCCTGCTCACTAGCATTATAACAAGGCCTTCTTCTTTGTTCTACTTTTCAGGGCAATTCATTGCCCTTCCCAAAAGATTTTAAAATGTACGTCTCTCTTCCAAAATTATGGGAATCTTAATTGTAATAAAATCACACGAATGAGTTGTGTAAGTTTTTGGCAGGTTCAGGAAAATAATGGTTTCACTTAGACATGAATCACTGAAACACTGCTTCTTTAACACAGTTAACTCAAAGCAGCTCTTATTGTTAGAATTAAGAGATTTCCTCCACAAATCTCTCTTCCTTACGCAGACTTCCAATATGGAAGCACAGAAAACTGTTTTAACAAATCTTCTTTTCTCTAAAACGGGATAAAGATGTGTTTCTTCTCATTGTCTTCCTGAGGAAAGCGTCTCAGGTTTCCAGAGTATTAATAGACTGACTAAGACATGCGTAAGTAAATATATCAAAGGTGAAAAAAAGGAAAAGTTGAAGAATGTCATTTCCTCTGAGGGAGATTTTTCAGTAATCACAAGAGGACCATGGGGACTGCTATCATTTAGTGTGGAAGGCATTTTGGTTGGCAGCTTTACTAAAATAGGGGCTTAGAATGTGGACCCAGGTCGTCTTGTTCTAAACAGAACTGCCGTTGGGTGCACATGGCGGTCGTGAGCCCAGGGATGCACTGAGAGTGTGAGGTTGTCAGGAAATATCAGTGAGAGCTTTGCTTTGCTGTGGAATCAATTGTTACACGATATTGCTTCTGAGCTACATAAAGAACATTATTTTCGAACAATGTTTATTTTAAAACGTAGGTAGACTTGACAGTGCTTAAGATACTAAAGAAAATTAAAACACTTTCCCCTCTGAGAACTTAAAGTCTAAAAGACAACATGATTGGCAGCCTGAATAGTAACTATTACTTTTCTTTTTCAAATGAAGGACATTAAAAGTCTTTATCTTTTTTATCCTCGGGCCCCTTTCTTTTTTTCTGTTGCGAGTTAGTGTTTGGTGATGCGGAAAGTTAAGGGGGTATATGACCTTATTTCATTGTAGAGAAAACTAGGGAGCTGACCAGAGAAAACAGAGCTGCCTGAAGAAGGAGGAGAGGAAAGTTTATAAGTTAAGCTTTTTTTCTTTTAGGGTAGGATGGACCAATTTAAAAATATCAGGGGTTCACATGTTAACACATACCATGTTTCCTATTAAGAAAATTTGAAATAATTGTTGAGCTTGATTCCTTCTTTCAGGTAGGAACCTATGATCTGCTCTTCCTCTGGGATGCCTTTCACATTGAGTAATATCCAAGGAGCTGACGAAAGCTTTAATTCACTATTAGTCCTATAGGAAAGATGAACACACAAAGTGGGATGGGTTTCAAAGGCACTTTTAAAAGAATCACATTTTATTTTTCTTTGATTAGGTTAAACATACACATGATACACAGTTCAAAAGAGCACACAGTGAGAAGTCAACTTCCCTCTACATGCATCCCACAACCATCTAGCTTTCCTCCCCAAAGACAATCATCGTTGCTGTTTTATTTTGTTGTTCTGGAGTTAGTCTATTAGAGGCTTCTTTTAAAAACCCTCATTTAGGGGCTTCCCTGGTGGCGCAGTGGTTGAGAGTTTGCCTGCCAATGCAGGGGACGCGGGTTCGTGCCCCGGTCTGGGAAGATCCCACATGCCGCGGAGCGGCTGGGCCCGTGAGCCAAGGCCGCGGAGCCTGCGCGTCCGGAGCCTGTGCTCCGCAACGGGAGAGGCCACAGCACCCCGTTTAATCCTTCTGATAACGTCAGGTCATGGGGCCCAAATGTTTCCCACCAGGGAAAGGCGTTCGACCTCTTTTTGGCAAGAGGGATGGGTGTGCAGTGTGCCGCACAACAACCTGAAAGGTAGGTACAGCCAACCCCATTTTCCAGATGAGGAAAACTGTGATTCCAGGAAATCGTGTGATTTGCCCAGCCAAACAGGTTGTTACTGGTGGAACCAGAGTTCCCACCCAGGCGCTTTGAGCCCCAGCCTTACTCTTTCCACTGTGCAGTTGTGCTTGACCAACCCAGAGCTCTCCTTGGCACCAATTAGCCTTCTCCAGAGTGGGTGCAAATTGGTTTTCCTCTTTTGAAATCATGATCCAAAACAGCTTATAAGGAAACTTTAATATTTTACTAACAATATCCAGAGTTCCAACAACACATTGGGCGCTTGAATACAGATACACACAGGCCCGCAGCACTTCATGACCTCCTCACGCCTCCCTGCACAACTCTGGTGACAAGTGTAAACTGCTGCCACGTTCACTAACATTCTAAGGAAGAGGTCGGGCTTGTTTTATTTCTATTCAGCCACAGGAAATCATTAAGAAAGGAGGTGATTTAAGACAGATTGCTGCAAGTGCCAGGCAATTGGTCATCATTGTTTGTGGATTTTATCTGCAAATTTGGCCTCTCCCACCTCCCTGCCTCCACCCCCAGGACACCCCATTTCATCCTTGAGGTAGTGCTTCTGGCAGCGACCACTACTAGACATCGGAGGTTGTCAGGGACCCTGTCGGTTTCCAGTTGGGTTTCACTGGTTTGCGCATTCTTACTTGTGCGTGTCATGATCTGGTTATATATAAACATGGCCCAGTTTCTTTGAGCTGCTCTGCAAATTTGGCCATGATGGACGTACATCATTTACTTTAGACTCACTTTTTTTTTTTTTTTTTTTTTTTGCGGTACGCGGGCCTCTCACTGTTGTGGCCTCTCCCGTTGCGGAGCACAGGCTTCGGACGCGCAGGCTCAGCGGCCATGGCTCACGGGCCCAGCCGCTCCACGGCATGTGGGATCTTCCCGGACCGGGGCACGAACCCGTGTGCCCTGAATTGGCAGGCGGACTCTCAACCACTGCGCCACCAGGGAAGCCCTAGACTCACTTTTTAAATCGTGATCATAAATAGTTTCTGAAGCATTAATAGGAGGACATGCTGTTCCTCATTTGTATCACCATGTCACTTTGGAATGTCATTAATGATTGGCTTGCATTATCCGTACATTGCCCCGTACTCTCCAAAAGTAATAATTTTGGCTTTATTATTTTTAGTCTGTGTACATAGTTCTGAAAATGACCAAGGAGAGGAGGAGTGCTCTTTTAAAGGAGATTCTTTCTGAGCATGGGCTTATCAGCTGTGTTCACAAAGAATCAAGTATTCTGCCATTTGTTCCTGATCCTACAACACTAAAACGTTCCTTATATCTCAAAATGGGCACCTAAAAATCAAAGCTCATAGCTATCTACGTATGTAGGATGTACTTTCTTTTCTTTGTTATATTAAAAGCACAGAAACATGTCTGGCCCAGATTGGTATTTCTCAGGGTTAGAATGAATAAGCTTTTAAATTGCTTTGTAACTATATCAAAGTTAATTGAAATACCCTATTAAATTTTTTCTCTCGTCTCAGTTATGTAAGAAAGAATATGCTTGAGAGTAACATTCCTCATTTGCAGTATTAAGAGAGAAATTGTATGTAGCATTTCAGTTCTCCCCCTTTAGGCAGGAAACATGCCTGAAGGTGACACAGGATTTGTCATAGAAACTTGGACTGCAGTTCATTGGTGGCTGAGGCTGGGCAACATCGGAGACCTGTCTGATTGCTGCCATGGAACCGGAGTCCTGGGGGTGAGGCAAAGACCACCTTCACCACTGACTACGGTGGAAAAGCTCTGGTCTCTGCACGCAGAACAAAGCATTCCTAAGCATGCTCTGGTAGGATGTTCACCCCAGCGGTTATGGACTGAGGGTGTGTGTCTCCTCAAAATTCAAATGCTGGAGCCCTAACCCCCAATGTGATGGTATTTGCAGGTGGGCCTTGGGGGATAATTAGGTTTAGATGAGGTCGTAATGGTGGAGCCCTGTGATGGCGTTAGTTCCCTAATAAGAGGAGAAAGAGTGACGAGTGCTTTGTCTCTCTCCACTGTGTGAGGGCACAATGAAAAGACGGCTGTCTGCAAGCCAGGAAGAGGGCCCCCAAGGGGGAACCGAATCAGCTGGCACCTTCATCTTGGACTTCCCAGTCTCCAGAACTCAACTAGGTAAATTAACTAAATAAATTCCTGTTGTTTAAGCCACCCAGTCTATGGTCTCCTATGACGGTAGCCTGAGGTGACTAAGACACCTGCATACTTTAATGCTACCCTGACACTGGATTTTTCACTTATCATTTAATCTTTTTGCTCAGTGCTGCTCTATGCCTTGATCTGGGCCAGTTCTTGCTTGTAACCTGGAGAGCCTATCAGGTCAAAAGTCATCATGTTCAGTGGAGACAGTTGCTTCTCCAACATCTCCAAATTCAAAGACTGATGGTAGATTTCCTTAACCACGGGTATTTAGTTTTCTTTGTTACGTTTCCTTGATAATTGATTCATAGCGCTTAATCCCCAGCACTGTGTAAAAATTATTTCATTTTTTCCCCCTTGTCTGCCCTGCTCCACTAGAATCTTAGCTCTGTGAAGGTCAGGATGTGTTCTTTCTGTTCCTTTCTGCATCATCAGCGGCTGGCATGGTACCCAGCTCCAACAGGTGCCGAGTGGATGACTGAGTGAGGAGCATTGCTGGGTGTGATGAAAGTCACTATGTGAGAGCACCTCTGATTCAGTGCTAACTTGGACCCTGAAAAGAATTAAGGAATTCTTTGGAAGATGTGTCTTTTCTAGGGTATTTCTTTCCGTCCACCTCTCTCTTCCTTGTCTAGATACTGGCAAACTCATTTCCTTGATTTGCTTTAAGCTGACCATTCTAAACAAATTGTGACAAGAAGACTGAATAGGAAAAGGGATTCCCCAGAGCTCTGAAGGAGTTAATGGAGGTAACTGAGAAACTGTTTGGCCAGATCTGTAATCTCAAGCAAATTATAATTTATACTCAGAACGAGGAAGATATCTAGCCTGGACCCAGAAGATTATGTTCTCTGTTTCTCCTCTGTTTTAGGCAGACTCTAAAGCTAGGATCATTGAACATTTACATACAGAAAAGGTTTCTCTGATAGGCAATTCTGAGCCCTAAATAATTGCCTTGCATTATGATGTAAATTTGCATGCAGATAAGGAGAAGACTGTAGGTGGAGTATATGTAGATTTTCATAATGTATTTGATAATTCAGTTTTTAGTGGAGTGTCCCGATGTTTTTCTCACTGGGGGAAAGAGGATGATTAGTCACACTTGGGGAACCAACTTAAAAACAGAAAATGAAGTATATGGTTAACAGACAATTTCCCATGGGGAAATATAAAGGAGGCAATGTTCAAGCCTTTGTTTTAACCAAATTCTTTATAAATTAACTTTAGTGTCTAAATTTGTGAATGACACAAAATTTGGGGGGTTGGGAGGCAAGCTAAAAAGATAGATAAGTGCAGAAAGTTCATAAGTCTGTTAAGTGGGGATAAAAGTGGCAACTAGAACATTTGAGAGGTTTTTAGGTAACAATCAATACTAACATTTATCAAGAGCTTACCACGTACTGGCCACTCTTCTAAGCACTTCACATCTATCATTTTACTTGGCCTCCTGACCACCATATGCAGTTGGTCCTAGTATTATCCTCATTTTATTAATGATGGAACTCAGATAGTTAACTTACTCAAGGTCATACAGCTAGTAAATGAAGGAGCTGGATTTAACCTAGGGAGCCTGACTCAGAACCTGTGTGCCTTACCACCACTGTAGAGGACCAACCACATCAAATACATAGAAGATGAAGGGAATAGAAACCAGGAAAGAGACTAAAAATCCAGACCATCGTTCAAAGCAAAAATTCTTCCAAGAGAAGAAAAAAAAAAAAAGCCCAGCATCAGGAAGAGTGATGAAAAACCCGATCAAATATGGTCCTATCGCTTTATAATTAGGATACACATTTATACTTGCATTTTTGTGAGCAGTTCTGTTCAAATTAGTTTAAGAGGGAACCAACCAACCAACAGAAGACTGGCAATAAAAACTATAGAACAGATGAAAATGGAAGTTTGGGAGAATGACTTTAAGAACAAAGTTTGAGAAAAGGCTGAGATTACTGTCTATGAAATCATAACTGACGTGACTAAAGTAGATACAAACATTACTCATGAAATAGCTGGCAGAGTTAATAAAGGGCACGAAAAGGATGTAACAGTGCACTCATTTAATAATAAAACCATGGCATCGTTACCCCAAGGGTTAGTGTGGGAAGAACATATAATATCTATTGCTATGTTTAAAATTACTAAGAATAATTATAAACAGCTTCTGAAAATAGAGATGGATCCGGCATACAAGTGTAGTATGAGGGTAGTCATGAGCCTAACCCAGCCAAAAAAAAGAGAGAGAAGTTGTACTGCAGTGGTCAACTGTGGCTTTGAAGTCAGACAGACTTAGGTTTAGATTCCGACTCTACAATTCACTGAGAAGTTATTTAATCCCTCTGAGTCGTAGTTTCATCACCTGCCAACAGCAGATAATCATACTTCACTGGGCAATTGGGCCTGGCACATAATTGGCACTGAAAAAATGTTGGCTGCTATTATGATTAAGATGACCCCATGTATCTCTGTGTGATGTGCTCAAAAAAGCTTTTCTCTTCCATTAGGCTGAAGGATGTTGAGGGTTTCAATTTTATTTTACCCTGAGCTGAGGTTCTTAGGCTGAGCTTTGAACAGAAATATATGTCCCTACATGCATGATGGGAAATTGCTGTGATCTCCCTTAATCTTGGGAAAATTTGTACTCGTGTGGCATTCTCTTATAGATTAAAACAGCTTACATATTCTTTCTTGATTGCCTTTTCTTGAGTGTTTACAATTGTATAGGTGATCTCTTATGCATCTCTTTTGAATTTTGTTTTATGGCTGCTTGGTTTGTTTTTGATGATCCTCCTCTGCCTAGCATGTGAGAGGGGAAGGACACTCTGTGTGTTTGCTTTTCTTGTGAGAGTGGATTCCTTTTCTTTGCCATTTCTTATCTCCTAGATTGAGAACCTTCTAGTCCAGGGACCAAACATACTGTAAGTAACAACAACAGTACTCAACTAAGCCTTCTGCTTTGAAATGACAAGCTGAATAAAAGACAAAGTAGCGTGTGCTTGTTATGACTCACATGTTGCCTAGAACTTCAGAGTCTCTGCCCTATTTTGTTTAAATCAAACATGTCAGGTGATCTGGCCACAGGACTGAGTATGACACTGATGTGCATTTTGCTGAAACAAGGTCAGCAGTCAGAGCTGGAGAGCTACACCCTGGGGAATTCAGCTGTGACGGTTGCCCAGAAAATTATAATTTAGGAAATTATTTCCTAAATTTCAACAACATTTCTCATTTCTGGGCAATGTTATTTTTTTTTAAATCTTATTTTTTTTCTGTTTGCCTGGTGAATAGGTGACTCTTTTTCAGTTACAACAGTCAGGCTTGACTTAAAAGAGAAACAGGAAGAAAGAAATTGTCCAGAACTTTGGAATTATATATTTCCATTTCCATTATGTTTATAGTGTCCAAGAAAGAAACAGAGAAATAATTTTAAAAAGGGAGCACCAGCCAAAACAAATTTACAGGGGAAAGTAAATAGTTGATTAGAATCTGAGATTATGAATATTACTTTGTTTTTTTCGTAAACTGACATCTACCTTAAAGACACAACTTTGGAAAAATGTATAAAATTGAAAACACATTGACAATAAAGCATGACCACCCCATCCTCCCTTTATTTTTACCTCAGCTTCAAATTTTCTGGCTACAGTCACAAACAGGAATGAAAGGTCAGTGGAGAACTACAGAGTTTCCTTTAATCTTTAAAACTTCTTTACATGCTTTAGATGGCATCTACCTGGAGCCTGGGGCCACCACCATAGACTCCTTGGAATTGTTGCTTCAGCATGTCTGTCATCAATGGTTTCTGAGACGTAATCCTCTCAGAAACGTAGTCAACATTCATGTTTGCTTTAGATTAAAAAAACCTCTAAAGGATGCATGTACCCCAATGTTCATAGTAGCACTATTTACAATAGCCAAGACATGGAAGCAACCTAAGTGTCCATCAAGAGATGAATGGATAAAGAAGATGTGGTATATATATATATGTGTATATATATATATGTACACACACACACACACACACACAATGGAATATTACTCAGCCATAAAAAAGAATGAAATAATGCCATTTGCAGCAACATGGATGGATCTAGAGATTATCATACTAAGTGAAGTAAGTCAGACAAAGACAAATATGATATGATGTCACTTAGATGTAGAATTTAAAAAATAATACAAGTGAATTTATTTACAAAACAGAAACAGACTCACAGACATAGAGAACAAACTTATGGTTACCAAAGAGGAAAGGGACAGGGATGGATAAATTAGAAGTATGGGATTAACAGATACACACTACTTTATGTAAAATAGATAAACAACAAGGACCTACTGTATAGCATAGGGAACTACATTCACTATCTTGTAATAACCTATAATGGGAAATAATCTGAAAAAATATATAACTGAAACTTTGCTGTACACTTGAAACTAACATAATATTGTAAATCAACTAGACTTCAATAAAAAAAATTATAAGAACAACAAAAAAAACCTAGGTGTTTTAAATCAACCAGGTAAATATATCACAGAGAACTTCAGCTACAAATTAAAGTGTATTTATCTTGAGAGAGAGAGAGAGAGAGAGAGAGAGAGAGGTAGGTGATTGGGACTAACAGTCTGTATTAAGTAAGTGAGACAGCAGACAGCTGCACTACCTGACCATCCCCTCTGCTTTTTTCCTTATTCTCCACAACTACCAAAAAAATTGTCAAGGTCACCCTTGCCTTCTTTCTCCTGGATTCCCCCTTGTCTTTTTTCGGCTGGTTTTGAAGCATATTTGGTAAACTTCCTATCCAACAATGAGAAAGGAGAAAACTGGATAGCAAGCGATAAGGGCTCTCCATTCAGAGGGGCTGGGTCTAGTCTTTTGTACATAACGTAGGTACTACGTTATGGGTGAAACCTTTGTAGATGAAGGCAAAAATGCCTGATCATTTGTTTTAGCATTTTCAGATTTATTTTTTTAAATTAATGTCGATTTTGGAGAGAGTAGATAACATTGTTAATGCGTTCTCCAGCACTGAGGGAAGGTTCTGGAGTGGCCCCTGGCCGCTTCCCTGAGAGAGGGCACAAACTGGGGGCGGTGTGCCAGTTAAGCTCAAATTCCCGTTTCCTTGTGCACCTTGAACGGCACTCAAAAGTTGACTGCAAAGGCTCCCCCCTCCCCCCTTTTTGTTTTGTTTTGTTTTGCCTTGTTTTTAATGCTCTAATTAAAGAATTCTGGGTACATATTAACTTCTCTCCCTCTACACCACCTCCCAACCCTGCCCCACCCCAAGTGTTTTGACTGCCAGGGACTAAGCAGCACAGTGCTTCGATGGATTTCCTATTTTGATTGTAAAATCCTTGTTTTTCTTACAAAAAGGATTTTTCTCTGCTTCTAACAAAACTCTAATCTTGCCCTTCTGACTCCTTATTCCCTGCATCCCTTCCTTCCACGTTTCAGGAAGGAGCAATTAAGCAATCCTGTCCTGTTTCTTCTGAAAGTAGCAAACAGAGTGGCTTTAAGAGCCATTATGCTGAGTCACCACGCAGACATGTTTTCAACACCTTCCAGACCATTTTGGATTAAGGCAGAAAGCCTGATTCTGAGGCACTATTGAACTCAACCCTGGAAAGACAGAAGTGTGGAAGAAGGGAAAAATGTTGAAGGAAAACAACCTTATCTGAGTAAAAAGTCCAGTTTTTCTTCCAGCATGTAGTTTAAAAGTGCTGACTCATTGGAATGAATTTGAGATTCGGGTTACAGTTTTCTTTTAGCAGATTTTGGCATTAAATGCATCGAATAAACCCTTTTAAACCTGTTACATGACGTAGAGATTAAATTCTGCACCTTCTCTACTCACTCCCCCACCTCCACATCCATCAAAACCACTAATCTCTGATTTTTTTTTTTTTGGGCAAAAGGCCCCAGGAAACACATTTGCCTTGGAGTCCTGAGCACTTGGGCAGCTGTGGGAACCACCATTCCTGAGGTTTCAGGTGCCCTGGGACAGGCAGCGCCCTGTCCGTGTCCGGGGTAAGTTGCTCTCCCCTGCGGGAAGGCCCACACCCTGGCCACACCTTGAGAGTCAGTGAGGCTGGAGGGAGACAGAGATAAGATTCAAAAGGGAAAGAGATCCCCCTTCTCTGCCTCCACCCGCATCTCCTTCCTCAGGTGGAGAGCCCAGGGCCCACTTTATTCTTCCTCTTGATGAAAGGAATGTGGCACTTGACCTACTCCTCTCTTCAAGACTGTGTAAAGGGTGAAGAGCCATTTCTTCCTAGAAGGGGTTCCTGACCCCCACTCCTACCCACCTCTGACCCCCTGACTTCCCTCCTCAGTCTGCTGCTTTTTATCCTCTCCTCTGAAGCAGCTGGCTTTCTTGTTGGTCTCTCGCCAGACAGAGAAGTACCTCGAGATACTAGACTCCCGGAGTCTTGGTAAATCTTCGTAGCCTCCGGTCTCGCACTTAGCAGATGCACAGTTGTTAACTGAGCAGACAAGCTGTGGGAACGCACAGAGTTCTTCTGACCCCCCCGACTGCACAGATAAAGCTGTATCTGTTGGGCCAGGTAGACCACGCCTGTCACGTCTTAAAATGGGAGATGCTTTGAAGGAGGGAGAGGAGGAAAACAATGATAGAAGTGGTCTCCTGGTAAACAAAGTAGGAGCTTTTGAAAGGATCAACAAATAAAAATTAACTAGGAATCTCTGCTTTACTGCAAATCTAGTATTCTAAACCCAGATTCAGGGCTGCCTTGCTTTATCAGTCTCCGGCCATTGCAAATCCAGTTGTGTCATTTTCTGCACGTGTTTTCTCCTTCCAGTTGTGATATAGATGAAGCCATTAAAATGCTAGTACGATCTATACCAATCACCTCCAAAGTGTTTAACTGCATTCTATAGGTAAAAAATGTATCAGCCCACATCTTCTCTTTCTACATAGCTGTAAATTGTATGCATGCACTGTTACTGTGCTAGTGCATCGTGCACGTTATAAAGCATTACCTCTATACATTAAAAGATGAGATAAAAATATAAATAGATATTCCAGCATCTTCTTCCCAGGCCAGGATGGATCACTGTTGCACCCTACCTGGATGGCACACCCAGTCTGGAAGGGGCTTCTCCCACCTCTCCCACCCATGACTTAATGATTTGGACAAAGAGCATGCAGGTATGGGCTACTTATTATGCTTCTCTGTGCTTCAGTTTCTCGCTCCAGGTGATATAGGCTCATTTGTCTCACAGAAATGTAGAGATCAATGAGTGAGGTCATTAGTTTAATATATTGTATTCCTTCTAACCTCTGCTGTTTTCCGGGAAAATCTTATGATTTCATTAAGTCTTGTTGATTCTTCCACTACGTGTTGGCGGTGGGGGATAGAGTCACCTTTGTCTTTGAATTGTGGAATTTTAGCAGCTGGAGGAATCTTAGTGATGACCTCTAGTCTAGTCTTTACCCAGTGACGTGAGGAAACTGAGCCGTAGAGAAGACAGAAGGCTCCTTGATATGGCAGATAATCCCCATTGCCTGCAAAATTGACCTTTCCTCCTTTCCTCTAATTCTGTTTACCCTCCTCTGAGTGCCACATGCTCAAAGGCAGGCTGGGCCCCCTCATCAGCCACAGGGAGTGTATCTTGATTAGGGCAAGTTACTTACGAAGATTCCATCCATGAGCCTTGTGAAGTGGTTGCGTTTATGCTTAGGCATGTGACATGGTCTGACCAAGCATCTTGGAAAGTTTCTTTCACTTTGAAAAAAGGACACACCTGGCACACTTTCCCTTGCTTCCTCTGGATCTCATCACCTCCATGTGACATGGACCCTTCAGCAGCCGCCTGAGGGCCGTGGAGGGAGCTAGCTTACTGGGACAACCTGTCCAGGAGGCATGGCAGAGGACAGGGATGGTCACAAGGCACGGAGCTTTCAACTTAATCATGCTGTGACTTCCATCACTCTGGGATTCACGCTATGAAAAATAATAAATTCCCTCATTGTTTAAACTACTGTTAGCTGCATTTTCTGTTATTTGTTGCCAAACGCATCCTGACGGATATGCACATACAAGGGGTTTGGAGATGGCAGAAATGGAACAAGACCCTAGATCTTTAAAAGAGCGAGTGCTATACTGCTTGGTTTTTATTTACAAACGATAGCTTAAAAGAATTCATTCATCCCGCACGGTAAGAGCAGTTTGTTCCTGTCTCTTCAGGAACTTTTTTGTCCCTGTATACTTGGAAGGTTCTGAGAGAATAAAATTATTTGATTATAAGAATGTCCTAAAAAAAAAAAAAGAATGTCCTGCTTCTTCGCTTTCATTGAATGTTCTTCTCTGGTGACATCTTGATGGCTTTCTTCTAAGAATACCTCTTTACTTTTTAATATTGAGCTCCTAGTATAGAGATATCCAATTACACTATACATTTCATCTATTGGCAAATATAAGTTGCCTTCAGAGGCCCGGGCCAACAGTCTCTTGGTGAGTTAGTGGCAAAACGCCTGAGTGTGGAATCAGGATAGTTGTACATTCAAACGAAAACCCCACCCACTGCCAGTCCGAGCTGCCCTTGCTGCTTCCGATTAGTTGGGACACTCAGAAATAACCCAGGAGCTTATACAGGTAATGAGTCGTTTCAAATCACCCATAGACACCCATAGTAAATGGAAAAGCTTTTGTCAACATCTCTAATGGTTTCAGTTGGTAAATTATTAACAGAATATATGTGGAGTCCTCAGCATTTCAAATACATTTACTTTCTGAGCGAGAACACTGGAGAACAGTCTCTCCTGCCAAGTCCCCAGCTGCAGGTGCCCACTCTCCTGCTCCTGCCTCCCTCCTTCTCCCAGACTGTGTAGAGTCTGCCTTCTCTTACACCAGGGGGCTTCCCCTGCCGCTGCTGAAGGCTCTTAGCTTCTCCAGTGTGCTTCTCCTCGGAACAGGCTCTATCACGTGACTAGTTTCATTCCCTTCTACTCCTCCTCTCCTAGCATGTGGGGGAAAGATCACAGTTTCAAAAAAATAAAAACATGGATTCTGGTGAAGCCGCCACCTCTTACTAACTTATTAACTTTCAGTAAATCATTTAACTTCTCTCAGCCTCTGTTTCTTCACCTGTAAATTGGGGCCAGTCATACTATGGGTATTCTTTACCTCTCAGGAATGTTGTCAGAATCAAGTGATATTATCCATCTGGATAGGCTGTGACCCTTATGATTCTCAATACTTACAAATCGTATTGTTTATGCTGATATTTTTCCTTCCAAGGAGGTTGACACACATCCACTCAAATGTTCCAATTCTGACTAACTCAGTAGGCAGGAAGAACAGGTCCACATGCCAATGAGTGGAATGACCTATATGACACGTTGGCTGGAAAATATAGAGTGTGGTCTTGTTTTTACATGAACAAACACTGAGAAGCAGATCCTGTTATTATTTTTCACGGCAACATTTCCTGACATATACTTGGCATGCTGGTGATGTCCACATGTTGGGGACATTCAATATTTGAAGGAGAAAGGGAAGAGGTTTAGAAGAATAGAGGAAGGGTGGGTGGGAGAAACAGGTTTTACTACATCAAGATTTTTTTTTTAAAGAGCACTAGCTATTCCATTTTTATGATTACATCTGTGGGACAGGAGACACTGTCCTGAATCAGAAGACAATAAAATGTATAGTCTATTATTGTCACTAACAGTAATGATGCTGGGCAAAATATGTAACTTCTCTGAGCTAAATTTTCCCCATCAGTGAAATGGAAATGGGAATGGTACCTACCTCACAGGGTTGATGTGAGTATTAATTGGGTTAACACACAAAGTGACTAGCACATGATGATGATGCTATGTGTATGTGTGTGGGAATACTTTAATATTACCCAGTTTCTGGCTTACTGAGAAGCCATACATTTGAGTGATGACTTATAAATCACAGCCCCATGCTGCAAGGCAATGAATCTGTGCTTAGAATTTAGACAAAAAGTAGAAAAGACAAGGGGACAGAACACAAGAGTACCAGTGAAAAGTAAATAAACTGAGCAGAAGCAAGAAGAACTATAGTTCTGCAGCCTGTGGAAGGAAAACCACATTCACAGAAAGACAGACAAAAAGAAAAGGCACAAGACTATGTACCAGATGAAGGAACAAGATAAACCCCCAGAAAAACAAGTAAATGAAGTGGAGATAGGCAACCTTCCAGACAAAGAATTCAGAATAATGATAGTGAAGATGATCCAGGACCTCGGAAAAAGAATGGAGGCAAAGATCGTGAAGGTGCAAGAGATGTTTAACGAACACCTAGAAGAACTAAAGAACAAACGCCTAGAAGAATTAAAGAACAAACAAACAGAGATGAACAATACAATAACTGAAATGAAAACATACACTAGAAGGAAGCAATAGCAGAATAACTGAGGCAGAAGAACGGATAAGTGACCTGGAAAACAAAATCGTGGAATTCACTGCTGTGGAATAGAATAAAGAAAAAAAGAATGAAAATACATGAAGGCAGCCTAAGAGACCTCTGGGACAACATTAAACACAACAACATTAGCATTATAAGGGTCCCAGAAGGAGAAGAGAGAGAGAGAGAAAGGACCCGAGAAAATATTTGAAGAGATTACAGTTGAAAGCTTCCCTAACATGGGAAAGGAAATAGCCACCCAAGTCCAGGAAGCACAGAGAGTCCCAGGCAGGATAAACCCAAGGAGAAACATGCCGAGACACATAGTAATCAAATTGACAGAAATTAAAGACAAAGAAAAATTATTGAAAGCAACAAGGGAAAAATGACAAGTAACATACAAGGGAACTCCCATAAGGTTAACAGCTGATTTCTCAGCAGAAGCTCTACAAGCCAGAAGGCAGTGGAATGATATATTTAAAGTGACGAAAGGGAAGAACCTACAACCAAGATTACTCTACCCGGAAAGGATCTCATTCAGATTTGATGGAGAAATCAAAAGCTTTACAGACAAGCAAAAGCTAAGAGAATTCAGCACCACCAAACCAGCTCTACAACAAATGCTCAAGGAACTTCTCTAAGTGGGAAACACAGAGAAGAAAAGGACCGACAAAAAACAAATGCGTAACAATTAAGAAAATGGTCATAGGAACATACATATCGATAATTACCTTAAACGTGAATGGATTAAATGCTCCAACCAAAAGACACAGGCTCGCTGAAAGGATACAAAAAACAAGACCCATATATATGCTGTCTACAAGAGACCCACTTCAGACCTAGGGACACATACAGACAGAAAGTGAGGGGATGGAATAAGATATTCCATGGAGGGCTTCCCTGGTGGCACAGTGGTTGAGAGTCCGCCTGCCGATGCAGGGGGTGCGGGTTCGTGCCCCGGTCCAGGAGGATCCCACATGCCGCGGAGTGGCTGGGCCCATGAGCCATGGCTGCTGAGCCTGCGTGTCCGGAGCCTGTGCTCTGCAATAGGAGAGGCCACAACAGTCAGAGGCCCGGGTACTGCAAAAAAAAAAAAAAAAAAAAAGATATTCCATGGAAATGGAAATAAAAAGAAAGCTGGAGTAGCAATACTCATATCAGATAGAACAGACTTTAAAATAAAGAATGTTACAAGAGACAAGGAAGGACACTACATAACGATCAAGGGATCAATCCAAGAAAAAGATATAACAATTATAAATATATATGCACCCAACATAAGAGCACCTCAATACATAAGGCAACTGCTAACAGCTATAAAAGAGGAAATTGACAGTAACACAATAGTAGTGGGGGACTTGGATACTTCACTTAAACCAGTGGACAGATCATCCAGACAGAAAATTAATAAGGAAACACAAGCTTTAAATGACACAATAGACCAGATAGATATAATTGATATTTATAGGACACTCCATCCAAAACCAGCAGATTACACTTTCTTCTCAAGTGCACATGGAACATTCTCCAGGATAGATCACATCTTGGGTCACAAATCAAGCCTCGGTAAATTTAAGAAAATTGAAATCATATCAAGCATCTTTTCCAACCACAACGCTATGGATTAGAAATCAATTACAGGGAAAAAAACATGAAAAACACAAACACATGGAGGCTAAACAATACATTACTAAATAACAAAGAGATCACTGAAGAAATCAAAGAGCAAATCAAAAAATACCTAGAGACAAATGACAACGAAAACACAATGATCCAAAACCTATGGGGTGCAGCAAAAGCAGTTCTAAGAGGGAAGTTTAATACATGCCTATCTCAAGAAACAAGAAAAATCTCAAACAATCTAACATCACACCTAAAGGAACTAGAGGAGGAAGAACGAACAAAACCCAAAGTTAGTAGAAGGAAAGAAATCATAAAGATCACAGCAGAGATAAATGAAATAGAAACAAAGAAAACAATAGCAAAGATCAATAAAACTAAAAGCTAGTTCTTTGAGAAGATAAACAAAATTGATAAACCTTTAGCCAGACTCATCAAGAAAAAGAGGGAGAGGACTCAAATCAATAAAATTAGAAATGAAAAAGGAGAAGTTACAACAGACACCACAGAAATACAAAGCATCCTAAGAGACTACTACAAGCAACTCTATGCCAATAAAATGGACAACCTGGAAGAAATGGGCAAATTCTTAGAAAGGTATAACCTTCCAAGACTGAACCTGGAAGAAATAGAAAATATGAACAGACCAATCACAAGTAATGAAATTGAAACTGTGATTAAAAATCTTCCAACGAACAAAAGTCCAGGACCAGATGGCTTCACAGGTGAATTCTACCACACATTTAGAGAAGAGCTAACGCCCATCCTTCTCAAACTCTTCCAAAAAATTGCAGAGGAAGGAACACTCCCAAACTCATTCTATGAGGCCACCATCATTCTGATACCAAAACCAGACAAAGATACTACAAAAAAAGAAAATTACAGGCCAGTATCACTGATGAATATAGATGCAAAAATCCTCGACAAAATACTAGCAAACAGAATCCAACAGCACATTAAAAGGATCATACACCATGATCAAGTGGGATTTATCCCAGAGATGCAACAATTCTTCAGTATACGGCAATCGATCAATGTGATACACCGTATTAACAAATTGAAGGAGAAAAAACATATGATCATCTCAATAGATGCAGAAAAAGCTTTTGACAAAATTTAACACCCATTTATGATAAAAACTCTCCAGAAGGTGGGCATAGAGGGAACCTACCTCAACATAATAAAGGCCATATACGACAAACCCACAGCAAGCATCATTCTGAATGGAGAAAAACTGAAAGCATTTCCTCTAAGATCAGGAACAAGACAAGGATGTCCACTCTCGCCACTATTATTTAACATAGTTTTGGAAGTCCTAGCCACGGCAATCAGAGAAGAAAAAGAAATACAAATTGGAAAAGCAGAAGTAAAACTGTCACTGTTTGCAGATGACATGATACTATACATAGAGAATCCAAAAGATGCCACCAGAAAACTACTAGAGCTAATCAGTGAATTTGGTAAAGTTGCAGGATACAAAACTAATGCACAGAAGTCTCTTGCATTCCTATACACTAACGACGAAAGATCAGAAAGAGAAATTAAGGAAACAATCCCATTCACTATTGCAAGAAAAAGAATAAAATACCTAAGATTAAACCTACCTAAGGAGGTAAAAGACCTGTACTCAGAAAACTGTAAGACACTGATGAAAGAAATCAAAGATGACACAGACAGATGGAGAGATATACCATGTTCTTGGATTGGAAGAATCAATATTGTGAAAATGACTACCCAAAGCAATCTACAGATTCAGCGCAATCCCTATCAAATTAACAGAGGCATTTTTTTACAGAAATAGAACAAAAAATCTTAAAATTTGTAATGGAGACACAAAAGACCCCAAATAGCCAAAGCAGTCTTGAGGGTAAAAAACAGAGCTGGAGAAATCAGACTCCCTGACTTCAGACTATACTGCAAAGCTACCGTAATCAAGACAATATGGTACTGTCACGAAAACAGAAATATAGATCAATGGAACAGGATAGAAGGCCCAGAGATAAACCCATGCACCTATGGTCAACTAATCTATGACAAGGAGGCAAGGATATACAGTGGAGAAAAGACAGTCTCTTCAATATAGGTGGTGCCGGGAAAACTGGACAGCTACATGTGAAAGAATGAAATTAAACACTCCCTAACACCATACACAAAAATAAACTCAACATGGATTAAAGACCTAAATGTAAGGCCGGACACTATAAAACCCTTAGCGGAAAACATAGGAAGAACACTCTTTGACATAAATCACAGCAAGATCTTTTTTGACCCACCTCCTAGAGTAATGGAAATAAAAAGAAAAATAAACAAATGGGACCTAATGAAACTTAAAAGCTGTTGCACAGCCAAGGAAACTACAAACAAGACGAAAAGACAACCCTCAGAATGGGAGAAAATATTTACAAACGAAACAATGGACAAAGGATCTCCAAAGCATATAAACAGCTCATGCAGCTGAATATTAAAAAAACAAACAGCCCAATCCAAAAATGGGCAGAAGACCTAAATGGACATTTCTCCAAAGAAGACATATAGATGGCCAAGGAACACATGAAAAGCTGCTCAACATCACTAATTATTAGAGAAATGCAAATCAAAACTACAATGAGGTATCACCTCACACCGGTTAGAATGGGCATCATCAGAAAATCTGCAAACTACAAATGCTGGAGAGGGTGTGGAGAAGAGGGAACCCTCTTGCACTGCTGGTGGGAATGTGAGTTGATACAGCCACTATGGCAAACAGTATGGAGGTTCCTTAAAAAACTAAAAATAGAATTACCATATGACCCAGCAATCCCTCTCCTGGGCATATACCCAGAGAAAACCATAATTCAAAAAGACACATGCACCCCAATGTTCATTGCAGCACTATATACAATAGCCAGGTCATGGAAGCAACTGAAATGCCCATCGACAGGTGAATGGATAAAGAAGATGTGGTACATATATACAATGGAATATTACTCAGCCATAAAATGGAACAAAATTGGGTCCTTTGTAGGGATGTGGATGGATCTACAGACTGTCATACAGGGTGAAGTAAGTCAGAAAGAGAAAAACAAATATCGTATATTAATGCATATATGTGGAACCTAGAAAAATCATACAGATGAACCGGTTTGCAGGGCAGAAATAGAGACAGAGATGTAGAGAACAAACGTGGACACCAAGGAGGGAAAGTGGCGGGGGTGGGTGGTGTTGGTGGGATGAATTGGGAGATTGGGATTGACGTGTGTACACTAATATGTATAAAATAGATAACTAATAAGAACATGCTGTATAAATAAAATAAATTCAAAAATTCAAAAAAAAAGAAAAAGGAAAATTGAATAAATTAAGATGCTAAATACAGACCATCATTGGCTGTAGATGCTGAGAAGATTACGTGTTTCTTGAAACCTGAAAAATTCACTGCTGTTGTGTTTCCTAGGCAGGATCATGGATCTATGTCTTGAAAAGGGGAAGAAATTCCAGGTCTAGAAGCCACGAGAGCAATGGCAAGCTGGGGAAGTGGAAAGAGACCCAGGCTGGCGAATGGCCAGCCAGTCGGAACTGGCTGGATAGCAAGGTAGGGGTCAAGTATCTTTTTCATGGATGCTGCCATTGGCTCCAACACCAATGGAGTCTCCCTGGTCATTGCTTATGCATTCTTGCTTCTTAAGAGAGCAGCTGCTATGAATAATGCCTGAAGATACCTCATTAACACACAAAATACAGTGCAGCTTGGCTTTTCTCTTTATAAAGAATTGCTGTTGATCAACAATATTTACTGGGTGGATTTGGTGTGCTAGGCATCAAGAAAGGTTATGAAGAAAGTAGGTAGCGTGCAAGATACCTGGCCAGAAGATCATTATAATTGTGGGGATAGGATAAAACACATACATAAAGAAAACGGATCTTTATAGAATAGGATGGCTGCGTGTTTTACGATAGAAAGCCTTTTCTTAAAAAACAGCATCATAAAAATAGAAAACTGGGCGGTATTCCCTGTTGTTGACAAAAGTGGTATTGTTGTGAAGTTGGTGTGTGTGCAGAGCAGCGTTCAGAAAACCTGAAATCATGATTTGACTGTGCTTTGCCTGAGGCCCACTCAGCCCTGGGGGAGTGGTCGGCATGCCACAATATTTCCTGTTTGCCTGGCAGGCTACCCATAGTATTTTGATCTTGGTGCATCAAAGCAGTGATGATGTGTTCAATGACTTTTTTTTATTCCTCTTGTGCATTCTCTTTTGTATTTATGGATCATGTGTCTCCATTTCTTCCTTCTCAACCTGACTCTTGGTAAGTTTAACAATTTCTCCCCTCAGTTGTGTGCAATTCTTTTTACTTCTCAGAACATCTGTAAGGATCTGGAAGAGGACCTCTGGCCGCTCCCTACTTCTTGCTAAGTGTTAGGGCAAACAAAACCCTGAGAGATGAGTTGGCTGCATCTGCAATTTAGAATTAGAAGGAGAGAAAATCTAAATGGATACAAAAAAATGGTGTCAATCTTGGAAAATGAGATTGAATCATAGCTATATAAGGTGGTAGAAACAAAAAGAAGCCGCCTGCTTCCCGTAAGATACCTGCCAAATCTTAAGGAAAGTGAGGAGGAAAAGATGATGAAGGTGGCTAACGTAGGAGCTCCTACCAGCTTGAGCTCTCTGGGGCAAGGACTGTCTCTTTTATTCCTTTGACCTCACACAGTGCTGGGCACATCCTAGATGCCCACTTAGAGTTTTGTGTGCATAAATAAATGAAGAGACTCTGAAAAGATTTCATGAATAGGTGGTAGCTTCAAACGATCCACAGTCTTCTGAAGCTTAACTTCTGGATTCACCAGACAATCACTGTGGCTCTATATTGTTCGTGGACGGATCTTAAGTTTCTGTAATTTAATGTTTCCTTTGGAATAAAACCACTATTTGAGGCTTGAGACCAGAAGGTACCTGTGCAACTTTCACTCAAGAAATACTGTTGGTGGTTGCAGAATCTTTTTATTCCTCGAGTTTTCTTCTCTCAGACCCCTTGCCATTAATATTAGACTTAACTTTAAAACACTTTTAGAAGTTCAGCATTCAAGATTTATACATAAATTATGGCATCTAGCATATGAGCATTCACAATTCATACCTATTTGCTTTCTACCTAAAATCTGTGTAATTTCTCACAGGGCTAAATAGAGAAAAGTATTACACAGAAGAAAATCCACATTGTAACTTTGTCCTAAGAATGCCCTTGGTGCTATCGTTATTTCTGAGAAAAAAACAAAGGTCTGTTTGTCTCAGTAAGAATGGGAAGAGGGTACAAGCACCTTCTTTCACTACAAAGGAATCAGTTTGTGTTATTCATGCATCTTTCTCTCTCTCCTCTTTCTATGAACCAAAGAACAGAACAAAACAAAAAACAAAAAGTCTAAGAACAAACAAACTCACAACAATAGGAGCAGCAAGAACAAACTCGAGGATTTAGGTGGAATGATACCAAATCAGCGAATGACATTTGGGAATGTCACGTGGCTTATATAATTCTAGGAAAGAGATGTTTTATGTGTTGCTACCAAAGGAAAGTGGGAGATAGGAAAAATAAAATAAAATAAAGAAGAGGAAAAAAAGGAAAGGGAAAGCACTATGTCTGGGTCCGTGTTTCTCAGGAGGGACGCTATTAGCACTTGGGGTAAGGTGGTCAATCATATTTTTAAAATATAATGAAGAATTTGGATAGGGGCTTAAAAATGGGTTGGACTCCTCTTGATTAACTGTACATTTTATTCCCACTTCCAAAATTCCTGATGTTTTAAACTTTTTGGAAAGAGGATTTCTTCCTGTTACAGTTTATAAATGTCTCAAAGTGTGGGTGTATGGCAAACGATTCCAAATTTACCCTCAGAGGAATATTCTTTAATTTTGACTCTTCCGGTTCTCCACTTGACTTTTGCTTGAGCATCTTTAGCTCACTCTGCTCTTCTGTCTTTAAACTCTCTGGGTGAACTGATTAATTGTCATAGCTTTGATTGCTGTTGATGGCTTGCTTTTTACACTCATCCCTGACATTTTAACTGCTCTTGAGCTCCATGTCTTAAACAGGGGTAAGAAATCTGCCTTTAGATCTATTTTCCTCATCTAAGAAACATATGATAAAAATCAAACTTAACTACTTCTCCTTAGCTCCCTTAATACAATCAATGACACCATCATTTATTGAGTTTTCTTAATCTCACTAATATTTGAACTTTTTATGCTAAGTTCCTGTGACCAAACTGGCAGAGTCCCCAGTCTCATGGAACGTTATAATATAGGAGTAGAAATGTATTAGTAATCACACAAATGTATAATGACTAATAGAAATAATGGCTATAAAAACCTCCAGATATCTATAAGTGTCTAATATAAAGACCTCAATTAGTCTGAACAGTTAAAAATGACTTTCTAGGCTGCGTTTCCTTTACCTCCCATATCCACTCAACCACTAAGTCCTATTGGCTGCACCCCCATTTTTACAGTTGCAATTCTGTTGGGGGCTATTTCTGTATTTGGATTACTCCAGTTGGATCCTCACTTGATTTTTCTCTATTGCAAACTATCAGCACATGGCTGCCATGTGATTTTTCTTAAATTTTCATTTTTGTCACATTGCTCCCCAACTTGAGAATCTTTAGTGGTCCCCCATCATCCATTGACTCGACTTCAGGTGGATTACTTTTTCCTAAATGCTTTTATTGCGCTAAATAGGAGCATTTCTATCACCACTTTCTTATTCAGCTTCATCACGCTGTTCTCTGCACCCAGAGGCTGCCTTCTTTCTCTTCTGTACCTCGTACCTTCTAGATTTCAGTGATTTTCCAGCTGTGAACCCTCGAAGAGAAAAGGTTAGCAGGAGAGAAATACGGGCAGTGGACGGGGTGAGAGGTGGGCTCTGTTCTAATTGCTCCCTCCACTGGATTTCATGTGCAAGATTTCATTTGAAGAAAGGGGTCCAAGGCGAAAGAACACTTGCAAATCTATGTACCATTGAAGTTTCCAGTTGAAATTCATCTTCCCTCAGAAGTTCTTCCTTACTAAGCCCCTCTCCTCCACACTGACTTTTCCCTCTACTTTCAACACTCCACTCCTAGGTGTGATTCACTTGCTGACTTATCGCTTTGTTTTGTACTCTTGATAATTGGCCTCCACAAACCCAATTTTTAACTCTGTTGCATTCCCTGAGGTGCTTTACTTTGGTATAAATGGGTGAATAAACTGAACACATGAATACTCTGTGGTTATTTCAGCTAGTGGAAAATGTCTGTCTATGACATTATGTCGCTAATCTATTCTCCATTTTTTAGCAACAAAATAAAAATAATCAGTACAGTAAGTTCCCTGCACACGGACGAGTTCCATTCTGCGAGTGCATTCATCAGTTCAATTTGTTCGTAAGTCCAACAAACTAACACAATCGGCTCTATAGTACTGTACTGTAAAAGGTTTATAATACTTTTCACACAAATAATACATAAAAAATAAACAAAAAATAAAACATTGTTAATCTTCCAGTCCAGTACCTTGAAAAGTACAGTAGTGCAGTACAACAGCTGGCACACAGGGGCTGGCATCGAGTGAACAGGCAAGAAGAGTTACTGACTGGAGGAGGGAGAGGAGGTGGGAGGTGGTAGAGCCGAAGGATCGTCAGCAACAGGAGACGGAGGGCGAGCTGCAGTTTCACTCACGCCTGACGGTGATGGCAGAGGTTCTGGTTCCTTGCTGGATTCAGTTCTATCTGCTCTCTTGAAAAAACCGTCCAGTGATGTCTGGGTAGTATAGCTCTTTTTTTCTCATCATAGATGACATGATAACACTGGTTTGCATTCTGAACAGCTGCTGCAACCCTCGTGTACCATTCTACATTTGGGTTCCATGCCTCAAATACTAACAGTGCCTCCTCAAATAAAGAAAATCCCCTTGCCACTTCCTGAGTCGTGAATCTCTTCGGTTCTTCAGTTACTTCTTCTTCCTCTTGTCTCTCTTTGTCCTTTCTCTGGTAAAGTACACAAAAGCACAACCACTTGTAGAGGATGCACACACGTGACATTGTATGCCAGACACTTGAACTAACTCATGTGATTGGACCTGTGAATGCACGTTAGCATCTTTGAAAGTTCGCTACTTGAAGGTTTGTATGTAGGGGACTTACTGTATATGAAAAGTGACTTTCTGCCATATGACGGTGAGTCCATGTAGATGGTCAAAAAATAGGGGAGAGGATTTGTGAGAAGTGCTGAGAATGTTCTCTTTGAAACCCCTTGTTCACTGGGATTGACCTCCTGTCCTTTTTACTCCCCCAAGGTTGACATGGGACTGTTTGCCAATCTGTGACATATGGGTCAAACTTTGTATCTTACCTCTCTTAGGGCAGAATGGAATCTCTTTTAGGACCGAGGTTTACTTAAGTTGAAGTAATGTAAATTTAATTGGATCACAAATCTTGTTAGCACTTATTATTCAAGTCTGTTCCTGAACTACAAGAGGACCATGACGTATCCCAAATTCCCAACTGGGAACAAGCAATGAAGAGAACAAGTCCCTGCAGTGGCTTCTCCGCTGAGCCCAAAAAACCACATCTGATAAGCTATGTAATTTGCTCTAGCAATTTTGTGCCAAAAATAAAGGCACACTTTTGCAGAGTTCCACATTTCTAAGAAAAACTGAACTCCGCTTCATGCTAATCCAGCTCCCTTTCTTTCTTTTTCGAACTTGATGTTCATGGAGAGAAAATACCAGTTTGCATCTTAGGCCTGATAGACCCTTGGCCAGATGGCTAGGTCCATCCTCCTCTAGTCATCCTAAGCCTGCCTTGCTGTCACACAGAAACCTAAACCTGAAGGACAGGCAAAGACGCCAGCAGTGGTCTGTTTTACGACACCCCGATAACAGGATGTTTTTAGCAGCACAGCAGATTCTTGGCCTATGGCCCTGGTTAAAGGAAGAGAGGCACAGAATCTTCGAAGTCATCAATTTTAATGAGGACTGCAACTATTCCAGTAAACTAGATCCCTTCATTTTTGTTAGCTTGACAAAGAAACCTGATACATCCAAGACATTTATTTTTTTTTAGTTCAGTACCAAGACAGGAACTCGCTTTTTCACCACCAGTATTAGGCCCCCAATGGTGATAAAAATTCCTGTGCAGTCTTTTGGAGGGGAAGAATAAAAGCGCCTACAAGGGGGAAAAAAAGAACACCAAACAAATACGAACTTTTGAAAAATTCAGGCTTTTCTTGGCTCAGAGGTTAAACATGAATTGTTAGAGTTCCCTTTCAAAGCTGGAGTCTGCCAAGGTCTCTCATAAGCTTGGATAGTTTTGTGGAAGTTATAACAAATAAGAATAGATATATGTACATGTATAACTGAATCATTAGGCTGTGCACATGAAACTAACACAACATTGTAAATCAGCTATGCTCCAATATAAAATAAAAATTAAAAAACACTTGAGATTAAAAAAAAAAGAAATTTCATCTGTGTTTTCAACAGTGAGGAATATTGCCTTTGAATGGTGGTATGTGTGTGTGTATGTGTGTGTGTGTGTTTGTGTGTATATGTGTGTGTGTGAGAGAGAGAGAGACAGAGACAGAGAGAGACAGGGAAAGACAGAAAAAACAGAGAGACAGAGAGAGAGGGAAAGAGGCAGATAAATTGAGCCAGAAGATGAGAATTCAACTAATTTATTTATGACTTAATAAATTAAAATAATTTGAAGAAGTATTTCTGAATTTTTTGGGTAAGTCACACTAGAGGTACTAAATAATTTCTAAGTTTTGTGGTGAGATAAACAGCTAAACTGCTTGAGAAGTTTGAGTATCAGAGAACCCAGCCTTTGCTTCTAATCTTTTTCATCTTTGTGCAAACTCACTGAACTCTTATTCCAGATCTGAAGGCAACAGACAGGCATTTGTTTTAACTCCTTAAGTAGATTCAAGTTTTAGAATCACTAAGGTTGAAAGTGGTGGTACAATTTCTAAATCCCACTCTTCAGTAGTAAGGGATTCAGAGCAAGGGCAAGCTGTGCCATCTCTTACGAATTTTTCAATCAAAAAGTTTCTCTTTTTTGTCCCCCCTGTTAAAAAATTCTTTATATAGAGTTGGGGGGAAAAAAAAAACAACCCAGAAAAAGTTACGCAAATGGCAAGGTAGTGACAGGGCATCTATCAAAATGGCTCTGGAAATTCCATTTTTAAAGTGCTATAAAAATATCATTATTAATGATGATTGACTGGGTTTTCAGAGCCAAGATATTTCAAGACTGCTAAGTTAGCGCTGAGTGCAAAAGTGTGGGTGCTGAAGTGGCTTCAGGGTTCCCTCGCTGCGTTTCTTCATTGATTTTTAAGTAACATGTGAGCCCACTCAAATTGATGATTTTCGTTTTGAATTAGTTTGGCCTCTGTCATGGAGGGCCTTCCATCTTTGCCTGACTGTCAGTGTCTAATTCATCTTCATCAAGTCCCCAGCAGGAAGATTTGGATCTTACTACTTTTTGTTTTACAGTTTTATCGTTTACAGGAAATTGGGACACAGAGAAAAATAGAGCGGAATCTACCCAAGTTTTCAGTAGAAGTACTCAAAGGGAGAAGATACACCTTCACTCGTGGACCTCCTAGAAACTCCTGGATTGTGGCAGTCCCACGAGGTGGGAGAGGTAATAATATAATAATATAATCCAGTAATAATATAATCCAATACTCCCTTCAGATTTTGTTTGTTTGTTTATAAGATTCCTGAAAAATCTTAGCCTCCAGTCTGTGTCAACCTGATACCTTGTACCTGTTGCTTTTATGAACCTAGAAGTCCTCTCCATTTTACAGATGGGAAAACTGAGGCTAAAGAAAATCATGCACAATATTGGAAAAACTATATTAGATTTCAGTATAGTCAGCTGTTCCTGTGAAGGTCTTATATTTTGCTGTATTTTCACTCACTGCCAAGATTGGGAAAAATGACAAGTATTTTTTTTTAAAGTGTAACTAAAATGTACTTGAAAAACATCACAAAAATATTATCCTGTTTAGGTAAGGCCCAAGGCCCAAGTTAAAGGACTTCTTTAAAGGATGCAGGGAAAAAAACACCACCACCAACAAACCCAATCATCTACTGAGCAAAGATCATGTCTTTTCTACTCCCTGAAGCTCCTTAGTACTCACCCCTCTGCTTTTCACAGCAAGCATTGCTGCTTCTTCTCTGAAGACTCACTCATTCTCCAGTCCTCTGGGAGAAAACTAGTTTGCCTTTTTGACGGTGTGCCAAAAATGGAAAAAAGGAAGAATTTAAGCAACTGTCAACCAGGAAATTTTTTGTTTGTTTGTTTTTTAAAAAAGGAAATTTGCCAACCTAGCCAAGAAATTTTGTCTAAGTTACAGACTGTCAGTCTTTATAATCCCTCTTTGTTCCTTTTCTTTTCTGAATCCCGCATTTTCACCGAGGGTAGATAATCTTTGGCATTATCCTCATTGGCTCAGCTTAGCTTTCAGTCCCTTGGGGTCCTGCTGACTCCATAAACTTTCAACTCCTAAATCCAGTGCTGGCTCACCCAGGAAAGAAAAAAGCAAATTGAACAATAAAATTCAAGCTGTAGCTTCCGTTGTGACTCAAGAGCAGAAAATGTTTTTAATGGCCAAAAGCACATAAATGCCATTAATCACCAAGAATTTGTTATTCCTCATTGGATGCTCCAAACAAACACTGTTTTGTCCAACTCCATTACTATCTGGGATTTGAAAATTATCTGATTGAATATTCATCTAGGGTTGAGCATTTTGGAAATTCTTTCATAGAAATGATACATGCCAAAAAGGAGAAAGGAACACTTTTTTCTCCCTTTCTTTTCTTTTTCATCCCTCCCTTGTGTGTCTCTTCCTTTCCTTAGGCTCTTTTGCTGTGTCAGCCCTTCTATGCACGATCGGTTTTCTGTGATCTATGGAAAACTCCCACCTCAGGAATTTGAAGCCTTCTGTTAAGTCTTTTTATTTTGTTGAGTCCAGGCTACAGATTTTTGTTTTGAAAAAGTCTTAGAGGATTGTATTATAGCCACACATTTTCATTCTTTGAGCTGCATGTATAAATTAGACCATTTTTTAGGAGGCACTTTGCAGGCATACTGTCTTCTGGAATACTTTTCTAGTGTATCACTGAAGCATTAGTATTATTTGGAGGTTCACACAGTAAGTTGATGGGATGCTTTCTTTCTTTTCTTTTTTTTTTTCTTCTGATATTTCTAGAGCAATAACTAAGTGGTTGAAAAATGTTATAAATTAATTTGTTGGTGATTCTTGGAATAAATTAGAATAGTTGATTTGGGAAACCTAAGTAAATATTTGTCATAACAAACCCATTTTTTAATTTCACGTGGAAGAAAGCTGCATTTTCCTTCATGCACAGAGATCAGATCAAAAGCTTGTGTTGAGCAATAGGGGCTCCAAATCTATTCTCTGGTCTTGTGGGACATAACTTCTTGGGAGAGGTAGACTACAGTGTAACTACAATATTCAGAATGCAAGCAAGAATTTTTTAAAAACGATTCTTCTTTTCCTGAGTTGGGATTAAGGAGTTTAATAGTGTGTCATTTTATATGCTCCATTCTAACAGAAAACTAATGGGGGAACAATTGCATTTGTTGAAAGCCTGCAGTGTACCAGGCTCTCTATATATTCTCCCCACAGCCCTGCAAGGGTGAGCATCGTTTTCCCAGATGAAAAAAAAGAGGCTCAGAGGGGTTAGGGGATCAAACAAGGGTCAAAAACATAATCAGTAGTAATGCTAGGAAGATTCACGTGACTCTTTTTCATTTTAACCTATTGCCTCTAGTAGGTAAGGGTGCTAATTTGATATTTGCCATTACTGCCTACCTAGACAGGTACATTTCACAGAGGATACTAATTCTTCCAATGGTTTGCCAGCCAGAGGAAGGGGAGGCCATTGCCTTTGGCTAACTGGTCTCTTCAGGAATCTTGAGGATGAGCAGAATGTCTTTTCCTTCTCACTGTATTGCCCTCCACTGCCACCTCCCCAAATGGACAGCTCAGAGGAGCCTGTCCATACTTTTAGCTGATGTCAAAGTGTTCAGGGTGAGGAGAAAATCAAGTCACACAAGCACTGTTGTATCAGGTATAGTAAAACAAGCGTGAATCAGCGTGAGTTCTCCTATGATCTTCAGTTTGGGATTCTTTCATAGGTCACTGAATAAAACAATCTTAAATGACAAGATCATAACAAGTTCTTGGTGGGATGGCAGTGGTTCTGGCCCTAAGTGCAGCTGTAAAATGGGCAGACTTATTTTGGGGGGTACTTGCTTCCCCTTCAGAGCTGTTGTCTCTATGATGAGAATTCCTCTTCTGTCAGGCACCCTGGACCTTCATACTCTTTCCACTTTCCCCTCAACACAGTCTGCTCTGGAGAGCTATCACTTGGAAAGAATCTAATGAATTAATCATCACTTGCAGGTGTGACCGTAGGGGTGGAATTTCGGGAATCGAGGCAGGCAAGGGAAGATGCAGTTCAGAGCAGCAGAGGTTTCTTAACAGCCTTCAATGAATGGGATGTAGGTGACCACCTGTCCATAGAATGTTCATGGGTAAGGCTGATCCTGGAGGGAGACAGAAGACTAATGTAGATGGCTGAAGGGCGCTTGACCAGAGTACGCATCTGGAAAAAAACTCAAGAGTTCTCCTGCTGGTCTGTTGTCTCTCTGCCATCTTCCAAGTCACTCTACTACGAACTGTGGCATTTAGATTGAGGTTGGGGTGGGGTGGGGAGTGGGGGAGCATTTTCTGTCCTGCGTCTGGGCTCTCAGCCTCTTTAGAAGAAGGCCAAGATGGTTCTTTCAACCACTGGAACTTGGTCAAAATATTCTGTATAGAAGAGTGATTATGAAGACTGATAGCCTAGGCAATGCAGCGTAAAAATGTAGCACATTCTTAAAAACGAGTCCATTGATTGGCTGTAGTGCCAATAGAATTCGATGAAGTTTTCTTAAAGCTGTTTCCATGTCTATTGTTTATTAGAAGCTTTTTGGAAGACCTAAGCTTTTGGTTTTGGAGTTGAGGAAGTTTCCTGGAGTGTCAGCAATTTACCTGTCTCCTTACTTACTGTAGATACTCACCTAGGGCAGAAGGACATTGCCAGTCAATAAGGCGATCCATGGTGTAAAAAAACTAAGAACGAGGTTTCTTCCACAGCCAATTCAGAAGCACCACTCTTTTATCTAGAGAGCCAAGAAATACTGGAGGCAAAGGGACAGTGGCAATCTGTGACAGGGTAGGTAGATGATACGTTTCTTTTGTGCTTGAGGGGTTGGCCAACGATATTTGAGGTACTTGTAACTTACTTCTCTCAAAAAGGAGGAGGTGAAAGCACTCAGGGAACACCTCTGTATATTCCACACTGTGAGATGATGTGTTGGAGAAATAACACAGAAAATAAGCCAGATGGGAAAACAAGAAGAGAGAGAAGAAGAAATATCTATATCAACAAATCTATGTAGAAATTAGGCATATTCATACTTTTTGTTTTTTAATTTATATCCTTCTCTTAGAGCATGGCTCTAGTTGTTTTCTAATTATTCCTCTAAGTCTGCCGAGCCCCACTAGGTTATGAACTACGTGAGGGCACGCATCTTCTTTATTTTTGTATCCCTGGCATCAGGCATGCTGCTGGGCACAGAACAGTTCCTCAATAAGTGATTTTTAAATGACAGAAATTATTTTCATATAATAGAATTTTGATTCTAAAATAATTGCTTCCCCGGGAATGAGGCACCCCTGTGAGTCATCTCAGAGAATTTAGGGGATGAGTGGAACCAACAACCTGACCTGAGTAGGACTAGATATTGACTAGTAAAGTGATGTCAATCTTTCTTACTGTAATTGACTGAATCTGAAACATGAATACGGTGAAGTTAGCCAAAGAGGATACCCTGGGGCAAGGAAGATCACACAAGATTGAAGACTAGGATGATGGGAGCCACAAAGACCAAGATCAGAGAAGCTGCAGCCAGATAGTATCTGAGAAAAGCAGGTGAAGATGCAGGCATTGAACATAAGTAAAACTCATGTTACCTGGCTAGTGAATGTGCTGCAGGCACTGTACAAGATAGACTTCCCAGAATAGTGAATGACAGGACTACTAGTCAGGGGAGGACAGGCATCTTCCTGGGGAAAGAGTCTTCAGGGAGCAAATAAGAAAGGTCTGTTTCCTGCTGGGGTGATAGGAGAGATGAAAAGAAGGCCTTACAGGATTGGAAGACTGGGAGACTCTCAGGAAGAGTGAAAATTTACTCTGCAAATTCAGAGTAAAATATGCTGAGGTGCAGAGAAGGAATCTTTAGGTATTCCTAATCTTTGTTCCAAAATAGGCCCCCTGTACGAATGCCAGATTGGTTAACCTGGGAAGTCTCACACCAGGGACAAATATTAGAAGGTAAGACACTAAATAATAGAAGACACTAAAAATTCACAAGACCTCACCCTGGTTTCTGAGTATACTAGATAGAAAGCAAGTCAGTAATTATATGCCAAGGAAAATTATTAGGACAACTCTTAGATATCTTGATATTTTGGGTAACTTTTTCACATTTGTTGTCATTATCTCCATCTAGTTTCCCATAGCGATTAATGACATTATCTTAAAGTGGAAGGGCCTGCCTGTGTACTTATTCTGGGATGTACCATGAAAGGGAGCGTGTGGGAGAATCACATGGTATTCTGTCCTCTACCCTGGGAGAGCCTACCTTGGAGAAACACATTGGGACTGTAAAGTGACTCCAGGTTTGTCACTGGGAGTAGCTTGGAGGACTGTGACACAGCTGAGGATAAGCAAGAAGAAATTAGACTGCAGAGATGCTTTATCCCAGCCTCTAAGAAATTCCAAGAGATTCCTAAGCCTTCAAGAAATGATGGAACTACGTTATCTCAATCGAAGAAAAACGTAACATGTCATAACGATTTGACAATGAACTCTCTGCTGGTTGGGAGGAAGTTGCCGTGCATAAACCTGGCATATTCATGGGTGCATGTGCTGTAACTTCTTGGAGCGAGATATGACAGAGAGCCTGCCAAGATCACCAAAGCCACCAATCCCCACTGCTCCGATGGTTCCTGTAGTAAAAAATATTACAATCATAAGGAATCTTCAGTGAACCTCCAGGACCAGGTAAGGAAGTGAAACCATTTAGGGGTTGAGTGGGATTTTTTTTCTCTTCATCCAGTTTGTGGACATGACTCTGAAAGAGAAAGGAGGGTAATAATTGGTTACATAGAAGGCATCCATCCGAAGGAAAGAATTTGTCTTCTGGATCATGACAGGAATGTCAGGAAGATGTACTACTGAAAATGGAAAAGGGCACTGGATCAAAGTAGAGAACGTATTTAACAAGGATAAATGGATGAAGGGGAGGGAGAAAAATCAGGACCGACTACCATGTAGGTAGTAAGGACAGTGGGCATGGCAGAGTGTATAGTGGAGGTGGTTCTTAGTAATTATCATTCTCTCATTCATTCAACAAATAACAGAGAAGTTCACTAAGAATAATACTTACGACCTTAGAGAACTATCTATGTCAACACAGAATAGGAGGTGACAAAATAACTCGAAGTTTCAAAGCACAAAATGAATATAATGTTATTGAGGGCATTAAGATTTGATGGGATAAAACTCAGGCTAAAAATATCAAGAGAAAGACATACTTTATTAAAAAACTTATCTAGCAGAAGAAAAATAGAATAGTGCTATGTATAACTAAGGATACTTCCACGTGGAAGCAAAGGTAAAGCAAAAAGGCACAAGAGAAATAAACCAATTATACTGCCATGAGAATATACCTCAGACCACTTAGGAAGAGGAAAAATATGGATATTATGTTTTTGGTGTTAAATCTTGGTACGAAGTAACCCTTTGCAGTTAACAGGAGACTATCTTTTGGAAAATTAACTTTGATAAAATTAAAGTATTTGATGAGCGTTTAACTTCTAATGTTCCATTTTTAATCTCTTAAAAAGAAGGAGAATACAAGAGAGGTAAACGTCAATATGGAAATTCCGAGGGGGATTAATAATAGTGAGGGAGTAACCAGAACCTTGGAGTTCAGACTACTGCAAAAGTCACATATGTCCCCTTGCCCAGTGTTCCTCAAGATGAGGTTCCTAGACACAGTAGTACCACACATTGTTGTTGGTCTGCAACAAGCTTAAAGTAAGTTCTGGAAACTTTTACAGTAATTTCCATCGCCACAACATTTTTACTGTTCAAAATTAAAACTGATCCCTTGCTCTCTTCCACTGGAGGCCCAAACACCACGCCTCTAGTAATGCAAGTACTCAACGCCCACATCGATGGGCGGCGGCATATTGCCTTTGCCATCACGGCAGTTAAGGGTGTGGGGCAAAGATGGGCTTGTGTGGTGTTGAGGAAAGCAGACGGACCTCAGCAAGAGGGCAGGAGAGCCCACTTAGGATGAGGTAGAGCGTGTGATCACCATGATGTAGAATCCACGCCAGTGCAAGATCCCAGACAGAAGGACGTGAAGGATAGAAAATAGGTCCTGGCCAACGGTCTGGACAAAAAGCTCCGCGAAGACCTGGAGCGACTGAAGAAGATTCAGGCCCACAGAGGCTGCACCACTTCTGGGGATTTCGTGTCCGAGGCCAGCACACCAAGACCAGAGGCTGCCGTGGCTGCACCGTGGCTGTGTCCAAGAAGAAATAAATTTGTGGGAGTAGTCTGTTAATAAATAATTTATACAGTGAAAAAAACCCACAACTGATCCCTCACAGATGCTCTGACAAGCACTGTCCTAGTTCATGATAAAATAGAATTCAAAAAGTGTACTGCTCTTTGTTCTGAAAAGGAATACAGCTTATTAGGAAAAAGAACCTAAAGAGAAAACTGAAGAGTGAGGGAATCGGAGTGTACAGCTGGGGATTATTCCAATGGGACAAATGAGGGAAATCATCTAAAAAGTAAGGTGATTATATTAACAGCTCTCTTGATGAGAAAAGGGGGTGAAACCCTTTCATTGAGCACTTGTTTTCTACTGGACACTTTTATTTACATTATCTTATTTACTCTTCTCCCTTCAGATAAGTGCTATTTTTCTAATTTTTATGGAAGGGGGCATAAGGCTCAGTGACTTTAATAGGCTGCATGGTGGCCGCCCAAAAGATATGCACGCCCACATCCTAATTCCAAGAACATGTGAATATTACCTTATCTGGTAAAATGTGATTAAGTTAAGGATCTCAAGAGGAGGAGCTTATCCTAAATATATCCTAAATTCAATCACACGTATCTTTATAAGATGGACGCACAGAGAAGATGAGGAAGCAACAAGTTCGTGGAAGGAGAGATAGGAGTGATGTGTCCACAAGCCAAGGGGTGCCCAGAGCCATTAGGAGCTGGAAGAAGCAAAGAATGGATTCTTCCTAGAGCCTTCAGAGCCTGCAGACACTTGATTTTGGATTCTGGCCTCTGGAACTGTGAGGGAACAAATCTCTGATGGTCTAAGCCACCCAATTTGTGGTAATTTGTTATAACAACCTTAGAAACCTAATACAGTGACCTAAAGTAACTTCTACAAAATGAAAAAAATATATATGATATTTAACCTCGGGCTCACTCTAAAGCTTTTTTACTCTGACGTATCACATAGCAGCCTTCCAGACTTTATAATGCCTGGATAAATGATTAGGAATATATTGAAAGGATAGGGAGAGCACAGAGAAATAAAGAGTATAAGATGTGGCGTCATGTACTAGGTGGGAATCTTGGTTCCTCTACCCACTTACTTGTCTTCTCAAAGTCTCAGTGCCCTCAACTGAAAACAAAGTGTAATAAAACACATTATTGTGAGGATTGAGCACAATAACATACCTGTAATTTTCTTTGCAACTTGTGCAACACTAGTCCAATGCTAATTACCAAGACCAATTCTTTCCTCAAGAGAGACTGAAGAGACAACGTTGGTAGTACCCTTTCCATTCACTCTTTCTCTGTTGCAGATGCAGTGGCACTGGATTGCCCACCTTCCTGCCACGGCAGATGGCAAGGCGAGCATCCTCCTGTTTCAGGATGCACAGTCCTAATATCACGTGCCGACAGGAGCAACAGAAAGCCCCTGAGCCTGCTGAGCAATTTCTACTTGAAAGAAAACCTCAGCAGCTACCAGGCCAAAACAAAATAGTTATTTTTGGCAGATCTTTTCTTCAGGATTCAGATGGACAATAGTAAATAACTCTATTCAACAGGCCAGCTCACTTTTACTTGTTTATTTACACCCTGCCTTGTTCCAGAAAGGATTTAAGGTGGATTACCTATTAATACTACACAAGATAAGTGAAAAATAAGTGGTGAGGAAAGTAGGACAACAGGAAAATGAAACTCAGAAAAATAAGTGAAACCAGGAATGAGTTAGACTCACTGTGTTTAGTGAGGATTTTCCCTCACCAGGGGTGGCCATGAGTGTGTCTCTAAGCTTTCTTGCTGTTAGTATAAAAAACGGCTCTAAAGCAAGGTCCCCGGCAACATTCTCTTTAGGATGTGATTTCAGCCTGCCCAGGGCACTGGCTATGGGTGATCAAGGCCGTAAAGATCTTGACACTGAGCATAACAGTCATCATTTTAGCCTGGATTAAAGAAAAAAAAAAATCAGTAAAGCATCAATGAAATTTGTGTCTTTGAGGAACATAACTTCCTGATGTCCTGCATAATATAAACTAGCTATAAAATTTATATTTACAGAACTGTTGACTCACTAACTGTACAGGGTGATTAACTATAAATCAGGCAAGCAAAAGGGGACATCTACCAAAAAGGATGACTTTGGTTTTAGAACCGTTCATCTGTGACCCTTCTTTTTGGTAGTAACCAGGGCAAGCTTGATCTGCAGCACTCTCTCTTCATGGTAATAAACTTACTGTCTGCTTATAAGAGAATGTCTATTTTTCTCTTCTCTAGAATGGGGGAAATGCATCCAGCTTATAGAAGAGTGTCATTAAATTATTAAGATTCAAATTGAAAGGAAAAGGGCAGTTGGAGCACGTCTCTATTTTTACTTCACTGAAATCACTATTAAAGATGAATTGAGCTAGCTTTTGGGGAGTGAATTGTGCAGCTAATTCACAGGGTGGGCGGGGGGGAGCCCTTCATGGTGTTGCGATGCTTAAAATAAAAGAGTTTATAAGGGTTATATTAAGGTATTTTATAGTGAAAATTGATGATGGGTAAGTAGCTGTGGCCCTCATGCCCCTTTTAATCCTGAATTCTCTCTCTCTGCTCTCTGGCAGGGATTGGTAAATTTTTTCTGCAAAGGGCTAGATGGTAAATATTTTAGGCTTTGTGGGCCTTATGTTTTCTGCTGTGACTGTCCAACTCTGCAATTGCAGTGCAAAATCAGCCATAGACAGCTCGTAAGTTAATGAGTGTAGCTGTGTTCCATTAAAGCTTTTTTTAACGAAAGCAGGTGGCAGGGGACTTGGCCCGTGAGCCATGGTTTGCCGAATCCTGCTCTGTGACAGAACATGGGGTTTTAAATCCTTGTTCAAAGTTTTCACTGTATTCTGAACAACGTTTCTGAGAGAAATTTTGGCCTGACAGCCTACCTCCCTGAAGGTGATGGGAGCGCCCTCCCTTTAGGTTAGAAGACCTTGATTTTTGAAATAGATCACTGCCTCCTGCATACCGGTTTTCTAAATCATGGACTGCTCCATTCCACCGATAAGACTGAAAAGCTGAAAAGCTATGTT
This sequence comes from Delphinapterus leucas, assembly GCF_059928025.1. Classification (NCBI taxonomy): domain Eukaryota; kingdom Metazoa; phylum Chordata; class Mammalia; order Artiodactyla; family Monodontidae; genus Delphinapterus; species Delphinapterus leucas. The sequence continues at coordinate 72,276,033 of NC_143140.1, forward strand.
CTCGGCCTCCAGCCTAACCCCTACCTCAGTATATCAGAGCCTAGCCATGTGTCCAGGTCTGACTGGGACACACATGAGGGAGATACCTTAGTGGGCACAATCATAATTCATGACTCTTGACTTTAAAAAGTTCAGGCTTGCCTCAAGCCAGTTATAGGAACATTCATACATGTACAATGTCACCTTTTCTTTTTTAGAAGATCCTCACAGAATAACAGTTGGACACTACTCCATCTTTTATTAAGGACTGTATATAAAAGTGACCCTTTGGAGGGTATATTTCCTCCTTTGTAAAATTGCTGTTGAAGACACTTTCCATTAGATTGTTTTGTGTTCTTCATGTAAAACTTTGTGATCCCTCTTAAGAGTTTAGAGGGATGACAGAAGTGCTTCTCTTGTTACGCTTCCTGTTATTAACCAGACAAGGCAGTATAACTTCTCCTATGCCACCCGTTCGTCCTACTTTTTAGCTGTGTTTCCAAAACGTAAAGCTAAGTACATGTTCCGTTGCACAGATTATAAATAGTCGAGGTCTTCTTACCCATCTATGTCTTCCTTTCCATTCTTGGTCTTTTCATTTTTCTTCTGTTTTTTTTTTTTTGAGGGGGGAGGGGGGATCTGATTGTATTTGTATCTTAATATAGAATACCATAGAAGTATAAATAACAAGTAAATAATAAAGTTTGGGCTTGTTGAAAATGTTAGAGACCACAAAAGGACAATTTCATCTGTGTTTGAAACTAGAAAAACAAGGAAGTGATCATCAAGCTGCCTGGGGCAGATGGTGTAATGATAACAGATAACAAAACTATTGAATTTATATTTTGCTTTCAAATTCTGCTGCAAGGAAAGTGGTCTCCAAGCTGGAAGAGTAAGAACAAATAATACCTTGAATTATTTTTTTGAATTCCTTGTTTTCTTGGAATTTATTTATTTATTTATTTTTATTTTTTTTACAGCTTGTCCCATTGTATTTTCACCCTGGGAGGTAGTCACAGTAGTTATTATTATCCTGCTTTACTAAGGAGGAAATTGTGACTCAGTGTTAAATGACTTGTGCACACTCACAAACAATGCAAAGAGGGAGTTGACTGCAACTCTGTGTAAATAAGTAGACAGTAAGGCAAAGCCTGGTCGCTTTAAATAAATTTTGGTTGTCAGCACTGGATGCGAGTTACGCCAGCCTACTGAGAAAACTGGGGTGCAGTGCAAATAGGAGATGCTCAAAATATGTTTTTGAATGAGTGAATTGAGCTGAGCATTAATCTTAGTAAATTACTGAGGTATTGCAGAGACCAAAAGATGAATAAATAAGGGAAATCTCAGTCCATTTTTCAAAAAGAGGGAGAGATTCCACAATCCATAAATAGGTCAACTATTCTCAGAGGCGATCCCAGAAAAAATCAAGAATGGGCTTTCAAGCTAATGGCTTTGAGTATTAACGAAGGAATGTAGTGGTTACTAGGAGTGAACATAGGTTTGTAAGGAATGCCATGTTATGCTTGCTTAATTTATTTTCTTGCTTTTGAAACAGAGCTACTGTAAGATCAGAGGATTGACTAGGAAAATTTAATTTTCACAATAATATCGTAAAAATAGCAACCACTTCTTGAACACTAACTATATGGCAGACCCTGGTTGCCTTATTTCATTTAGTCCCACAATGGTCCCAGTGCATAGGTATGTTTCTATCTCCCTTGTTTCAGATAAGACAGAGGTTCAGTGAGAGCAAGTAATTAAAGTCACATTGCTAGCGAGTGACTGAGCTGGAGTCAAAGCCAGATTTGTCTGACTCAAAGCCATTGGTGGTAAGTCACTACAGCACCATTTCGTGTTGACACACAGCAGGGCTCATAAGATCTTTGAGGTGAAGGTGAACGAAAGATCTACAGGTTGGGTCACACTATCTTTACATAAATTCACAACAGGTTGAAAACAAATCTAAGGCAGGTTGATTAGTATTTTGGTCTTAGTCTGCTCAACATTTGAATCTATAAAGACATAGAAAACATACTTGTCCCTTCTGCAGTGGACAAAATCAAGAAGAGAAGCCAATCTTATCACTGCTATAAGCTAACATTTGCATGGTGTGTCTCATTTTACAAAATACTTTCACTTAGCTTGTCACATTTGATTCTCTCTCACAACTTTATAAAGAAGACTTATCACTAGCTCCCAAACTCTCCCTCTTGCCCACCCCCCGCCACCCGCTTTTTTTTTTTTTACAGTGAGCAGAAATGAGGTTCAGGGAAATCAAATGACTCAATCAGAGTCGTGGTGAATAATCTGGGGACTTCTGTTTTCTGTCACACTGCAGCAGATATGGAGTCATGATTAGAAATAATATCAAGACATGCAAATGCCAGATCAAAATTGTTAAGATGAAATATGAAGGTGATGAATGTGAAGTCTAACACTGAAGGAAAAAGTATTTTTGTTGAATGCGTAATGTAAGCCAACATTTCACTCTGATTACTAATAATACTAATTTAATTTTAGCCTGGATTAATGGAAACATAATGTCTACATCACAATAAGCAATATTTCCACTGAACATGTAACTTTTCAAAACATACATGGACCCATATTTGCTGGGCCTAGTATCTATTAAAATCTCAGACTAAGTAGAGTGCACCTAAAGGCAGGTAAATACTGAAGAGACCATGGGCTACATTTGATTGTGGAAGGGAATGAGGAAATGCATAAAAACTCTAATTGGCTTCAAATTTTTAAAATTATCACGTGGAAGAGGAAAAATTAAGATTTGTTCTGTGTTGGTTGGTCTAGGTCCAACAGGTGTTGGTGTATAACAAGACAAAAAGCACAAAGGTTTAAGTATCAGACAGTCAGATTTTGGCTCAACATAAAAAATAATTCTAACAATGGAGCAGTTCCTGAGGAAATGAGCGTTGTGAGTTTTTAAAATTTAACTTATTTAAATGAAAAAGAGAGCCAAAAACAATTCATTCATTTCTCCCATTCCCCACTCTTTACCGTGGCAGCTACCAATCTGCCTGTTCTCTCTGTCTATGAGCTTGTATTTTGTTGTTTGTTTGTTTTTTTAGATTTCAGGTATAAGAGAGATCATATAGTGTTTGTCTTTCTCTGTATGGCTTATTTCACTTAGCATAATGCTCTTGAAGTCCATCCATGTTATCACAAATGGCAAGAGGTCATTCTTTTTTATGACTGAATAATATTCCATTGGCTAAATATACCACAATTTCTTTATTCATTCATCCACTGATGGACAGTTAGGTTGTTTCCATATCTTGGCTATTGTAAATAATACTGCAGTGAACACGGGGGTGTACATATCTTTTCAAATTAGTGTTTTTATTTTCTTAAAATAAATACCCAGAAGTAGAATTGCTGGATCATATGGTAGTTCTATTTTTAATTTTTTGAGGACTGTCCATCATGTTTTCCATAGTGGCTGCACCAATTTACATTACCACCAGCAGTGTACAAATGTTCCCTTTTCTCTACATCCCCATCAACACTTTTTATTTCTAGTATTTTTGATAATAGCCATTTTAACGGGTATGAGGTGATAACTCATTGTGGGGTTTTTTAATATAAATTTATTTATTTTATTTTATTTATTTATTTTTGGCTGCGTTGGGTCTTCGTTGCTGCGCGCGGGCTTTCTCTAGTTGTGGCGAGCTGGAGCTACTCTTCATTGTGGTGTGCGGTCTTCTCATTGCAGTGGCTTCTCTTGCTGCAGAGCACGGGCTCTAGGGTGCGCGGGCTTCAGTAGTTGTGGCTCATGGGCTCCAGAGCGCAGGCTCAGCAGTTGTGGTGCTTGGAGCTTAGTTGCTCTGAGGCATGTGGGATCTTCCCGGACCAGGGGTTGAACCCGTGTCCCCTGCATTGGCAGGGGGATTCTTAACCACTGTGCCACCAGGAAAGTCCTGCTCTCATTGTGGTTTTGATTTGCATTTCCCTGGTGATTAAAGACGTAGAGCATCTTTTCATGTACCTGTTGGCCATCTGTGTGACCTCCTTGGAAAAATGTCTATTCAGATCTTCTGCACATTTTTCACTTGGATTGTTTCGTTATTTTTGCTATTGAGTGTTCTTTACATCTTTTGGATATTAGCCCCTTATCAGATATATGATTTGTAAATATTTTCTTCCTTTCCTTAGGTTGCTTTTTCATTCTGTTGATGGTTTTCCTTAGCTGTGCAGAAGCTTTTAGTTTGACATAGTCACACTTTTTAATTTTTGCTTTCGTTGCTTTTGCTTTTAGTGTCAAATTCAAAAATCATTGCTGTGACCTATGTCAAGGAGCTTTTTGCCTATGTTTTCATCTAAGAATTTTACGGTTTCAGGTCTTGCATTTAAGCCTCTAAACCATTTCAAGTTAACTTTTGTGATTGGTGTAAGACAGTGGTAAAATTTCATTCTTTTGCATGTGGCTGTCCAATTTTTCCAGCACCATTTATTGAAGAGACTGTCCTTTCCCCATTGTATATCCTTGGCTCTTTTGTCATAAACTAATTGACCATATATGTGTGGGTTTATTTCTGGGCTCTTTATTCTTTTCCATTGATCTATGTGTCTGTTTTTTATTTTTTTGCGGTACACGGGCCTCTCACTGCTGTGGCCTCTCCCGTTGCAGAGCACAGGCTCCGGACGCGCAGGCTCAGCGGCCATGGCTCACGGGCCCAGCCACTCCGCGGCATGTGGGATCCTCCCGGACCGGGGCACGAACCCGTGTCCCCTGCATCGGCAGGCAGACTCTCAACCACTGCGCCACCAGGGAAGCCCTATGTGTCTGTTTTTATGCCAATACCATGTTATTTTATGTAGAGGCTCTTGTTATAAAGTATAAAAATACCTCAGTGATAAACGATATTCTCTTTCCCTTCCCCCAACTATCTCTCTTTCTCTCTCTGTCACACACACACACACACACACACACACACACACACACACACAATATCTCCTGTCATTTGAATGTTAGTTCCTTGGTAGCAGGGATTTTGTCTCGCTTTTTATGAATTGAATTTTGTTCTTCAAAACTTATATGTTGAGATCTAAACCCCAGTGCCTCAGAATGTGATCTTATTTGAAAATAGGGTTGTTGCAGATGTAATTAATTAATGTGAGGTCATACTGAAGTAGGGTGGGCCCTAATTCAATATGATTGATATCCTTATAAAAGGGGAAATTTGGACAGGGACATGCACACAGGGAGAATGCCATGTGAAGATGAAGGTAGAGGATCTGGGTGATGCTTCTACAAAACAAGGGATGTCAAGACATTTAAACCACAAGAAGTTAGGAGAGAGGCATAAACAATTCCTCCCTCAAAGCTCTGAGAAGGAGACAACACTGCTGACATATTGATCTTGGACTACTGGCCTCCAAAACTGTGAGACAATACATTTCTGCCATTTAAGCCACGTGGTTCACAGTATTTTGTTATGGCAGCCCCAGTAAACTAATAACGTGCTGTATTCCTGTATCTAGAACTGTGACTAGATAGAGTAGGCATTTTATAAATATTTTTTGAGTGAATGTTGAATGAATAAATAAATGGCTGAATGAATGAATATACATCATCCCAGGAAAGTCATTTATTTTTTCTAGTCCTCAGTGTTGTCATTTGTAAAATGACATTCGCCACAGTGTAGAAGATTTATACAGTTCTCGTCTCTTCTACTACATTCATAGAAAAGAACTCTTATGACAGAAAAATTGATCACATATTAGAAGTTATCAAGAAAGCTTATTTAATCAGAATCTCTATTGAAAAATACAGGCAGACATGGGTTTTAAGGATGATTGAAATTTTAATTTGACCTGAGGCAAAAGTCTGAAATGAATAATTTCCTGAGTTTGCTTTTAGATTGTGATCCTGTGTTTTTCCTTGACGAATTTATCATCTATTTATAGAAATTAGGTCAGTGAGACTGTGTGAGTTATAGGCAAAGCGATTTCATTGCACTCCAGGCTCAACTATGTTTCAGAATAGAATCTTCCTTACTGTGGAGTTGAGCCATCAGCAAAGAAATGGTACAGGAATTGAATTAGAGCCGAATGCAGAAAATTGCCTTCATGTTTGAGAAGCTTGGGTGTGCCATTACCTGAGATGATATTAAATTTATCCATGTGCCTTCAAATAATAAGCTTTGGCGAAGGAGCTAGAGGAACAGAAAATCAACAGAACTCCAGAGAGTGATCTGGATGTGATGAGATTTACTAGTCTGGATGCTTTCTGGAAAGCCGCAGCTGGCCAGAATGGGCTTATGTTTTCAGCTCTTCAAGACTGGCCTAGGTGGGCTCTCCAGTGCTGATCTGCAGAGGTGATTTTCCAGAAACCCAGTCCACTGGACAGAGCCATGGTTCTATTTCCCTTTTTAGATCCTTTACCTTCCAATGGTCTTGCAGGGCCCTATTCTCTCTCTTCCTCTTGGTCTCTGTCTCTGTCTCTTTCTCGGTGTTCAGAACCTTTGACCCCTCCTGTGTGGAACTTTTCCAAGTGTCCTATCATTGAAAGTTAACATCCTCCACTTGGTTCTTTTTCCTTTTACTCCTCAGAAACTCATATTTCCTGAGATGGATCTTCACTCCAATAAAAGACATTGACACCTCAGTGTGCAAAGCTCTTAGATTCATAGGGGATGAGTGAGAAGGGCAAAACATTTACAGCTCCAATAGGAGTTAGATGCATCTTCTCTCACTAGTAGTCTGCTACGCCCTATGGGGAAAATATTTTAAGCTAGAATTTTGGTACTTTTGGCTTCACTAACTCTTGGGTTCTTTTAGGTACCCACCACGGTGTTAAATATACGAAATTAAAATCAGCAAAGAGCAGAACATGCCTTTTACTTTCCCACCCCCTACCCCAGTTTTGCAAATGGGTCAGCAAAAATAGTGTCCTTGATGTGGGCAAGGGTGTAAATTCATACAGTGAAAACTCAAACGGAAAACAAATCCCAAGAACAGGCTGTATTTCAAATCTTTGGATTATGGAGAGCAGTTAGAGAAGAAATCTTAAATGTCATCTAATTTAACTCACTTATTTTACAGATTAGGAAACAGAACGCTCTGAGTGAGAGATCTTCTGACTAGCAGACCCTATATTCTTCATGTACTTCTATATTTTTATGTCTTTTGGATTTTTGTTTGTGTGTTCGTTTTTCTTCCTTGCATTATCTCTACCTGATCTAGGGCAAAAAATGTGTATAAAATAAGAGGGTGGGTGAATCAACCAAGATCATAGCGCTAGCAAAGTGAAAGAACTTGGATGGGACCCCATGTATCCTGGTTCTTAGTTCCTTGCTCTGTGATTTGAGCATTAAAGCAAATCAAGACTGGGTGAAGATTAGAATCTGTAGTCCCTAGACCCTTGGGTAAAACAGGCTGCTGGGTTATTCTGTACAGTCTAATATTTGCTATCAGTCTCTACGGCAACTGTTCTAAGTTTCTGGTGGAGGATGGAGTAATAGTCCCCATTTGAGAGTCTGAATATCAAGGATCCTCTCCTCAGAAATATGTACATACGCAATTTGCACAGAAATTCAGTTGATTCACATAATTGAGGACAGACCCCTAGACTGTGAACTAGTGGTCTATATATTAATGTCAACTAATGGTTATTGAATGTTTTCGATGTTCTGGGCATTATTCTGAGGACTTTACATGTGCTATATCATTTAATTCCTGCAACACTTAAAAGCAGTTTCCATTCTTATTTCCATTTTACAGAAAAAAGAGACATTTAGAGAACATCTGATTATTTAACACTATTTTAAAAATACTGACGATGCCAGGTGCTAAGGATAAAATGGTGCAAAAAAAAAAAAAAAAAAAAAGGCACAGTGCCTGCCCCCATCAAGCTTGGAATCCAGTGAAACAGGCTGATTACATGTTTACAGAGAAATGTGCCATGAAGCAAACAGACACGGGCGAGTGTGTCAGGCAGTGATACTAACACTTACAAGTGGACTGTAAAATCCTTTGCTAGAGGTCAACACCAAAGGACAGACCCCAAACTCAAACCAGGTCCATCTGCCCCCAAAGTCAGCCCCTGCCCCATCGTTGCAACAGTTGAGTTCTTCTAACTATGATGACTTTTGGTGATACTTTATAATATCCTGTCCTGGTCTCCTCCATGACTGTGAGATACACTTTCCTGAAGCGCCCAAAGCAGTGCTTCTTGGACCATCTATGGTGAAAGACCAAGTGTTAAAATTTTCAGTTTGTTACACTGTGCTCTGATACTTTTGTCCTTATTTTCTGCCTTAGCCCGCAAGCTTGTCCCCATGTCTGGATGGGCTCTAAGTAGGAACACAGAGAATCTTGGGTAATTATGGGTTCATGTTTGGTCATTTCCTGCCTCGCCCTAGGTATGGAGGGATTATGCATGTAGACTGGTAACTTAATTTGGTAAAAAAAAAAAATCTCTATTTCTAAAAAATTACCTAAAAGTGCTTCAGGCTCTCGCTGTTGTCCCCATATCTGCAAAGCCTTGCCCCAAACAATTGGGCCTTTATTTCTTCTTTCCAGAGCAACAGCTTGCTGACACACGTGATTCCCAGGCCCGGGGCTGGAGCCCTGCCCAGAGTGACAGGGGTAGGTACCTGGGCCACGTATGACTTGCAGTCTGTCGTCCAGCTGATGTACTTGGCGTGCTATTGCCGGCGAACATGCCGCACATGACAAACAGAAACACAGTGCTAATTTCAAGGTCTATTAGAAACACAAGGCAGTAGAAATAACGGTTGATGGACAGAAATGGTAGGAATTGGCAGGTTAGGAAATCTTCTTCTAAAAACTTCTAGGGGATGTCGACAAACACTGGGAAATAAATACGCTTTACGATCATAAAAATGTACCTGACAAGGGGCTTTTGAATGAGCACAGTGAGGGACTAAAGTGGATGATATGTGACCATGGTATTTGCCCCCCACCATCCAGAACTACTGATAAGGTCAGGCTGAGAACAAGCATCTGTGCATGAATGTAAAAGCTATTGGAATGCAGAGTGTTCCCAGCTACTACATTAATAACTTTCAACAACCTTCACTCCTGGACATGATGTAATTAATTTTTGAATTGGGGAAGCAAGATGGTCTGTGGTCTGATATTTTCATTTGAAAGCAAGTGGGAAGACAAAAGCAAACAGGCTTTTTGGCTATGAGGGAATAAATGACCTTCCAAGTAAGGAATTTAAACCGGAGCTTTCGACTTCGGAGGGGATGGGGCTGGAGAACATTTTTGTAGCAGAAATTTAAGGTGGAGAAATGGTTGTGGGTTACAGGGCCCCCCATCTCCCCCAGCATGTGCGCCCTTCCCCATTACACAAGCCACTCTCAAGGGTTCTGATGGCCCTAAACCCCTTTTGAACAGAAAAACATTATTGCTAACAGTTTTTGTGTTTTTTTTTAAACACAGGGCTGGCATGCCAGCACATGCTTGAATGCTCTCACAGTTACATATAAACTTAAAAAGAGGCCCCCCTTTCCCCCTAGCCTGACTCATACTCCATGCATCATATAACCAGTATTTGGAAAGGCTATGAAGAACGCTTGGGGCAGTTGGATATATTTTGTCCAATAGTGGGAGTGACAAAAACAGGTGATCTAGAAGCGGGTAGGAGTGTAAAGCTGGGGGGTGCATGTAGGGTGGGGCGGGAGTCGTGAAAGATGGAAGGAAAGTTTGTCGTACTTCTTGACTGTTCCTTAGGACATTTAAGATAACAGAACATTTTAAAGACGGAAGAGACCTTAGAAATCTGAAATGAAGATTCAGAGGTTATGCACTGCCAGTGCAAAATCCTACAGCTAGAGAGGAGCTAGCCTCCAAACACTCTCTGTATAGCACAGACCCCATTTTGCACCACAGAACCTGTTTGAGAATCTGATAAAGCCTGCAGACACTTTCTTCTGAAAAACAAAACTACACATAATATTTCCTGTACGTTTCAAAGGAATTATGGACTCCTTAAGTTCATCAATGAACCTGAGGGACTGATGAATTTTCTGTTGTATTAAGGTTATCAACCGAGCATACAAATAATGTTCAGACTAGGTTTTAAGTCTCTCCTTTCTACTTATTGGCTGTTTGAGCACAAGCAAGCAGGCAATATATCTAGGCCTCAGTTTCTTGACGTACGAAATAGATATAATGATAGTATCTATTCCTAGGTTATCGTGAAGATGAAATGCCATAATGAGTTTAAGGAAGCCTGGCAGTGGGAAGGACAAGCCATGTTGCTATGGTTGTGGTTGTTATCGGCCTCCATGCTCATTGAGCTATGTCCTCTGTGGTTGGCTGTTGATGGGCTCCTCGAGATCCAGGTCTCCTGAATTTCTTCCTGTCCTTTGCCTTTTGCTTGCTTCCAGCATAAATCTATTTGCTTCCTGATTGTTCTCCTTTCCTTAAGGGTCTCTCCTTCTCACCACATGAAAGGCAGCCTGTGTTAGAATGTCTTGATAAATTTGTTGTGCGGAAATCCATTAGAAGGAAGTGCTAGGAAATAAGATTGTTGGAGAAAAGAGTACATCTGTGAAGTGCTTCCTTACTGCAGTGGAGATCAAACAGTAGAACAAGTGGAAATACCAGGTCCGCAAGAATGGTTGGAAGTCATGTTATTATTTCAACTTCCCTTTAATAATTGCGGGGAAAAAATGTTTTTTTTTAAATACAGTTCATTTTTCTTAATCTAAATTTTCAGTGTGGAAAACTTCTATTTTTAATATCAATTTCTCATGCTGATGTACTTAAATTACTTGCAGCTTCTAATGAGTTCCACCACCTGACTCCACCCCAATTTCTTCAAATCCGTGCTGAGAGACAGAAAGGTAGCCTCAAGAGGAAGAGGAATGTTAAAAATACTGAGCAGAGAGGAACCTGCTTACATCATCCTCCTTCTAATTTAGGTTGTCTGTTTTTCAGTATCGGAAGTTCTCCTGGGGACTGGCGTAGGGTGAATTATATGAAATTTTGGAAACTGAGTCTCCAAGGATAGTTTGGTGTAAGCCTCAAAGCTCTCCTTCTACCTGATAAAGGTTGACCAGAAGACTGATAACTTCTCGGTTTTTTGTTTGTTTGTTTGGGTTTTTTGGTGCCAGTTCAACTCCCTCCCACTTATACTTGAAAGTAGGACTTCAAGGTACTTTACCACTGAAATCAGAAAGCAGCCTTTAAATAGTTCCAGAACAGCAAAAGTCTACATTCTCATTAGGCTAACAACTGAGTTTACCTTCCCCCACACAACAATTATAAGAGCCAGAAGAGCAAGTTTCTGAATTTCTGATGCTTTATGATTAGAGATAGTCATGCTCTTCTCTGTTGTCCTTTCCCTCTTGACCTGGTAGGAATGAGAGTGAAGTGCCAGTGATGATCTTAGGAACAAAGTCTTCCTCCTTGTAGGGATGGTGGTCATGTCACAGTTCCCCCAAGAGCTGCATCTGAGGGGGCATAAAATGAAGCAGCTTTGCATAAAGTGTCTTAGGGGTAATGCTGTCACTCTCTTTGCTCTTAGATTTGGGTTCAAAGCCCTCCTTTACTATCTTCTAGCTAAAAAGCCTGGACAACTTACTTACTTCTAGATTTGTAAACTTTTGTTTCTTTCTCTGGAGACATGGAGTCATTGGTGGAACCAGTCCATGTACAGTGTCTGGCACATAGCATATATGTCCTCATCTTGGGACAGGGAGTTTCATCTTGGACAGTGACTAACTGTCCTGGAGGATGGGAACATGCCTTTTGGAGAGTGACTTAATCTCCAGAGTTAGCGGAGATGGCAGGTTCGGAATTGGAGTGTGTGTATATTGGGAAGGGGTGTTTCTACTCACTGAAGATAATGAGCTTTTCCTCTAACTTGTTATAAACATACACTAGAACCTTTCTTCACTGATTTTACTCAGTGTCTCGTAAGAGTGTCAACAAAGAAATCAGTTAGATTGGTACAGGGCCAGCTCATCAGGTGATTTGTTAACAGAGACCGCATCCATTTGTTATTAACTTTGGCATGATATGCTGAAAAGAGAATTGAACTGGGCAGTACAAGGAGAAACATTTATTCCACTTATACATATTAACACCTACTCTGTCCCAGGTGCTGGGCTGGGTGCTAAAGATACAAAGATGAGGGAATCCAACATCACATTGCTGAGAGATTCTTAGGTAGTATTTCTCAACTGGAATCCAAGGATTTTCAGGGATTGGAAGTTCCAGAAGAACTCTTTTTTTTTTTTTTTTTTTTGGCTTTTGTTTCCATGATTAATTTTAATAGTCATTTTACTTGTTATAAAGGCAAAACTTTTAAACTTTATTGAGATATAATTGCCATATAACATTGTGTAACTTTAATGTGTATCCCATGTTGATTTAATACACTGATGTGTTGCAATATGATTACCACTGTAATTTTAGCTAACACCTTCATCATGTCACATAATTACCATTTCTTCTTGTGGTGAGAACATTTAAGATCTACTTTTTTAGCAACTTTTGAGTATATAGTACAGTACTGTTATCTATAATCACAAGGTGGTGCATTAGATCCCTAGAACTTATTTATCTTCTAACTGGAAATTTATATTCCTTGACCATCTCCTCATTTTCGCTACCTCCCAGGCCCTGGTAACCACCATTCTACTCTCTGTTTATTCAAGTTTGGATATTCTTAGATTCCACATATCAGTGTTATACACTATTTGTCTTGCTCTGTCTGGCTTATTCCACTTAGCATAACATGTTCAGGGTCCATCCATGTTGTTGCAAATGGCAAGATTTCTTTTTTTTCTCGTGGGTGAAAATATTCCATTTTACATATTTAGCATATCTTCTTTATCCATTCATCCATTGATGGACACTTAGGTTTTTTCCATATCTTGATTATTGTAAATTATACTGCAATGAACATGGAGATGCATATATCTTTTTGAATTTGTGTTTTTGTTTTCTTTGCATAAATACCCAGAAGTGGAATTGCTGGATCATATGATAGTTCTATTTGCAATTTTTTGACGAACCTCCATACTGTTTTCCATAGTGGCTGCACCAGTTTACATTCCCACCAACAGTGCACAAGGGTTCCCTTTTATCCCCATCTTGCCAACACTTGTTAACTATGGTCATTTTGATAATAGCCATTCTAACAGGTGTGAGGTGATAATTCATTGTGGTTTTGATTTGCATTTCCCTGATGATTAGTGACCTTGAGCATCTTTTCGTGTATCGGTTGGCCATCTGTATGTCTTCTTTTGAAAAATGGCTATTCAGGTCCTCTGCCCATTTTAAAATCAGATTGTTTGTGCGTTTTTGCTTTTGAGTTGTATGAGTTCTTTATATATTTCGGATGTTAACCCCTTATCAGATATATGGCTTACAAATATTTTCTCCCATTCAATAGGCTGTGTTTTCATTTTGTTGGGTGTTTCTTTAGCTGTGCAGAAGCTTTTTGGTTTTATGGAGTCTCACTTATTTATTTTTGCCTTTGTTGCTTGTGCTTTTAGTGTTATATCCAAAAAAAAAAAAAATTGCCAAGACCTATGTCAAAGAGATTTTCCCTTATGTTTTCTTCTGGGAATTTTAAAGACTTACATTTAAGTCTTTAATCCATTTTGAGTTAATTTTTGTGAGTGGTGTAAGATAGCAGTACAATTTCATTTTTCTGCATGTGGTTATCCAGTTTTCCAGGCAAAACATTTTTATAACAATAACACAGATCTGAAAGATGATGTATCCAAAGATTATGGATTAAGTTTCTTAATCTGATATCTAGGAATAGATATAAGAATATGTCTGCATGTTCTCAGAATCCTCAAGAAGTTTCCTTTTGTTAGGAGTATATATTGTATCAAAGAGAAACACTGACGTAAGGGACCTGAGATTTTGTACTCTCCAGTCTCTAACTAGGTGGTGTGTGGTCTTAGTTGAGACCCTCATTTAAACACATTGACTTTAGAATCTTTCTCTTAAAATAAGGTTCCTGGATCAGGTGAACTCTGAAGCTCTTCCAGCTTTAATAGTCTATGCCTCTATGACTATCCCTCTAACTGGGTTGTAACCTGAATTTCTTTGTAATTTCTGGTTCAGAGGAGAGGGCACTAGCCAGACATCAGATCTGTTCTAATTCTGCCTTTGATAATGATTGTTAGGAAAATGCTGATGGAATCACTTTTCTGCTTCATGTTTTAGGTTCTCCATTTGAGACTTGAAAGTGGTAACCTGAAAAAAAAGAAAAACTTGAAAATAAGTGATAAAAAACTTGAAAGCTTTGGAATATAGCAACAATGTTATTATAAAAATGAGCCCTGAAATGATGCTAAATGAAAGGACAGATTACCATCTGTAAGTTAATTAGTCAGGATAATAGAGGTTATGCTGTGACAACAAACAACCCTAAAGATTTACGTGTGCTATAGGTCAGTGCGAGTTGTCGGGGGTGGGGTGAGGATCTGCTCATCATAATCATAAACTGCACAGTGTGTTTTATTCATTTCATTGGCTAGTGCAGGTCACATGGTTTTGCCTAAGTTCACAGGGGGTGCAGGATAGCATTTTTACTTGGACCAACAGAAGAACATCTTGGATATTTGTGAAATTATCATGATACTAAATATTCACAAATGCGTCATGATGTTCATTTTAAAATTTGGAGACTAAAATCCATATTATAATTTCAGGTGGTGATCATTCTAAAATGCAAAACAGTGAACAAACTCAAGTTGATTTTGGATTTGACCATACGTATTTCTCAGAAGAGAGTGCTTTCCTGGAGAGGGTGAAGGAAGTGAAGGAGGACATTTGGCAGCTGTTGAGTGGTGGGTTGCCCACCAACAGAAGAACTGGCAGGTAAGAATTCTTAGCAGTGAGAATGTGCACAAGTAACAAAGCAAAATTAACTGAGGTTAAAGTTCATGGAGCATGAAAGAAAGCAGGTTGAACTGTGATCAAAGAAACAAGTGGTTTATGATAGAACTTTTTTATTAAGGATTCTGAAACGGAAGCCACGTTTGTGTTTAATATAGAATAATCCTATATGGGGCATGAGGAAGCAGGTTTGCAATGAAAGAAATGTGCTCAAATTGGAAGAGCTGTAATAAACAACAGGAAAGTCTGCAGAGAAAGCTACAGTGAATGTTTGAATTTCTATGTCGGGTCATACAAATTAGTTTTGTCAGTAGTGTACCTTCACATTTAGTACTTTAGTGAGATTGTCACTGCACAGCTCACGGTAACCCAGCAGAATAAATGAAAATTCTAAAATATCAAAAATTACATGTTTTGATATTTTAATCAAAACATGTAATTAGTTGATTATCTGCTTTGTAGAGACAACAACTCTGCTGTAATATGGTTTTCTGTCATTGATCTGGGGGATAAGGAGCTCTAAATAGCGTGGCTTTATGGTTCCCTTGAACACAGTCTTCTTAGAATGACATCACGATTTAGGACAAAATATTATTAATTCCCAAATCACTGGAAACATATATGCAGATATAAGTATAAAAACGTGTTCAAAATGCCAACTCTAACTTAAAAAAATAGATAAGCTGTCCAGGGCTGGCTGACTAGTGGTGTTTGTACTTATTCACATTTATTTTTCGCTATTGTCCTTTATATTGGTGTGTCGAGAGAATTTGTGAGCATAGAAATAAAAGTGAAACCTCACAAAGGGGAAAGGACGGTACATGTTGGCGCCCCCCAAATTTAAAAATACGAAGGACCTAGGCAGAAAGGAGGAGAGCAAATGCCTTGTGTGATATGACTCTTCTAAAATGACCATTCATGATTCGGAGACAGCAAAAATTAGAAGAAAGAAAACGCTTCTTATTAAAAAAAATGTAGTGATGCTTAAATTTCTGATAGATATTGGGAATGCAGGTAGCAATGCACTTGGTGTGGAGAAAAAGCACCTCAAAAACCTGACTCACAAGTTCATGCATTTCATTTGCCGTCGTGTTGTTTGTAAATCACTTTAGAGCTTCGGAAGTACAATATATGCATACATAATATTAATACTAATAGCAACCATAGTAAGTTCCTGGTCCTGCCTGCACTGATGTCTCTCTTCTCCAAAGGCTATTATGGGAGGCCACAGCAGTAAAGAACTAGCAGCAATGATTGGAAAGAATGTTCTCCAGTTCTTTCTCTAAGATGAATATGGCCTTACACTTCAGGTTCTGCTTCTGCGCATCTATAGAGTCATAGGTAGCAAGCAAAACATAGCTACTAATTAAAGTTTTGATCAAGATGGCCTCATGACCTACTGAAATGGCAGGAAAGCAAATTTAGGGGGAAAAAAAGGACCTATGAGGATAGAGAGGAGGACATTTATTGTTATTCTCCCACTTCTGCTGGCTGCCACCAAGTTCTGATCTTAAGAGCTTATAATGATCTAATGACGCCTGAAATAGTTATGTTACCTGCATTCTTCATGGGCCTATCACCATGGAAAAGTGTTCTCATGCTTGGTAAACCTGCCATTCTTAGAGAGAGAATGGCATTGTTAAGAAAAGGGGTGAAGCGCTCCGGGACCCGGCCAGTTCTCGTCTGGCATGTACTCGTGGCCACCCATTTCGGCAAACCTTAGCAAAGGCGTGGACAGACTCAGAGACACTAGCTCCTGGGACTAGAAGGGCCAGAGCAATGACTCAGGGATGGGCCTTTCCCTCTCGGAGCCTCGGAGAGCCAATGGTTATTGCCTGTCAAGTTCGAGATAAGAATTCAGATTATTATATAACTTGTTTTCAAAACATTCTAGTGGGGATGGGGAGGTTGCAGCTCTTCGTGGCCCCTTTTGCCACAGAAGCTCTGTAGCTCTTGTGGCTTTGGTCCTGCTGTGGTAGGGCAGGCTGATCAAGGTGGCCAACCTTGTAGATCCTGTCCCGCATAGAATATTTTCTTCTCTCTCCACTTATGTTGTTTACTTAGCAAAAGGCACTCCACCCTCGCTGCAAGTTTTGACACTCTCTCTGATACACTGTATGGCTACTGTACTTTGACTTTCAATTACATTCAATCCTATTATAATCATTTTCTTATAACAAATCCTCCTTAACACCTGAAAAGCTCAGCTCCCATAGTGTTATGCTGTCAAAATAAAAAAACAGAGGGATCCTCCTGGAATTGCAGTAGCTATTGTATGTGCTTGAAAATCAGATCAGCATAAGGGCCTAACACACTTTGCTTTCAACTCTGGTAGTGAAAGAGAAAGTTTTTCTAAGCCATTCAAATATGGCTTGACCTATAAACCAGTGGCCTTAGTTCAGTGATTTTAAATCAGTGGGATAGCATGTTAAAATCCTTTCTCTGGGAAAGCATTTCCTGCAGGAGCGAGGTCCAGAGTTCCTGATTATTACCATTATGATGATTAATGTAAGCAGAATTCTTCACGAATACAAGAACACACTGTATGGGAAGGTTTCTCTTTGTTTGTTTGCTTTATTTCTTTTAATGCTTCTGGTATAATGAGTAAACCATGTTCAAGTTTCAAATTTTATAGGCACATGACGTGATTATTTTTGGCCAACATCTGTAAGTGTAGCTCAGAAGCCTGTTTTATTATTTCCAGTTATTTAGGTTTCATTCCATGTGGCTTGTGGCAACTTTGGTGTAACATCATTTTGAGGAACATCCTCAGGGTCAAAGCAGAGAAGTGGATGTCTGAGGAAAGTAACAGATTTTGTCAGTGGTGCCTTTTCAGTATTAGTCATGCCTGTTGATTCTACAAACTGACATTCTGAGTTCCATCCTGGGCAATGAGGGCCCTTCGTGGATTAGCTGGTGAGAGGGTATCTCTCCAGTTAATCAAATCCCACCCCAACAGTCTTGAACAGAAGTATTGATAAGATTGCTGATGACTCTGGTACCATATATGGCCACCAGGTCTTTTGCTATAACCTGGGAGAGGTGAGAGTTCTCTGCTTTCCTAAAGTAGCTTTGGTTCAGGCCCATCCTTCCAGCCGAGGGTAATGTGAGCTGGAATTGGTTGCAGAGGCTCTGGCAGCTGGCTTAACCTGTTTATATAAAGACGGAACACAGCCACTGATTAAGAGAGCCACCTCCTACTGGTTGGTTTTGGAGTGGAGCCCAGAATTTTCCATGGAGATAGCTTTTAAAAGTTAGGTCAGCATCTCAATGAGAGATAAGGACACACAAGAAAGCCCTTGTGGGTTTCCCTGTCTTCAGAATCCCCACTGTTCAGCAAGAGTTAGAATAGATATATTTGACCAATAAAATGCCTCTACTGGGTTTATCTCCATGAAAAGATCACTCTTCCTGCAGTGATCCTCTGGACTGAGGATTAAGTGGGTCAGTTTCAGCCAAGCTTAGCATTTAGCCACTTATGTATGGCCCTGGCTCTTCAGAGTGGACTGACCAGTGATAAGATCAATTTGAAGTCAAGACATTTTATATGGAGGATATTTTTAAATGGTAAGGGCAATATTTTAATAATGAAAGACTACTGTTTCTAGGTTTAAATCAGGGAATAAGGTTAAAGGGAGCAAATGAGCATGGGAAGGAAGCTGAGTGGGGGAACAAAGACCTGAGGGAAGAATTCTATGCAGATTCAGTGGAGAAACTCTAGGGCCTCAATGGCCCCATGGATTTCACTACCCTCAGTCATCAAGCATACTGGAAGAAATAGTATTCCTGAAAAACTGAGAAAAATGAGCTTAGGTCTTGGTGTGATTTCTGGATGCAAAGGAACCCTTATCTTGGATTGGATTTTGACTCTACATTTCTATTTATTTAGCAGGCACAGACTATTCCTTAAGTCTTCTGTGTACTTGGAAATAAAGACATGTGTGGTAATGCCAAACCCTCCTTGAATTGGAGTCTTTAGTAGCTGGAATGTGTGCAACTAAAAATGGTGATTGGATGATATTCCTGCCCTCTAGTCTGCAACTTCCAGAGGTTAAAAAAAAGAACATCCCACTTTCAAAAAAAGGGGAAAAAAAGTCCTTTGCATAGATTATTATATAAATAAATCTTTTTAACAAGCACTGCAGTTCTTTTTTTTTTTAAACAAAGTACAAAGAGTTATTGTGTGATTTATGTGAAAAGGTTACATAACTGTACTCTGTTACTTTAAATAGTGTTTTTTATTTAAACTGCCAACTTCTTCATCACCAGCAAAGAAAAAAAAATGCATATTTGCAAAGCACAAAGGTAATTTTCAAGGACTGTAATTAGCTCATGATAACTCTATCTTTTGTGATGTCTTTGCTGTGGAACTAGAAAAGAAATGGATTTTCATTGTTAAATCTAAACTGTGGCACCTGCAATGTGTCAGGGAGGGAGGAATTTTGAAGTATTACACTTGGTCAGGGGAAAATCACTGATGGACTACAGTAACAGATCTTACAATTTTCATTTGGCTTCATCTTTTCTTCTTACAAACATGACAAGTGGAAACCCTGTTCCTGTTCCCCAACTGACCCTTTATTCCCCAAATACTATGTAAAAACCAAACTGAATACATGATGTGGAAGATGGAAACAAGAATGAAATTATAGTAAAAGAAAGTAGGAGAGCAAAAAAAAAAAAAGTCTTTGTGTCTTAAAAATGGATTATAGGACAGAATGTTGGCAAGAAAAAGGAAACAGCATTTGAGGAAGAGGATGCTAATTAATTTAATTCATTCCAGGAAATTGATTACTAAGAAAAATTTTGTTTCCGTGAAAAATTCTACCTTCGGGAGAAGTCAGAGTAGATGTGCAAGCGAAGTGTGTGTGTGTGTGTGTGTGTGTGTGTGTGGTGTCTCCAAATGTACTTCTGTGACTGGTTGAGACGACATTATGGAGGAATCCAAGAGGACAGTCACAAAATTTCCCCCTGGTGAAGAATATATCCAAAGAAAATCTAGGAAGTTTCCTTTTTAGGAAAATAGACTATTTTAGGTAGCATAACTCCCTGGAGGTCATAACTATACTACGTTCCGGGATTTAAAGGAGAGGTTTCTTCCGAGAAGTAAACCCTACCTTTGCAGCCTGCAAGCTGGGATTCTAGAGCTTGTTTACTTCACGGTGGACTATATAACCACATGAACAACAGGAAAATCCATAGAGCACTTGAAGTCAAGGAAT
Source organism: Delphinapterus leucas (assembly GCF_059928025.1). Classification (NCBI taxonomy): domain Eukaryota; kingdom Metazoa; phylum Chordata; class Mammalia; order Artiodactyla; family Monodontidae; genus Delphinapterus; species Delphinapterus leucas. Next base: position 72,296,093 of record NC_143140.1, read on the forward strand.
TGCAGTGTGGCAGTCTGAGTGCCGGTGTGTTTTCTGGGGGACTGTGAGAACATTATCACCTGTTTGGTCACCAAGTTAGTTGCCCAGGTGGCAGTTTGGCAAACGACCAGCATGAATAACAACCACCTCTTGCAGTGGACTGTGAAATATTCAGGCAGAGTTTTTCTCAGACATCGTTGATCCTTCTTAGTTCAAACAGTAGATTTCCATTTTAATGGGAATAAAAACAACTGATATGAGGCTGAAAATAAATACTTTCAGAGTTCAGGCAACAGATACCCACTTCGGGCAACTCTGCACAGGAAGAAGGCGATGGATTTTTAAAGAATGCCTTGCAACTTGCAGGGGGAACTGAGATAGTAGCTGGCCATTTCAATATATTACTGACACCCATGTCAGTCAATATGATTTGCAGCTAGAGCTCAATTGTAAATTTTTTTAAAAAAATTAATTAATTTACTTTTGGCTGTGTTGGGTCTTCGTTTCTGTGCAAGGGCTTTCTGCAGTTGTGGCGAGCGGGGGGTTACGTGCGGGCCTCTCCGCGGCCTCTCTTGTTGCGGAGCACAGGCTCCAGACGCACAGGCTCAGTAGTTGTGGCTCACGGGCCCAGTTGCTCCGCGGCATGTGGGATCCTCCCAGATCAGGGCTCGAACCCGTGTCCCCTGCATTGGCAGGCAGACTCTCAACCACTGTGCCGCCAGGGAAGCCCCACAATTGTAAATTTTAAAGCTCAATTGTCTTTAAAAGTTGTGTGGGAATTTGGAGCCTCTATCAGGTAAAATCTATGGCATTTAGGGTCTCATGAAATCTTGTTGTCTGGAAAGGTGTCAGATACCCTGCTTAAAAGATCAAATAAAAGAGGATGGAAAGTTAATTTCCTAGCCAGGAAGAAGGAAGTCAATTAAAAACATACTGGTTGAAGAGTGATCAATTTCCTTCACGCTAGAACCCAAAGGAAGTGTTTTGAAATGTGCATTTAAACTAAGAAGTAGAATACGTATCAAAGGGGAAAAGTTAGAAAGGTAAGTCCAAGGTAGCAGCAATGGTTTATACGAGAACAGGTGCAGCCTTTTCTAAGTCCGCAGCCACCTTCTCTGGCTTTGACAAGTGGTGGGAAAAATCTGTTCAAAGAGGAGATAGTACTTTCTCCAAGACTTAAAGACTATCTTAGGGTCCTAGCAAAGGTTGATGCGTAATATAAAATCCTCCTTGTGCTCAGAATGAGGATCAGAGTAAAATTAACTCAACTTGTAGACAGAAGGTGGCCAAGATACTATTAACCATTATGCTGAACATGAGATGTTTTTCTTTAAACTTAGAGGAAAAATGCAGAGACAGTCTTTCCAATGAATTGTGTGTCCACCTTTATGCAGGCTGGGTCACTTGGAGAGACAACTATTTATGTCTTCTTCTATGGACTCCATTTAGACCTTAAACAATTAGCCCTCTTTAAGTTTTGTTTTGTTTTTTCCCCAAGTCACCTGCTCTAGAAATTCCAGCATTTTGTATTTTTAGGTGCTGGGGTCAGGGAAAGTACAAAATGATGACATTTTCTGACTTTACAAGCAATTCTTTTTGACTTTAGCAGGACACAACAAAATTTTAAAAGTTGCCATATTCCATTTGAACCCCTTAGGGTCAGAAGCACCAAGTGTCAACACTAGTGTGTTCTTAGCGGTTAACCCCGTTAGAGTGAATCCCATTTAGGAAGACAAGTGCTCCCTGTCATGAAAACCCTCGAGGTCCTACAAGCTTTACAATTAGGCACATTTATTTTCTTGATCTGCTGTGATTCAACTGTAACTGTGAAAGTAAGGCAAAGAGGCTACTTTCTGATTTGATTCCTTTTTTCCCTGACAATTCTAAATCGAGTGTCCTCTGCACAGTTGAGCTTTCTAAAGTATCTTTCTCTTTTAAGGAGAGGAAGTGTGTGTTCTGTTGGAGGACAGAACCTCCTGTCTTCTCAATTACACTCAAATTCAGTCCAAGCCTCTTAGAATAAATCACATATGAAAGGAAAGGAGGATGGCTTGAGAGAAAGAGTGGAAAAACATATTGAATTGCATAAACATTTTAACTTTCAAATAAAGACAGGCCATTTCTCACTTATGGTCACCCCTTATTTATGAACAGCTGTGTGTCCAGATAAACATTGCCCCTCTTTGCTCGTTCCTCCATCATCAGGGAGGGCTAACCCCTAACGTCCCTCATATAAAGCCTGAGAACCAGCCCTCCTCATTATTCATGCATTCACTCAATACATATTTAGTGAATATCTACTATGTGCCATGCACTAGACAAGACATTAAGAACATGGTGGTGAAAGAAATAGAACCTGGAAATAGCCCTCCTGGAGCTCACAGTCTAGACTCCAGAGGAAAAAATACCCTTTAGTCAAACAATTACATGAACAGATGTAAAATCACGGCTCTGATAAATGCAATGAGGGAAAAGTACATGATGCTACGAGTACAGGAAATAGGAGAAATTGAACCTCATCCAGGGGTTCAAGGAGGATTTTCTTGAGGAAACGATAAAAGCTGAAATGTGAAAGTTGAATAAGCATTAATTCACCCCAGAAGGAAATGAAGAAACTTCCAGCATGTTTGAAAATCTGAGGCGGGATTGATAGAGGGCTGATGTGGCTGGGGCAGCCTGGTGACAGCTGAGACGGGAGAGGAGTCAAAGGAGTCTTGAGGTCAAAGTAGGATTCTTTATCTTAAAAGAACCGGGTTTTATCGCGGTGCTAGGTGGCGGTGAGGAAGAGGGAGGTCATAGCCGTTTGATAGGCGGTACTAAAGGGGAAAAGCATGTCCCCTCTCATTCCTTTTTTCCTACCGCTGTACCTTTTTTTTTTTTTTTGCGGTACGCGGGCCTCTCACTGTTGTGGCCTCTCCCGTTGTGGAGCACAGGCTCCGGACACGCAGGCCCAGCGGCCATGGCTCACGGGCCCAGCCGCTCCGCGGCACGTGGGATCTTCCCAGACCGGGGCAAGAACCCGCGTCCCCTGCATCGGCAGGCGGACTGTCAACTACTGCACTACCAGGGAATCCCTGTACCTTTTCCTTAGCATCTTCCAGATGCCCTGTTTCTGCTTCTCACCACCCTCTCACCCCACTCCTTACTTGAGAGCTCCTGCCACCTCTTCACTCTGGGTCTCTGCTTCTCCCCATCTTGGTTGTTACCCTACTGGGCCTTTTGCCTTCTTGGCCTAAGGCCACAAAACCCCCAGGGAGTTAAGGCAGGCAGGGACACTCCAGATTAGAACTTTGAATGTACTTCCCCACAGAAGCAGTGACACATACAGTCCTAAGAGTTTATGTCACCTACGGGACGGATGACATTGGTTTTGGAAGGCTGCTCTCAGAGCCTCACATCATGGGGCACCGTTTCCATGGGAAAGATTATTTTAACCAACAACTTACAAGTAAACTCCTGAAGTTGAATGCATTTTCTCCTTAGGGACTGCCTGAATATAAAGAAGTTTTTGTGTAGTAGGTACCTTGGTGATATCTGCCCCCACTTTCTTGTTTTTTATCTTTGCATATTGAACTCAATCAAGTATTGAATTAATGAACAACTGGCTAGAGAATTCTTTAGCCCCAGTGATAGGCTGCTTTGTTACAACTCTGGCGAGGAGCTGGATAGATCAATGATTTAAATGCTCATTTTGTTAAAGTAACCAGATTTGAAAAAAATTTTAAATCCAAGTGCTGAATGGATACTTAATCTTTGTGGGCAATTAACTGTTTTGCAGTTACCGAATAGGCAAATGCTTATGTTTGTCTTATGGCTATTCTTCCTGTCCATATTTCACATTTATCACTTGTCATTTTAGCTAGGCTCTCACTTTTTTTTATCCAATGAGGGATTCTTTTTAAAGCTCCATTCTCCACCTTCCCACATTGGGAATAGACAGGGATATTCCTGGGTGGATTATTTATTCAATAAGTATTGTTGTGTTATATGCTAAACACTCAAGGCCCTGTGCTATGATAGGGAAGACGGATACAATCCCTGTTCTTATGGGTCATACAGTCTACAGCAGTGCTGTCCAGTAGAACTTTCTATGATGGTGGAAAAGTTTTATGTCTACGCTGTCTAATATAGCAGCAACTAGCCACGTGTGGCTAGTGAGCTCTTAAAAATGTGGCCAGTGTAACTGAAGATATCAATTGTCAGTTTGATTTCATTTTAATTAATTGAACTTGAAATCAAAATAGTCACATGTAGCAACTGTATTGGATAGTACAGGTCTAGAGGTGCAGAGAGATGGGCCTAGTAAGATATCAAGAAGGCAAATAGGTGGAGCCTGGGAAAATAATGAACGGCTTACCATTGTAGAACTGAAAAAAGAAGTGAGTGAGTTCCAGATAATTGCCATTGTAAATAGGAGAAATGTGGGTTGGATGACATTCACACAGTCTTCCAGGGAAATAAGTTAAAAAGTCTTAATAAAGCTAAAATCCACTAAAAAAGATATCTGACCACTCACTGGCTCTTCTGTGCGCCTACCTACTGCCTTCCCCTTAAAAGCGATCCCATGAGGATTTCTAATACCAAATGCACAAGCACTCGAGCTTTTTGGAAGTCATAGGAGACCCTTACACTATCACTGTGCTAGAAACTATTACTTAACCGAGCTGCATAACAGGAAAGAAGTTGAGCTTTTAAGGATAAATGGGTCATGCAGTGATTTAAATCACCGTTGAAAAAAAACCCCAGCATAAAATGTTATGTTCTGGAAGACTATCACCCATTTTAGAAATCAGTTCAGAGAAACTCTTTGGCCAGAACAGTTTGTATCAGACAGAGTTGTTTAAAAGTTGTATGTTGTGTAAGTGGTAGCAACAGGCTTCAGAGATGTCCTGCAGTTGAAATACCTGGCTTGCAGCTGCTAATCAAAGAAGGAATTAGGAAAAGGAGGGAAAACTCTCCCCCATAGTCTGAAAAGAACAAGGCCAGGAGAAAGCTTTCGTGGATTGGAAATGGTTGTGGGTGTGGCAGTTGTGTGGTGTTAGCCTGAAGAAATAGAGGGACGCTGCAAATGTCAGCAGTCAGCTCTGCTTCCTTCACGTAGGGAGAGGCAGCTCCAGACAGAGCAGAGCCCTGCAGCTAGGGCACGGGGGCCGCCGGAAAGGAAATGAAAGCTGTGTATTTAGTTGTTTCTAGAAAGCTAATAAGGGAAAAGAGAGAGGTTGCACCTGGGGTTAGGCCTAGGTGGAGTCTGGCTTTAAGTCAGTGGATACAGCATGGATTAAAAAAGCAGCCTAATCAAGTCTGGGGGAAGACTAAGGTTAGAATAGATGGTGATGAATAGACACAAATTTCTGAGGAAAGTACTTATGAAAAATTTAACTGTATGCTATTTAAGAGTTGTTCAAAACGTACTTTCCCTGAAATAATGAGATATATATTTTAAGTTTCACTGACTTTGGCCCATTTGTGTCTATAGTAGAAATCTCAGTCAAAGAAACACATCATCTTCTTGCCTTCCACCACCTGGTGACAGTCTACTTCAAATATATTTCCCTGAGACATTTTTTTTCACCGCTCAATCAGTCTTCTTATCTCTAGAATAAGGGCAATAACATCTATCTCTGCCCGCTTCACAGAAGTGACAATTCAACAAGATAGCAAGTGCAAAAGACTTGGGAAACTCTAGAACATACGCAAATAATAAGCAATTTCATTTATTATTTGAATGGCAAATGGTTGCTTTGAAAGTTAAATCTGTATGCTTAAACAGAGAGAGCAATTACAACAAACGTTGAGATGTGATTTACTGTCCCTACTGGCGAGGTGACGGGAAGTGGGCAAAGGAGGAAACCAGAGCATGTGTGTCCTCAGGGGTGCAAGTTTGCTCAGTAGCTGGATTTCTAAGTATTTCAGGCCCTGGGCCTATAATAGGAAAGGCTGGAATAGGAACATTAAATAAAGCCCCATTATTTTCTGTCCCATTATAATAGAAATCTAAAATATGTATGTGTTTTTAATTATAGTGCAACCTTCTTTGTGTGCATCTTGTTAGTTCCAGACACATGTATCATTTCTTGTCTGTTCACTAAGTACCTCTAACCACCTAGAAAGTTAGCTAACAAAAATTATCCCTGCTCTCTGAGTCATAAGATGAGAGCCAGGCTGGCCTCTGGCTATAAGCCTTTGAATCATTTATTTACCTTTCTAGGGAACAGTATTCTCAGCTTTAGAATAGTGTGTCTATCTGAGGTCTTGGATTTGAGGATCTTGAGATTAAGGGCACAGAAAGAGCTTACGTGAAGAGGGTTTACTCAAACTGGAATTGGAACTGGGCTGGATTCATCAACTCTGTTTCAGATTATTCCTCTTCCTCTTAGTCATTGTAGGTTTCAGGGAAGAAGGCAAAACCACGGAAGGCACTTAAAAGAAGAAGTCCTGTAGAACCCCAGTGAGCATCATATGCCTTTAAGGGGCTCTGGACCCAGGGATCTCAAAGGAAATTTGCCTGAATGGAGAGGAACAAACTCACATTTATTTTATTTTATTTTTTTAATTTTTTTATTTTTGCGGTACTAGGGCCTCTCGCTGTTGTGGCCTCTCCCGCTGCAGAGCACAGGCTCCAGATGCGCAGGCTCAGAGGCCATGGCTCACGGGCCCAGCCGATCCGCGGCATGTGGGATCTTCCTGGACCGGGGCACGAACCTGTGTCCCCTGCATCGGCAGGCGGACTCTCAACCGCTGCGCCACCAGGGAAGCCCAAACTCACATTTATTAAGTGCCAACAATGTGCAGGAACTCTACCAGTCCCTTTATATGTTATCATTTTGTCTAATTAACAGAGATTAGGAAGAGTTGAACAATGTCTTTGTTGATTCAGTGTGGCTGTAAATTGCCAATGAATCCAGTTTCCCATTGGCTTTCACATTGCGTTAGACCATGCCTATTGTGGTGGCTGCCCCGGTGATCTCTCCTGGAAGTTTCACTTTCCACATGCTCAATTTCATAGCAAATCTGTGTCATCTCAGTCATAATCAGGCTTACTTGAAGGGATGTTGTCAGTTTTGTTCCAAATACATATTTTCTCCCTAAATATGTTGGAATTAAGATAGTGTCATTGTTTCCAGAACCAAATCCAAGTTGGCCACATTTGTGTTTTAAGTCTTCAGATCCCAGTTTCTTAATTCCATACGTTGGATCCTTGCTGTTTGAGTTTCCATAGGGAGGGAGGCTCAGGGCCTAGGGCAGAAATAGGAGCCCAGTAAGCAGTTAGGCTGGGCCCATGTATCCACCAAAATCCAAAGCAACACGGCGGCTGTCCTTGTGGGCTATTTTTGTTTTTTCAGAGTCACTAGAGTACTTGATTGTTTTTTACTATTTCAGCTGCTCTCTCTATGAGGACAGGTTCTCCTCAACCACAGAAGCCCTTTTCAAACATTACTGAGAAGACTGATAAGAAGAAAATGCGTCCACTGGTGGGTTCTCAGAAAGAAAGCATTCGATTTAACTACAGGGCAATACTGCTCTGATTACCACAAGCCCAGCTGACAGCAAGGTTGCCAGGCAGCACTGGCTCTGCCAAGAGTGGTGGTGAAACGAAGCAACCATATGGTTTGTATTACCATTTTTCAGCTTTTTAAGGTTTAGAGAGGAGGATGTCACCAGTGATGATAATTCATTTTGGAATGAATACATTTTCAATGCAGTGTTCGGTAACTGCTGATTTGTTTTAAATTTTTAAGTCCATAGTCATGTTTTACAATGTGGACAAGATAAAGCACAGGATATGTCAAGATCCCACTCTATGCAAATAACAAAGTCTCTGGCCAAATCCTCTTTCAAAATAAAAAAAGAAAGAGAGAGAGAGAGAGGGAGGGAGGGAGGGAGGGATGGAGGGGGAGAGAGAGAGAGAGAAAGAGAGAGAGAGAGAGAGAGAAAGAAAGAAAGAAAGAAAAGAAAGAGGTCTCTCCAGCATTTCTAAGCTGCTACTTACAGCCTTTATAAAGATAGTACAGGAAAAAGAAACCAAAGCCAAACAATGAGCTAAATTCTGCCTTCCGTTCACTTACACCATCTTCTTCAAAGTCAGAGTTGATTTTTTTTTTTAAATGTCTCATGTCAGAACTTGCCACAAACTAATCAATTTGTGTAAGCTTACGTTAAACCATAAAATGCAACTATTTTAATTTGTCACTTAGGATCTAAATCTTTTAGTTTAAAAGGAGAGAGAGCGATCTGGGGTTATTCACACTTTGAATTCTCCTGGGTATTCTTTGAAATATTCTTCTCAGAAAGTCTGAAACACTAAGTTGGAACAAATGGTTCAATTCATAGACAAATTTGCAAAGTCATAGGTTTGCTTGCATTGAGTTTAGTGAAATACCTTATGAACTAAGTCCTTCCTTGATGAAGCACATCCCCTGCCCTATCGGTGGAGAACATCCAGGTCCACATAGCATTGCTGCAAGTCTTGTCCCTTAAAGAAATACATTTTTTTAAAAACTCAGATTTTTCAAAATCATTTTAGCAGAATTCAGGTGCCTTTAGAATGCTCTTACCTTCTTATAACATTTAAGAATTATGAGAAGCCCACTAAAACATGGTACTCCTGGAAGCAAGACCTTCCTGTCAGAGGTTATAAAGCAGCAGAAACCAGAAAGAATCTATAGCTGGTGCAGTCATACATTTCTGCAAAGACTTTCCAACAAAGAAAAAATATAACTTGTCAGTCATGATGCCTTGGCCTAAAAGAAATGCAGTTTTGCTTAAAGAGACACTGTCAAACATAGTCATTTGGCCTCCAAAATTATGCTTTGCAAAATACTAAATTAGTTTTGTCAAAACATAACCTTGGTTCTCAAAACATTGTCAGAACTTTCAGAGTTCAATAAAAGAAGGCAGCATTTATGGTTTCAGTGGACATTGTCCTCTGTATTTATTCTACATAGCATCCATCAAGCCGCCCATCTGTCTGTCTGTCCACCCATTCATGCAACAAGCATTATTGAATACTTATTACATGCCAGGCACTGTGCTGGACCCTGGACATGAGGATGAAAAGACACACCCATATCCTCAAGGCAAGTTAGTCCTAGTGAGGAGACAAACATGAATAAGTAACTTTGTTATAGTCAAATAAAATCACCACCATGATAGAAAGGCAGAGCAGACGGGAAGGAGGGGCTGTAATGTTGTATGAATTCAGGAAACTCTGGGAGCTAAGCCGAAGACAGACGATTCTTTTCAGACACCCATTACTCTCCGTGGAAGACCTAGCATCTGAAATCACCTTATTTCTTCTCATAAGATACACCACTGATGACATGATCACAGGGGACACGCCACCATAGGTATACACATATGGTGTTCCAACCCAGATTTCTAAGAAGAGGGAGCTTTCCTGGAGAGGGTGAAGGTAACAAAGGAGGAAATTTGGCAATTGTTGATTGCAGGGTTGTCTCCACTAGCTGTATCCACATATTTTTCTCCCCTTTCAAGGAGACATAAGAGGATGCAAACAAGTGAGAATGACCTTATTGTATGGATAATCTAAATCGGATCTAATTTACTTAAAAACAAATATTTTGCTGGGCAAAAGCTTTTAAGTTTCATTAGGTCCCACTTGTTTATTTTTCTTTTTATTTCCATTTCTGTAGGAGGTGGGTCAAAAGGGATCTTGCTGTGATTTATGTCATAGAGCATTCTGCCTATATTTTCCTCTGAGAGTTTGATAGTGTCTGGCCTTACATTTAGGTCTTTAATCCATTTTGAGTTTATTTTTGTGTGTTGGTGTTAGGGAGTGTTCTAATTTCATACTTTTACATGTACCCGTCCAGTTTTCCCAGCACCACTTATTGAAGAGGCTGTCTTTTCTCCACTGTATATTCTTGCCTCCTTTATCAAAGATAAGGTTACCATACGTGCGTGGGTTTATCTCTGGTCTTTCTATCCTGTTCCATTGATCTATATTTCTGTTTTTGTGCCAGTACCATACTGTCTTGATTACTGTAGCTTTGTAGTATCGTCTGAAGTCAGGGAGCCTGATTCCTCCAGCTCCATGCTAACACATATATATATATGGGATCTAAGAAAAAAAACAAAAGAAAAAAAAAAGGTCATGAAGTACCTAGGGGTAAGATGGGAATAAAGACACAGACCTACTAGAGCTTGGACTTGAGGATATGGGGAGGGGGAAGGGTAAGCTGTGACAAAGTGAGAGAATGGCATGGACATATATACACTACCAAATGTAAAATAGATAGCTAGTGGGAAGCAGCTGCATAGCACAGGGAGATCAGCTAGGTGGTTTGTGACCACCTAGAGGGGTGGGATAGGGAGGATGGGAGGGAGGGAGACGCAAGAGGGAAGAGATATGGGAACATATGTATATGTATAACTGATTCACTTTGTTATAAAGCAGAAACTAACACACCATTGTAAAGCAATTATACTCCAATAAAGATGTTTAAAAAAATGGGGAAAAAAGCTAATATTTTGAAAACTCTTATACTTAGTTACAACTTATGCATGACCGATTTCAAATAGATTGTGACTCTTGGGTCGTTTCATTGCAGTTGACAATGACTTGTTCCGAACGCTTGCCGAAGACATTCTCAAAGGGTTTACATTCTTCAAAGGTTAGATAGTTTTTTAATGCATCACTTCAGAAACAATCATAGAAAATAAATTTGATTTTATAATTTCATTTTTGATGGCTCTATGTGTCATCAGCCACATAAACGGTGACAACCAGAACTGCCCTCCTACTTTCCCAACGTTAAGAATGAGAAAGTATGGTTGGGCTCAGCATTTATTTATGGCTGGGAAAGTGCCTTCTCTGCCACACAGCACTTTAGTAAAGCCCCAAAGGGAAACTCAGAAAGCAAACCTGATGGTCCTAGGGCAGTTCTTCGGAATGCCTTTGAGTTCCAACAGAACATGTCAACAGGGTGTAGCTGAGTAATTTATCCATTAGGCCAGGGCCAGTGGTGGTTGAGGTGGGATATTGCTTATTCTGGAATCTGTAAGCCTAGCACAACCCACTCGATTACAATCAACTGAGGGGACAGTTTGCTAATCTTTTTCAGTCACTAAGACTGCAAATTACAAATCCTAGATCAGTGATACCTTCGTCCACTCCTTTTAGTCACTGCGATTCCACTGATATTTCTGCTAAACAGATAAACTGTACTAAAGCTGTCAAGAGGCTTAACGGTTTACTAAATTAAAGGCAGGGAATGAATTTATTGTGAATGTCTTCAAATGTGATTCTTTAAATCTACTTGCCGTCTATCTCAGACTTTTCACTGAATGTTGGAGGTTGGCTCTAGTCCTCTTGACACAAAGTCATCAGGGGGCACGTAGCGGCTCCGCCCACGACCACACTCAGAGCTGAGAAAGTAGCCCCAAGTATTTTGGAGCCCATGTGTGTCCCTAATGCATGCCGCAATACTTTTCTTGGCTACTTTATATGGAGAAGTCCATAATCAGTGTCTATTCATTTAACTTAAATATATTTTTCAAGTTAAGAAAATAACTAACAAACTGAATCTTCTTGGCTATTTAAGTGCATATACCTATGAGTGTTCGTCGACCAACGGACAGTGAATGCTTACCAACCATTATTGCCCCAGTGGAGCCCAGTGAACACATTTGGACACACGATGCTACACCTTGTCCCCCTATTCCTTAGCTCATTCACCTCAGATGGGCATCCCCACATGGAATCCAGCTCTACCTTGGGCACTTCTGATTTGACTCTGCAGCTTGAAAGCTGTGTCCCTTTCTTGTTTCTTAGCTCAGATGCCTTTGGGTTAGCAGTGCTGCCAAGCATCGATCTGAATTAGCCACATTGCCCTCTGCTCTGTCCTCACCCCTCCTCCAGCCCTAGATTTACTCTAGGCTCTTACCTGGCCTTTCTTTTGTGTTGGGGTTTGCCCCGCTTGCCAGTTCATTTCCTCTACCTTTACTTCTCTTGCCTTCCCACATAATGGGATTTACTGCTGACAATAAGCACCTCAGTGTGAATTATTTTATTTGACCCTTTGTTGACTGCTAATACAGACAAACAGGGAAAACTGAGATAAGGGTTTGGGAAACTTTTAAGGTGCAGAAGGGAGAAGGGGGAAGGTAACTTCTGAAGGAGAGGTAGAAAGGCAGAGGCAGCAGAACTTGTGGAGATAAAAGGTAAATTTGACAATCTATCTTTAAATGATTCGTGCAGCTTTCCAGTTATGGTCACTCTGAACCTGCCAGTTTTTGCCTTGTACTGTTGTTGTTCCTATGCACATCAGTGTTCGTTTATCTATTCATTCAACCAATTCTCCTTGATCATCAACTCTGGGCCAGTCATATAATAGGTACTAGGGCTATACTGGTGAGCAAACTGAACTCTCATAAAGTCTGGTGGAAGAGAGACATGAATCAAATTATCACATGACAAATATGTACATGAGTTGAGGGAGATATATGATACACAGAGAGGTTATAATTGGGGAATTTGACCAGGTCAGGAAAAGTACACCTGGGGAAGTAACAAGGTTGCTGAGATTTAGTGGAAATATAGGACATAACTCAGTGAATATAGAAAGAAATACTTTCACTGGAAAAAAGATTATGAACAAAAGCCCTGTGGTGGAAAGGAGCATGGTGTGTTCAAAGAACTGAAAGAAGGCCTGAATGTCCAGGAGGCAAACAGTGGTGTGGTATGTTACAGATTGGGCTGGAAAGCTGGGAAGCGGCCCTTATAAGCATGTTAAGCATTTTGTTCTTTGTTCTAAGAGCAATGGAAAGTTATCAAATTGTGTAACAATTTGCTACAAAATTAGTGGCTTAAAAAATAATAACCTTGGTGCTTCCCTGGTGGTGCAGTGGTTAAGAATCCGCCTGCCAATGCAGGGGACATGGGTTTGAGCCCTGGTCTGGGAAGATCCCACATGCCGCGGAACAACTAAGCCCGTGCACCGCAACTACTGACCCTGCGCTCTAGAGCCCATGGAGCACAACTACTGAGCCCATGTGCCACAACTACTGAAACCCATGCACCTAGAGCCTGTGCTCCGCAACAAGAGAAGCCACCGCAATAAGAAGCCTGCGCACTGCAACAAAAGAGTAACCCCCACTCGCTGCAACTAGAGAAAGCCCGCGCACAGCAACAAAGACCCAACATAGCCAAAAAATTAAAAAATAATAATAATAACCTCTTCGTATTTCACAGTGTCAGTGCATCAGGAATCAGGAGAGCTTAGCTGGGCAGTTCTGGCTGGACTTCTCTCATGAAGGTGCAGTCAAGATGTCAGCCAAAGCTTTGCTGTTATCTGGAGTCTTGGCTGGAGCTGAGGGCCAGTTTCCAAAGTGGCTCACCTACATAGCTGGCAAAGTGGTCCTGGCTGTTGGTGATATATCTCAGTTCCTGTTCATGTCTACGTCTACACAGGACTGCTTAAGTATTCATGTGTCATGGCAGCTGTCTTTCCCCAGAGCAAGTGATGAGAGAGAGCGAGAGAGAGAGAGAGAGAGAGAGCAAGCTAGCCTCAGAAGTCACACAGCACTTCTGTCTCACTTTTTTGTTAGAAGTAAGTCACTAATTCCTATGAATATTCAAAGGGAGGGGAATTAGTCTCCACCTTTTGGAAGAAATAGCATCAAAGAATTTGGGACATATTTTAAAACCATCAAACCACTGAAGGGTGTTAAGCAGGAATGGTAACATAATCAGATTTGCTTTTCAAAAATGTTATTCTGAATGGGAAACACCTTAAATAGGGCCAGTGTCAGTTAATAGATCTTAGAGGGATCCAGGTGTGAATTGCTAGTATGGTGGAGTAGGGTGCTGGTGAAGATGAAGAGAAATGAAAGGGTCAAGATACATTTAGAAGGTAAAATGTGTCTTAAGAGATCAGTGGGACTTGGCAGCTGAAGGAGAGTGGGTATTACAGATTCCTATGGGAGGAGTATAATTCCCTGTCCCATTGATGCTAGGCTAGGCCATGTGATTCGCATTGGCCAATGAGGTGTCAGCAGGTGTGACAGTAGCAGGTGCTTGAAATGTGTGGTGTGGCTTTCCGTTTGTGCTCTTTCCTTTGGCTTTGAAAAGGACATGCTTTAGATAGCAACTGGTTCATGGAGGGATTAGCAGACCTGCACCCAATCCAAAGTTTGAGGCCAAGCCCAGTTGAGCCTGGCCTATATCAACTGAGCCTGATTTACAGATACATGAGCAAGAAAAAAAGTGCTTATTTTTATAAGTCACTAAAATGTCAAGATTTTTAGTTGTTGTTATGCAGCATTGTTTTGGTAATAGCTGACTGATACAAGGGCCTAGGATCTAATAGTAAAGAACACTATTCTTTAAAGTCCTTATTGGACCACCTGTGTTTTAAGAGTAGTATTTATGTCTGATACGTGATTATATTAGCAAAATCTAGCATAAAGTCTTGGTCAAATATCTGGTGACTGCGTGCCTGGATCATAATCTAATTTAAGAATGGCTGTTTATCTGTCACAAATGTCTATGTCACGCACATATGATCTTATAATAACTCTTCCAAGGAGTGTTTCCTCAGATATCAAGAGGGTCCATCAATCCGATCAAGAATTGCATCCTTTCCTTTTCTCTGAGTACATTTTTATGACATGTTGTAAAGAAATGCTTGAGAAAATGCTTAAGAAAATGGACTCTATGTACATACTGTGTTAATATTTTAGACTATAGTTTATTGTTGTTGTTAAAGCAGATTTCAAGAGAACAAATTTTAAAATAAAAAAAGAAGTTATTAGTGGCAATAAACAGGCCTGTAAATAGTGTGCCAATGGAGTGACAGCAGTCAAAGTGGCTCTTTGGCTACTAACGTTTTCATAAAAGCTTTGATTAGTTATGGGGTAATTGCGAGAGATGATGAGTTAGACTCAAAGAAAGAAAAATAATTTCTCCAGTTTAGCAGCTGTGGAATCTTTTGGTAATTGCTGTAATATTCCTCGTCAGTAAACTTAAAGCTTGCTCTTTTATGTCACTGTAGAATGCTTGATCTAAAATATATATTTTAACTTTATCTTATTTATAACTTTCTTCTTCAATGTAACTCTAAATTATAGTTGAGAAAAACAACACTTGGATTTACATTTTACTTCTGTTAAAAAGATAGAAGAACTCTATAGGAAAAGCCCCAAAGAAGCTACATTTAAAATATTTGATGCTGACGGCTTGGGTTATTAAAGTGTGATTCCCCTCCACCCACAGGTACCCATCTTAAATGTCCATAAAAATTGTGTGCCTGTGTGCACACAGGACAAGTGTAGTTGTTCAGTGTTTACGGGGACATGTGAAATTATACCTTGCCTAGTTTGATCCCGGTGTGGAATTTTAAAATATAAACATGATCAAAAAGAAGAGTGGCTTCAAAAACGAGAAACAACAACATTCCATTCTCCCAGAACATTTTTCAGTCTCGCAGTCAGACAGCGGCCCCCCACTCCCTTCTCCCAGCAGTCACTATAAACAACATCCCATTCCCCACACCAACCCCCGCCTGAAAGTAAAGGGCACCATCAATTCTGAGAAAGAAATTGCCAAAATAACAAAACTTATTGGAGTGAATAATTCCTCACAGAAACTGCCAATCAGCTACAGACACAAATCTGCCTTCCTTATCCCTCACCCCTCCCCCCAGCTAGGGAAAGCAACCTAAACCCTTGGGAGAAGCTTTTCAGCCAAACCTTTCAGCCAAAGGATAAAACAAACGACGCTGCCATCTTGGAATATTTTGCTTGTACTGCCCTTCCGCCTTCTTTATTACACAGCTCTGTGTGTGTGTGTTGTGTTGTTTTGCATTTTCATTTTGCTCAGCGTTCAAAAAAGTTATTATTTTAACTGAAAATATCCCACGAACATGGTTAAAAAAGCAAACAGCACAGAAATGAACAAAATAAAAATTAAAAGACTCCCTCTCCACATTCCCCACCCCTTTTCCCAGTTGACTTGAACTTCCAAGCAGTAGAAGTTCGGTGAGGGGAGGATGGTGTATGTGCATGTGTGAAGGGCAGGGGGTGGGATGTGGGAGGGAGAGTCTTGATATTGTCCTATTTTTAACTGAAGAAAAAATATATATGTCACACGCATACACACTCCTCCCTTCATCTCCCCTCCACCAAAAAAAAAAACCAAAAAAACAAACTCCAAACAAATGAAAAACCCAAACCTCTGCTGTTTAGAACTCTAAGAGAATTGCTGGTTAAAGGTCTTTCAGATTAAGCTCATTCCAAAGACATTTCCAGTATAACCCAACAATGAGAAACACCAGCCAGCCACAGCCCTGCCACTTCTGATTTAGTGCAATTTGATGATGATTAACTCAAAGAGAAGATGGAGATGGGTTCATGGAATGGGAAAACAAACAACTGCAAATTCCCCTCCATTTATTTATATTTAAACTGTCTTATTTTTATCTGTTATTTTACATGATAAAGTCATGTGCATTTAGGATGATTTTCTTGGTAGGGAAAATTCTCTTAGGTCTTGCATTTTCTTCTTAATTATAAAGGGTTGTAGAATGTTTTCTAAGAACAGGACTTCTTCCTCATAGAGTTATTTTTCCCAGAATATTAAGAGGGTCTCTACTAGGTAAGCAATGATGTCAGTGAAAATGTTTCAGTACTCTCCTCTTGCATCTAAGTTGGCTTAATATCCTTTGGTTCTACTACTTGACTGTTTTTAAAATAGATTGAAAAATTTGCTCACCAAAAGAACAATGATTAACTAAATCTGTAAAGTGCCATTTTACTTGCTATCAATAGCTTAAGAGAAAATCTAAATCCGTGACTAACCACCTGGGAGTTTACTACTTGCTTAGAGGAGACTTTTAGACCAAAGTGTTATTATGAAATTTTTAGTGTTTTTTCTTCCTTCCCCATGTCATACTACATTAAAAAAACAAACAAAAACTTACTCTATTAATGATGAAGAAATATATTTCCAGGCTTTATTTTCTTTTTAACTACATGCTTGAGTTTCTGTAGTCAGTTTCTCTTCTGAGTATCTATTCCTGGATTTGCTGTGAGACAGAGTAGAGTGTTGGTTAGGAGCGAGGGCCCCGGGAACAGCCCACCCTGACTCAAGACCTTACTAGCCATAAGGCTTAGAGCAATTTTCCTAATCTCTCTATACCACAGTTTTCTCAACTGTAAAATGGGGGTAACATTTACAATTTTAATATGAACTTGATAGGGTTGTTGTAAAATTGAAAGAGTAAAAGTAAGTGAAGCCCTTAATATAGTTTTATCCCACAACAAGCCTCAATGAGGGAGAGTTTAAAAAATAAGATACAAAACAAAAAACTTTAAACTTTGCCAAAGTCAAAAAAGAAAAAGAAAAAGAAAAAAAAAATTGCCCAACTATGTGATGTTGGATAAATAAAGCTTAAATTATTTCTGCAGATCATGCTATGTCTCAAATTCTATGATGTGGAATATGAAAGTGTGCATTACCTCAGTCTGTTCTGACAGCCAGGAAGTAACTGAAGATGTGGGGATGCCCATGGCAGCATGGCAGTATGCTGGTCTAAGAATGTGAAAGAAAAGGTCAAGAGAAGTTATGTAGATCATAGAGAGATTATACTGAATGGCCTAGGGAAAAATACATATTCACTATTGTATTACTGATAGGATGGCACCTAGAAAATGACTAGTATTTCCACACTGGAGCTTACACATTGCTGCATATAGAGATAAGAGATAGAATTCATGACCAAAGAGATTACTAACTACTTATTGATCTGCAAAACTGTAAAACTCCAATGACCAAGTGTACATATCAATGTTATAGACTATATCCATATCAGTTCCATATTATGTGAATTTTGTCTAGATTGGGACATTCATTCATTCCATAGAGGGTCAATGTATATCTCTTTATTTGCTATGAGCCAAGCCTAGTAGCCCAACTCTCAAGGCCATTGAGGTCAACTGATAATTCTAATAGAGTACTTTGGGGTATTATGGGGGCCGTTGAGGGACATCTACCACTCTCGGTGGGGTGGTGGTGGTGGCTGGTACCACAGCTAGGACATGACATATGAGATAATTCTAAAAAGAGGAGTAAGGGTCAATAGAGAGAAAAAGGGGAGAGGAGAGAGGTAGTGGAGAGGACAAGATGAGCAAAGATGCAGAGGTGATTGATTGGTTGGTAGCTGGAGATGAATCTAAGGTCAAAGGAGGGTTTTTCAGTGAATGTGAAGAATGGAGGAATATATGCAGGTTGAAGAAAGAAAGTCAGAATAGAGAGAAAAATTACAGGTAGAAGAAAATGGGGGCAAGTTCTCAGGGGAGATGATGGTGGCCTTTATTTTTTTATTTAAAAAAATTTTTTTAATTGAAGTATAGTTGATTTATAATGTTGTATTAGTTTCCGGTATACAACAAAGTGATTCATATATACATATATGTGTATATTTATATTATTTTTCATATTCTTTCCTATTGTAGTTTACTACAAGATGTTGACTATAGTTCCCAGTGATCTACAGTAGGTCCCTGTTCTTTATCTATTTTGTATATAGTCATTTGTATCATGGGGACGTTAACTGAAGGAAGAACACGCCACACTCTGGGGCTAGAGGAAAGGTCAGATGTGGGGACAGACTCTGATAAATAATATCGTTTCACTGTTTAGAAAATGGATTTTTCTTTGAACACAAGGGTAAACAAGTATTTGTTTACTTAGAATTTTCCTGAATGCAAAAGAAGTAGTGATAAAAGAAAATAGGGAAATGAATTTTATAGTTAAATACTGGTTAATTCTCTATTTGGACAATATTAACTTCAAATTAGTTTTCCTATTTCATCCATCTTGCAGAAAGATTTGTGTGTCAGTGGGCAGAAAACATTTTACATTTTTTACAAAATTCTAGGTGGTTCAAAAACTATACACAAGGCAGGGGCATTCTTTGTATTATCAAATATTTGATTTCCTGTGAGGTTAACATTTTTCATATTTTTATTTCCCTCTTTTATGAATTGTCAGTTTTGTCATCTGAAAGAAGGCTTTTAATGAAACACCTTCAAGCTAAAAAATAAAAAGTCTAGGATCAAGAGAATTCAAGATGCTCTGATCTAGGGTGGATGAAATGGGGAAGCAGGAAAAAATAACCAAGACAGAAAAAGATGTATGGAAATATAGACTCTCATATATGAAAGGGATTGCAGTTGTTCCTGGTCTAGTCAATATCAAATGAATTAATCTGATGTGCAATTTCCCTTTGGAGTACTTATCTAGCATTGGTTTGATCACTTCTAGAGACAGGAAGCTGTTTCCTTTAGAAGCTGTTCATTCCATTTTGAGTAAACTCTGATCCCCCCAAGTTGTGAAGGGGTCAAAATTATTAATATACAATACGAATAGCTAGTATTTATAGAGGGCTTCTTATGTGCCAGGTATAGTTCTAAATGTCTTACATGTATTAAAATCATTTAATGCTCAGAGTCATCTTAGGAAGTTGTTATCATTATCTTCATTTTACAGAGAGGCTAGATAAATTTTTCAATGTCACACAATTAGTAAGTAATAGAGCAGGACATAGGACCTCTAAATTCTAGCTCTGGAGCCCAGGCTCTTAACCATATCAGTGTTCTTCCTTTCACTGCACGAATGTTCTAAGGTTTTCCTCTCCCCTTGGTCGGTCAAGAAGATTCAAGTGTTGCCCACTCAGTTTGTTCCCCTTCTTTGACCTACATGGACAGATTTGCTGTTGCCAGACTATTTGTTTAGACTTTTGTGATGCAGAATTGGGAAGAGTAAGGAAAAGAATAAAAAGCAGATGGGCTAGGGGAAGACATCTGGGAAATGTGGTAAAAAAGCAACGTAATATGATAAAAGTGTTGGAGGGAAAATGGAAATTTGAAGAATTTTTAAAAGTTTTAAAAGTTTTATACTTTTATAGTTTACATTTAGATCTATAATTAAGTTTGAATTAATTTTCATATATGCCTTTAGATAAGATGCAAGTTCATAAATTTTGAATATGGTTATTCAACTATTCCAGCCCAATTTGTTGAAAGAACATCCTTTTATTACTGAATCGCCTTTGCAACTTGCTTAAAAATCAATTATATATATATATATATATATATATTTCTTTATTCTATTTCACTGATTTCTTGGTCTGCCTTTTTTTTTTTTCTTTGCGGTACGCGGGCCTCTCACTGTTGTGGCCTCTCCCGTTGCGGAGCTCAGGCTCCGGACGCGCAGGCTCAGCGGCCATGGCTCACAGGCCCAGCCGCTCTGCGGCATGTGGGATCTTCCCAGACCGGGGCACGAACCCGTGTCTCCTGTCCCCCCACCGGCAGGTGGATTCCCAACCACTGTGCCACCAGGGAAGCCCTTTTTTTTTTGATCTGTCTTTTCATATCATCTTGATTACTGTAGTTTTATAATGTCTTTAAATCAGGTAGAATTAGTTTTCCAACTTTATTTTACATTTTCCAAATTGTCTTGACTATTCTAGGTTCTTTACATTTTCATATGAATTTTGGAATTAGCTTGTTGATATTGACAAAACACCCTGCTGGGATTTTGATTGGGAATGCGTTGAGTCTAGATCAGTTTGAGGAAAACTGACACGTTAATGGACAATTGCTATTTTTCCATCTGCTTAAGGCTTCTTCAGTTTCTTTTAGCAATGTTTTGTAGATATTCACATATCAGTCTTGCACATTTATTGTCAGATTTATTCCTAAGAAATTTGTATTTTTAAGTTATTTTAAGTGGTACTTTAAAATTTTCAATTTCCAATTGTTCTTTGCCAGTATGTAGAAACACAATTGATTTTTTATGCAACCTTGATAAACTCACTACTAGCAGCTTTTTTGTAGGTTCCAAGGGATTTTTTTACACAATCACATTGAAATAAAGAGACAATTTATTTCTTCCTTTCCAGTATGCTACCTTTTATTCCTTTTTTGGTCCTAATTGCACTAGCTAGAAACTTCAGTACAATGTTAAATAGATGTGATCAGTTCAGACATTATTGTGTTTTTTTGGCTCATAATATTCAGTCTTTCATCATTAAGTATGATGTTGGCTATAGGTTTTCATAGATGCCTTTTATCAAGTTGAAAAGTTCCCTTCTGTTCTTAGTTTGCTGAAAGTTTTTTATTAGAAATGTACACTGGATTTCGTCAAATATTTTTTCTGCTTCTATTGAGATGATCATATGGTTTTTCTTTTCCAGTATGCTAAAATGATAAATGGATCGATTTTCAAATGTTAAACCAAAGTTATTTAACAACATTGCTTTCTTGGAATAAACCCTACTCTTCCATGATGTATTATCCTTTTTATATATTGTTGGATTTGATTTGCTAAATTTTTAAAAATAATTTTTGCATTTTTGTTCATGAGAAGTATTGGTAGAGAGTTTTCTGGTCTTAATGTGTTTGTCTGCTTTTGGTTTCAGGCTAATGATAGCCTCACAGATTGAAATGATAAGAATCCCTCCCCTTTAATTTTGTGGAAAAGTTTGTGTAGAATTATTATTTCTTCCTTAAATTTTGGAAGCATTCTCCAGTGAAGCCATGTGGGCATGGGATTTTCTTTGTTAGGAGGTTTTTAATTACAGATTCATTTTCTTTAATAAATAAATGTAGTATTATTCAGATTACCTACTCCTCAGTGAGCTTTAGTCATTTACGTCTTTCAAGAAATTAGTCAGTTTCATCTTTTGTTGAATTTATTAGCACAAAGTTCATAATATTTTCTTATTTTCCTTTTATTATTCATAGAATCTGCAATGATGTAACTTCTAGCATTTCTCATATTGGTAGTTTGTGTCTCCTCTCATTTTTCTGATCAGGCTAATGGTTAATCACTTTTATAGATTTTCTTTAAGAACAATTTCTTTGTCTATTCATTTTATGTTTTCTAAATTTCACTGAATTCTTTTGTGAACCTTATTATTTATTTTCTTCTGTCTACTTTGGGTTTAATTTCCTCTTCTTTTTCTAGTTCAGGGGTAAGCAAACTTTTTATGCAATACATTAGGCTTTGTGAGCTATCCAGTTTCTGTCTAGCTACTCAACTCTGACATTGTAGCATGTATGCTGCCTTAGAATGTAAAGAAATGAACATGGCTGTGCTCCAATAAAACTTTATTCTACAAAAGCGGCCTTGATTGGCCCAAGGGCCATAGTTGGCTAAGCCCTGTTTTGTTTTCTTATGGTTGAAACTGAGTTGATTGCTTTGAAACCTTATTTTCTAATATAGGCATTTAGTGCTATAAAATTTCCTCATAAAAACTGTTTTAATAGAATTTTACAAATTTTGGTATGTTGGGCTTCCCTGGTGGCGCAGTGGTTGAGAGTCCGCCTGCCGATGCAGGGGACACGGGTTCGTGCCCCGGTCCCGGAAGATCCCACATGCCCCGGAGCGGCTGGGCCTGTGAGCCATGGCCGCTGAGCCTGCGCGTCCGGAACCTGTGCTCCACAACGGGAGAGGCCACAACAGTGAGAGGTCCACATACCGCAAAAACAAAAACAAATTTTGGTATGTTGAAATAATTTTTTTTCTTCTGTAACTGTGCTCTGCGTTTAATTTTCAAACTGTAACAAATGTTTCACAGATGCAATGACAATTGTAGGGTTCTTTTGATAAGGTATGCTTAATTTTTCTTTTCACTTAGTTTAAAATACTTTCTAAGTTGTCTTTGAATTCTTCTTTGACCTATGGGTTTTGTAGAAGTCTGTTAGTTTCCAGAGATCTTTGTTATTGATTTCTAATTTAATTCCTCAGCAAACACACTTTGTAAGACTTAAATACTTTTAAATTTATTAAGATTTGTTTTATGGCCCAGAATATGGTCTATTTTTGATAAAGGTTCCATTATTCCTAGGATGTGCCCTTAGAATGTGTATTCTACTGTTGTTTGGAGGAGTGTTACAGTGTCAGTTTGGTTGGTAGGGCTGTTCAAATATTCTATGTCCTAGATAATTTTCTGTCTACTTGTTCTATCAAATATTTGGAGAGGTGAATTTAAACTTCCAACTGTAATTGTGAATTTATCTATTTCTCCTTGCAGTTCTATTTGATTTTGCTTCATGTATTTTGAAGCTCTCTTACTAGATGCCTGAATGTTTAGCATTGTTATACCCTCTGGATGAATTGACCCCTATACCATTATGAAATGATTATTTTTATCCCTAGATATAGTCTTTGATTTGATATCTAATTTATCTGATAGTAATATAGCCACTTCAGCTTTCTTTTTGATTAGTGTTACCATAGTATACCCTTTTCCAGTCTTTTATTTATAACTTATTTATGCCTTTATACTTAAAGGATGTTTCTTGTAGGTAGCATATGATTAGCTTTTTTGGGGTTACAAGCTGACAATCTGTACCTTTTAACTAGGGTGTTAAGGCCATACACTTTTAATATAATTATTGAAATGATTGGGTTTAAGGTTAGCTTGTTGTTTTTTATATTATCATATATTCTTTCTCTTTTTTGCTTTCTTTTGTATTAATTGAATATTTTTAATGATTACTTTTATCTCCATTGGCTTATTAATTATGAGTGTTGTTTTGTTAGTTGTTTCTTAATGATTTATATTATACAATTTAACTTATTGAAGTCTATTTTTAAGGGATTTTATACCATTTTATAAATAAGTACCTCAAATAGTATACTTCCATTTCTCTCCCCCGACCTTTGTGCTATTGTTGTTACACTTTTTACTCTTACAAGTGGTTTAACTTTATAGTACATTGTTATTATTTTGTTTAAACTGTAAATTTTCTATTAAAGAAATTTAAATACTAAGAAAAAATAATCATGTATATTTATCTATGTAGTTCCCATTCCTGGTGTTCTTCATTCTTTTGTGTAGATTCATACTTCCATCTAGTATATTTTTCTTTCTGCCTAAAGGACTTCCTTTAGCATTTTTGTTTGTTTGTTTGTTTGTTTTTTGTAATGTGGGTCTGCTGGTAATGAGTGCTTTCAGTTTTTGTATGTCTGAAAAGTCTGTCTATCACTATTGCTTTTTAAAGCTTTTTTTTTTTTTTGCTAGATGTAGTATTCAAGGTTAACAGTTTTTTCTTGCAGTAATTTAAAGATGTTGCTCAACTATTTTCTTGCTTACATTATTTCTAATGATAACTCTCACAATGTAACCTTTATTCTAGACATACATAGCATGCCTTTTTTTCTTAGCTGCTTTTAAGAGTTTCCCTTTATCATTTGTTTTGAATAATTTGATTGTTATGTGCCTTGGTGTAATTTTCTTTGTGTTTCTTTTGCTTGGGATTTCTCGAGCTTCTTGGATCTGTGAATTTATTGTTTTTATCAAGTTTTAAATATTTTTGCCTTTATGTCTTCAAATATCTTTATCTGCCTCCTCCTTTGGGGACTTCAATTACATGTAAACTGGGCCACTTGTAATTATTCCACAGTTAACTGATATTCTTTTTATTAAAAATTTTTTTCTCTCTCTGTGCTTCATTTTGGGAAGTTTCTATTGCTATTTCAACACCAATCTTATCCATTATACTTTTATCTGAGACATTATTATTCTCATCTCTTAAAATTTGATTATGCCTATACATAATTTTTTAACTTATTGGATGTATTTATAATGACTTTTAATATCCCTGTCTGCTAATTCTAACTCTGCATCAGTTCTGAGTCTGTTTCAATGAACTTTCCCTCTTGTTTTGTCATATTTTCCTTCTTTGCATATCTGGTAGTCTTTGATTGAATGCCAGACATTGTTAATTTTACCTTCTTGGGTGCTGGACACTTTTCTATTCCTAGAAACATTCTTGAGTTTTCTTCTGGGATGCAACTAAGTAATGTGAAAACAGTTTGCATCGTTTTGATCTTCCTTTTAAGATCTGTTAGCTAGTAAATGCGACTAACATTTACTCGGAGGCTAATTATTCCCTATTGCTGAGGAAAGACCTTCTGAATTTACCTATATCCCATGAACTGTAAGATTTTCTAGTCTGGTTTGTGGGACAAGGCACTATTCTCAGCCCACTGTGAGCACTGGGAACTGTTTGCTCTAATCCTTTCACATGGTCTTCTCCCCCAGCATCAAGTAATTTCCTCCCATGAGTGCAGCATAAGAACACATTGCTTTTCATCAGTCTCATTATGCTGTGGCTTGTCAATGCGCATGCACAGAAGTAAAACACCCAAATATTCTTTACTTGTGTAGTTATAAGCTATGCTTCTTAACTTGTGTTTGTGCAATTGTTATATCTTATATTTCTAGTTGCTGGATTTTAATTTCTTTTAAAATTTAACTTCACTTGATTTGATTTCAACCAAGACTTGCTAATTCACAGTAGAAGAACAGATTTTAGGAGGTACCTAGAATCAAGGGCTGGAGGAAGGAGTAGAGAGAAAATCAGATTTTTAGGAATATACCTTAGGAAAGAGCAATCCTGCAGGATCTGAAACAAAGACATAGAGTCCCGATTCTAAAAGCAAAGTGATGAAAAAGAATTGCTAGGAAGACTCACTGATGGTTTGAACCTGTGCCGGGAGGATTGCATAAATGCAAAGATTGTAGTTGAGATTTTCTACATTTTATGTATGATAACTATCTCAGTGTTATTCAGCTGAACTAACATTTATTTGTATTTTTGAAGCTACTGTTTATGGTAGTTGGCAGGAGGCAAAATTAAAGGAATATGTTATATTGGTAAAAAGGGAGGAGAGAAAGGATAAAATCCAGGTAGATTGTCTTAATGTAAGCAGTGCTATTCTTTTCATTAATCTGCATAATATAAATGCAGACTTGACCTGTGAACAAACAATATAAAGTAGGGACTTATCTAAGCGACAGATGTAGGTCTTTATTGAGGATGTTTGGTGATTTGAAGGCAAGCATTTTACCTCTTTGGGAGAGGCATATCAGTTTTTATTATAGCTACCTCTGAGTGAGCCAGGTTTAGGCAGTAAGGTGGATGCAGTGCTCTAGATTTCAGTAGAGGCCAGAGCACTCTTAACAAACAAGCAACAATTTTTTTTTTTCTTTCCCTTGGATGTTGTCCCATTCCTCTTCATTTTTGCTTTTTAATCACTTCTTATAATTTTTGTTTCTTCATTTCTGTGCCCAATACTTTTAGTGCTTTATATCTCTTATTTCTTTGTCTTTTTCTGTAAAACTGTTTTTAAACAATGTTTTATCACCTGTGCTATCCATTTCCTTCAAATAACATTCTAATTTTCACCCTTATAGACAATGCTTTCATGGGAGCAAAGAGGATTTTGGACAGGCAGAAGAAGAGGGACTAGGCCATGAACAAATCTGCTTTTTCTGAAGCAAACAATATGCGTTTCATGGAATGGGGAGACATTTCTGTAGTGGTCGGTTAGGCCTAACCATGATGGGGCCCTTGAAGAGAATAGTAAACAGGAGGTGGGAGAAAAAAGCTGTGCCTGCTACAGAGTAGTTTCCCCTTCTTACTCATGCAGCAGAAGTATGAGACCACAGTTGATAGCTCAGTGACCTTATATTTTGAGTCATGGTTTCCCCCCCTCTTTGGGAATTTTCCTTCCCACATACAGCAAACTTCTCCCACCCTTCCCTGTGAGCTAAGTAAGTGGCAAACATATAGTATTCTCACCCAATACAGAATCTAACAGAACTTCAATTCAACAGACATTTATTGAACACCTACTATGCTGTAACGAATGGTTGAGTGTACAGTTGTGCAAGCTATGGTCTTTAGTTTTGAGGAAACTTAATGCTGATAAGCACATAAAAACCATACTGAAGTTGGCAAAGATAAAATA
This sequence comes from Delphinapterus leucas, assembly GCF_059928025.1. Classification (NCBI taxonomy): domain Eukaryota; kingdom Metazoa; phylum Chordata; class Mammalia; order Artiodactyla; family Monodontidae; genus Delphinapterus; species Delphinapterus leucas. Next base: position 72,322,860 of record NC_143140.1, read on the forward strand.
CAAAAATAAGGATCATGAGAGGGGAATAAAGTGGGAGGCAAGAGGAGTGAGAAGTTATTTCTTGCTATATGATAGAGGGAGGCTTCATGGAGGAGCTGGAATTTCATCTGGATTCTAAATAGTGAGGAATCACAGAGAAAAGAAAATGCAAAATTATTTTCACATTTGTAAAGTGAGTGATGGGAAGACAATGGAATTGAAAGGGCATTTCAGGTGAGCATGTGAAGCATGCTGGGGTCCACTAGGCAGGCTGGACTTTGTTCTGTAGGCAAAAGGCAGTCATCGATGGACTTTAAATAGGCATGATGACATGATGTAATTTGCACATGGATAACTCCATCGGTAGCTGCGTAAGGATAGACTAGAGAGAGTGGAGGCAGGGAGACTGGTCACGAAAAGAGAGAAGGAATAAGATCCAATTCTTAGTGAGGTCCAGTAGAGCACACAGGAAGCTAGGTGGTCTGACGTAGAATCCTGGACTTACAAGCCATGACCTGGGAGGAAGTTTCCTATGTTCTCTATGCTTCGGTTTCCTCCTCTGTAAATCAAGGATCAGAATAATAGTTATTTTATAGGGTTGTAAAGATTAAATGAATTAATATGTGTAAAGCCCTTAGATCCATGTCTAGCCAATAGTAAACACTCAACAATGTGATAAACTATGAGTAAGACAGTGGTAAGAGGAGACAAGAAGGAGTGGGTCTGAAAGTTATTGTACTATATTATTATGGCCTTGTTCATATTGGAGTTATTTTCCATTATTTGCCCATTATACATAATTCTGTCATTTAGTAAGCAAAGCAAGAAATCAAATTGTTGCCCTAGCACTCATTATACTTTATTTGTTTTTTGTGACTGCTTTCTTCTAGAATATGTCTCAGACTTTGAGATAATACATGAGGTCACACTTGACATATGTTAGTTTTAAAAAGGAGCCTGAAAATGTAGTAGGGCTACTTGAACTATGTGGTCAGAGTTAGCTGTAATTGCTGTTTTATCATCTATATCTGTCTGTCTATCTATCTATCTACCTATCATCTATCTGCCTATAAGACATAAGTATATTTATTTATTTATACTTTTTTACATTGCACCTAACCTATGAGAAGTTAAGGACCCTAAGAGCCTTTGCAGATATAGCCATGTAACTTCTTAACCCCTTCAAGGCAGAGAAAACTACATTGATTAAAGTCTAGAATGATAATGCCACCAATCCCTGCACTGCTTTTTTCCTCCCTTCTGCTTTACCTCCGCTGTTGAAATCATTGCTGCTGAGCAGAGGGAACTCCTCTCCTAGGGATGTCACGTGGAAGCAGTTTGAGGGGCTGGAGAAGGCCGTCTCCAGTTGCCCTGTGTGCTGCTTTGGGTCCCATCCTCTGGGACCTTGGGAAAAGGCACAAGGCAAAACGAGACTGACACGAGAAAACCAAGGCACAGCTCTCTTTGTTCGAGACCAGGAAAAGAGGAAAATAGGGGAAGATAAGCAATTCTCCTTTACTGTTTCCTCTGCAGCCTGTCTGAAGTGGACTTATGTATGGTCTAGACCACACTGGAAATATGAAGATCATGATAAGAGAGACATCTGCCGTCAACATCTAACTGTAAAATGTTTATCTTGATCTACTTTGGGCTTTAATAATAATCTGGGACCTAAGAAAGGAACCATAGGAAGGTGTCAGTGGGATGGAAAAGTAGCCAAAGCTCCTCTAAGGGAAGAACAGGAAAGTGGGGTGCTCTTGTGGCTCGTGGCTCGTCAGCTCTTTCTCTGGGTGCCCTTTGACCTTCCTGTTTCAGGGGCCCTCACTCAGCACCAGACACCTGCCTGTCTCCTTTCCCACCTCTGACTGAGGGCGAAGTTGAAGAAGAGACCTGCCTTAGTGCCCACCCTGGAAACACTCTTGACTCAGATGAATCAATGGCAGAGGCAAAGCAATTATGGGATTTCAGATGTGCCTCTGATGCCATCTCCTCAACTCTGCCTGGAGGGCTTATGCAGCTCAGAAAGAGATTAACTCACATGCAGCCTTTCAAAATAAACAGAGGAATATTTACTGGCAGGAAAATTTGTTCACGAGATGCTAAGTGCAAAAGCATGTAATCAACATTGTGTAAGGTATGATCTCTATTTGTGAGCCAAACCAAATTAACCATACATATCACACATATGCAAAGAGCGGTTTAACCATGGCTGCCTCTGGTGAGGAGGAAATACAGGGTTTGCTATATATAAATATGTGTGTGTATCTTTTTCTGCCTAAGAATGAAGGTCATTTTTAGTTTTCAAAATAAGAAAGACACGTACCCCAACTTCCACAGCAGCTGAGTGGTGGCACCTCCACAGATACCCCTTAGAAGCTGGTTTACATAAATGTGAAGATATCTGGGAAGATCATGCAGTCCTCCTTTCCCTCTTGCTTTCTGTTGTGGGCTCTTCATTCTTTGCACAGAAAGCATGGAGTAGCAATTGCCTCCTTCCCTAACAAGCATCCTCGAATGTGGGTGACTGAATGGTCCGGGAAAGGAGAGGTTGAGGAGATCTTTCCCCACACTTCCACGTGCCAATCAGCTTCCTGCACAGATCACCCCTCCCCCAGCTTCCTGGCAGCATCCCTTTAGCTGGAAGAGAAAAATGGGCTGGATTCCCACCACTTGGAGAAGTATCCCATTTCCTACCAAGCTGCCCGTGATTTCAGTGGACGTATTGAGTGAGGGCAGGGGGTTACATGCTGTAAGAACCTGTTCTCAGTATGTGTCAAGTCTTTCCTAACCACGTTCAGTCAATACAGTCACAAGGTTAGGTCAGCTTCCAGGCTTTTCCCTTCCTTGGCTTTCTCTGACCAGTGGCCTGTGGACTTGCTGTGTTAACTTTTTTCTTCGCAAAGCTGACTTTTAAACTGGCAACCAAAGTAACAGTTACGCTTACACAAGAGAAGGTGAGGAAACTTCAGGCTGGTCCCCGTGTTTGTTCATCAACTGACATTATTTAGGTGCCTTCTGAAGAAGGAAAGAAACAGGCCACAGTAGAATCTAAATCACAGTGACAAGGAGCTGGTCAAAGCCTGAAAATCCTAAGTGGGGTTGAATGAAGTGTGGGAAACTCTTTCTAGAATTTCACTGATTAACCATTGATAAAATAACAGAAGTCTATTTTTCCCCTCTCAGGGCCCCTTTTATTCACAATCTGAATGTGAAAAGTAAGAAACCCAACTTACCTAAGCTTTACACTGTGCTAATTGTGTACGAGCTGCTGTCATTTGAGAGTGTAGCCTCGAATCTCTTTTCTGAAGGACTTGGTGCAGAGCAAGTGCCCTGCCACCTTCTCCCTCCTTTGAGGAGGTTGTGAGGAACACAACAGTGCATCCTTTCATTCTCCCTGTTTGTTTTAGGGAGGTCGATGGCATTTGTTTTATTGGTCTCCTCTTCCTCAACTCCTGCATCAGCAGGGTTCCTCCCTCCGCGTTATCTTTAGGGGGCACATTTCCATGTCAAAGACCTCTCTGGAGAGAAAGCCTCTTTTTCTTCGACCCCCTGCCTTGTCTGGGCGTGACTCACCTTAACTCTATCCTTTCCAGCCCTGTTCCCCATTAACAATAGTGAGGAGCAGAACCTTATTTAGGAATCAAAACCACAGGAGAAAAAAATACCCAGCTTCTCTCTGTGAAGGATAAGAGCAGTTTAATTGCCCTTGAAAATATCAACTTGTTGTAAGAAAGATCACTAGCTCTTACAGTAAATACAGAAAGAAGAATCGTTCTACAGTGAAATTGTAGGTTTTACTTAGGAAAAAATGGAAATGCTAAGACTACTGGGTCCAGCTAGGTAAATCCACGACAGGCTAAGTTAGAAGCCTGTGTAAGGGGAGAGTGAGTATGGTGTCACTTGTCTTGCATCTGCCGACTGTCTGCTGATATACTCATCCAGTAGATCTAGTGGGCAATTCTGTTGGACACAAAGAAGGGTCTCCATGCTCCTACCATGTTCCTACTCTTCTAGGGTTGGGGAACCTTGGAACTTATTACTGCTCTTGCACTTCTGACAGATCTTGGGAATCCAAATCCATTTATTTCCTGTCAGTTGCCAAGATTAGAAGGCATTCGTGGTAGGGCTTCACTTGGGAGTTCTCTGAGGTTTTGATCAGGGCTGTTTGCCCCCAAGTCATATATTTTCCTGAGGCCATCAAAAGCCCAGGCAAGCTCCTACACTCGTCACCAACCCACCAGGAACTCAGGCGCATTAGCTTTTATATCGTACCAGAGTAGACACCCACTAAACTTCGAATGGTAGCTGGCCCTCTGGGTCCCCCACATTAAAAGGGGGTCTTAGAACCAGAGAAAAAGTCAAGGTCTTCTGATTCCTGTTTATTTGTCATGCTCCAGAAGTTGCCCTCTCCCCTTCTACACTAGACTTGAGTCATAAGGAAATATTGGGACTTCTTGAACAGGTCTGCTTTGTTCTTTCCCCAGATATTTCACAAAGTATCCCTTTTGTTTGGAATGCTCTTTCCCCTCTTTGCCTCTGGCTAACTTCCACTTGGCTAACTCTTACGTCCAATTAACTCCTGAGTCTTTGAAAACTCTGTTAGTTATTCCTCCTATATAATGTCACAACTGGCAAGAGAAACAAATAAAACGATCATGGGAAAGAAAGAAAAGTTTCAGAAAATCTTCCAATTCCTTGCCTCTTACCTCTCTTTTTTAATGTAGTACTTGGAAGTCCTAATGTTCTTTTATTTTGAAAACACTGACCCATGTCTCTCTGAAACCAGAACAAGAGTCTAGGCCTAAAAGTAATGAGTCTATACTAGTCCTATACTAGTAGGACTTTTAAATGCTCCATATATAAGCCAGCTAAGGAAGCGTAGCAAGTGATTCTCACTGGAAAGGTCAACCTAGGATGTTTATTTCCAAAGATACCTAGGAGATATACAGATGTCCACAAAACCTTGGATTTAAGATAGTTTACAGTCTAGCAGTAAGGTATGGTACTTGTATTACTTTTCTATTGCTGTATAACAAATTACCCACAAGTCTAGTGGCTTAAAACAATACCCATTTATCAGCTCACTCTTCTGTGACTCAGTAATCGGAGTGTGGCTCACCTGTCCACTGCTCATGGTCTCACACTCAAGGTACTGGCTGAGCTGAGTTCTTATCTGGAGGCTTGGAGGCTTGGAGTCCTCTTCCAACCTCGCACAGTTCCAGGCAGTTGTAGGACTAAAGTACGTGCTTTCTTTCTGGCTGCCCAGGGCTGTTCTCGGCTCCTAGAAACCACTACTCTCAGTTCCTTGCCATTTGTTCCCCTTCATCTTCCAAGCTAGCATCAGAGAATCCCCCTTGTGTCAAATCCCTCTCACATTTCAAATCTCTTTCACCAAGAAGAGCCCTGTCCCTTTTATAGTCTCATGGATGAGATTAGATTAGGTCAACTGTGACCTATAATATGACCTGAGCATGGAAGTGCTCTCCCACCATATTCACAGGTCCTTCCCACACACAAGGGGAAGGAATTATACAAAAGTGTGGGTCATTGTGGGTCATCTTAGCATTCTGCCTACCTCAGCACTCAATGGATAAGGCAGAATAAGATAAATTCCACCTAAAAGATACAAAATGTTACATGGATGCATAGTGGGGAGAGAAACTTAGGGTATGTGTTTAGCATACAATAGATGCTCAATCCGTATGCATTAATATGTAGGAAATATTAATGCATATATCCCGAGGGTACAGTAGTGTATTGAACGGTATTAATCAGAATAAATTTCATTAGTCAAATAAGAAAACACTTTGGACCCACAATTTGTGTTTGGTTTGAACTCCAGAAGGCCACGTAAGGAAGGGTTGGGGTGGGTCAAGAGGCTTCACCCATCTAGGCATTTTGAGCCATTCTAGGGGGAGGAGACAGGAAACCCGAGTTACAGGGGGAAACCCAGTCAGAAACCACAGCAGATAGCTGGGATCAAAGGCAAAAACATAGATGCAGGCACAAGCCATCCAATGTTTTTCTTATTCACTGAAGTGCTTGAAAGAGTCCGCTTACTCACATGGGTTGCTACATTTCCATTCAATATATTACTCCCTTTGAAAGAGTTAATGAGTTTCCCTAAGTAATGTGCTAATAACCTTGCAGCTAATGAGACAGACTGATCCAGACTAAAGTTCGACACCCAGTTGTGTTGGCAGTATCTTCCAGTGTCTAATAGGAGATTGAGTTGTGGTCATTGAAAGTGCTCCTCTGGAATCATTCAATAAAAACAACTACAGAGGTGCTTCTTTGTTACATAACTCCCACTCAAGCAATGTCAGAGCTTTATGGATAGATCTGTTTTGAGCCGTTCCCATTCCTGTTCAACAAATGGAAATAAGCTGAGGTATTCTGAAGGAAATTGACTTGTCCAAAGTCTTAGTAAGTCACTCGAAGCACGTGAAAGTTAGTGCGATATCCCCAAATAGTTTTTACATTTCTGGAGTGGAGACAATGAAGCTATGTCGATACTCTAAATTGATGCCTGCATTTCTAAGTTGGATATTTATTTTATACATTTCATTAAAAATTCTGTCATTGCTTTCAAAATCCTCTGCTACTGATACCTGTGCCTGCACACCCTATGCAGAAACTCCAGATATTTTATAAAGCAATTTAGCGGTTGAAGATCCAGATAAAGCCTGACTAACCGAGGGTGGACGTTAGGAGATTTTCAGGTTTAAACGTTCTTATTTAATTGCTAAATGCACAACTGAATTATTTGAAGTGACCGTCTGATTATTTCAGCGTTATACAAGAAGTATTAAGAACTTCCTCTGAAGTTCTTGGGAAAGAATATTCAAGACATTGTTACTTCTTATAGAAAGTCCAGTCCTAAACACTACAGAGTAGGTTTAGACACCCTTGACCACTGCTTACCACACTCTGTTAAAGGAGAAGTAAGAGAAGCATGTAAGTAGAGAACGATGACTGTATAACTGCAGGAAATGCAAGTGTAGTCCAAGTACAATTTCAGTGTGCTATGGTTGGAATTTGAACACAGAGTAAACAAAGTTACATCTTGTTACATAAGAGTAAAAGATAAGTAAAGGGAAGGACTTGGAAGTCTATGGTCAGTGTCTGGTAACACAGAGTTTTACAACTTTTTTCTCATTCTAATGGTGGGGGCTAATTCCCACAGGAATATCCTTTCTGTAGAGACTTGGTGATGTTTGGGTCAGGTGAATTCCATCGCACTAACACAACAGGAATGTAGTGTGGCAACAATGTCCTAAAAACTGACTATAAGTGACATGGATATTGGATGTTTGTAAGCTCCTAAACTATGAGTTTGCATGTTTTTATAACAAATTTTTATTACACTAGAACATTTTGGGTATTTTCCTACATTAAGTAGGAAAACAGAGCACTTTAAAATGGTGAGTTTTAAATTAGGAAACAACAGCAAAGTATCTAGCGGGACAGAGAGCGCCAAAGGAAACCCACAAACCACAAGCTAAGAAAGACATTGTTACTGTGTGGACTGACCACGACAAAATGCTCACTCCCCTTCCCCTCACAAGGGCGGCTTTCAGCTCAATACTCAGTATTATTGACACAAAAAACTCAGGGCACTAAAAATATATAGAGTCTGTCTTCCTAGTTTTTGTTTCTCTTCCTCGTCTACTGCAATTCTGTGTGAGAAGTGAGAACTCAACGTGCCGCCAGTTATTGAAAATCAGAGGCTAGAATCAGAAAAAGGTTACTTACTAAAGATTACCCACTAAAGGATGGCACCAAAACCTGGTAGCTTTTGCTCTGTTTTTGGAGCTGTCACGAGGAGGAAGAGTTAATGGAAGAATGCAAATCTGACCAAGCAAATCTCTCCTTGCTCAGAAAATTGAATGCATATATGAAAGCATCAGTGGTCAATATCACCACATTAGGAGAAGCATTGAGACTGTGCTGGCAAGATGCCAGGCTTTTAAGGTTATTGGTGGGGGAGGGAGGAGTCGAGCAGCAGGAAAACAGCCAAACCTTACACAGTTCTCTTCTATTGTCTTAATCCTCTACCACGTATATTGGGTTGGCCAGAAAGTTCATTCGGGTTTTTCCGTAACATCTTACAGCAAACCTGAATGAACTTTTTGGCCAGCCCAATATAATGGTTGGGTGAATAAAGTGAGAAAATCATTCTGTCTCGACAGTTACAAATTCCAGGGATGGTATCCTGGAACCAACGAGCATCTAAAATTTAGCTTCTAGCTCCTCAATGTTCTAGATAGTGTCTCCAACACAATTGCCATCCATAGAAATCTTTGGCACATTCTCATAAGTGAGAGATATTTAGTATAAAAGATAGATGTATGACTTGTACCAGATACTCCCTTTATGTGGAATGCCATTCTCCAAGATTGACATATGGCTATTTCCTTCTTATTATGTAGGCCTTAGTTTACAGGTCATCACCTCAGAGAGGACTTTTCTGACTACCCAACCCAGTCACTCTGTAAGACATGTTTTATTCTTATCACTGCCTGCTCTTTTCTCTTTTATTTTGTAAACTGTTTGCAGTCTGTCTCCCAGCCTCTCTCTTGAATTGAAGTTCTACGGAAGTGATGATTTTGTGGATCAGGTTCATTACTGTTTCCCTGTGTCTAGCATATGCCAAGCCAATGGCAGGTTCTCAATAAAAGCTGATGGAATGAAAGAATGAGTAAATGAATGAGTGATACATTATAGGTATATTCTGCCAGTATTGAAATCTTGGTTTGCCAGGGAAAGGTATTTGGTCTTAATATTCTGCCACTCATACTGTTACACACCAGGGTTTCCGCAGACTGGAGGCCTTAGGCTGGAGCCCAGGGGGCACTGGGCAGGGACTGTTCTGATGAAGGGCAGAGTCTGGCAATGAGAGAACTGGGGAGACAGTGAGTAGGATTGCAACCCCAGAAATGTCAGCCCTATAGATGCTGGGGCTTGCGAGTGAGAATTGCGTGATGACGAAAACCACGCTGCCGTTTTCCCTGTTTCTACAGCACCCGGCACGGTGGTTGACATAAAGTAGGCCCTCAGAGGTGGTTGAATCATAATTACTGGGGGCAGGGGGTAAAATCTAGGAGCTTTTTGTTTAGATTGTGTGTGATTCGGGAACTATTGATTTGCCCGAATACTGATTACAGATTCTCTAAAAGGAACTGAAAAACTACATATTTACTTTGCCTACGTGAGAATTAGGTATTGAGTGACCTTTCTGTGAGCTGCTTACGGTTTGTTAACACCTATAATACGATACTCATTATACTTGTCATTACATCTGTATCAGATTCGCTGTGTTGTAAATTTTATTTGATTGCAGTAGCAAACTCTAAGTATGCTTAAGCTATATTTACAGAATATGAGGCTTCATCCACAAGTGACAACGGAAACCGTTCTCAGTGCTTTATAGTCATACCTGGTGAGCTTAGACTTCATAGAATGTAACACATATCCCACCGTTGTTCATTCACCAGTTTATAAAGACAAAAAGGAAGACAAGGAAACATGTTGCTCAGAACTAAAGGTAGGGCAAGTGTGGCCAGAACTAGAACAGTCAGTTCAGAATGCTGTGCAGTACCCGCTATTGAGAAGTGCAGAATTTGAAACCTTTGGAGAAACCCAGTGACAACATGGAAGTGGAAGAGGAGAAGGAAGAAGGGGGCAAATGAGGGAGAGGACCACGAGGCCCGGCAGGTGCCTCCAATCATTCTTACCTTCTTCGTACAAAGGTAATTACATTAAAATCCTAGTAGAGAAGGTCAGATTTCCGTGGCATTTCTATTTGGCCCTAAATTTGGAGTAACAAATTTTGAGCGATTGAATGATCAAAAGACTTTTTCCCCCCAGAGAGTCAAAGGAAGAATAAAAATTGGACATAAAGTTAACATTTTACTTGGATAGCATTTGTCCTTTTGGTTCCCAAATACTTGTTTGTAAACATAGTTTGAGTTTCACTGAATGTTTTTCTTCTAGTTAATATCAGATCTTCTCACATCCAATATTTACCAAGGTCTGTCCACTAAAAATGTTTTCAGTAGCTCTCAAATCTTCTTTAGACAAGTTCACCAGAAGGACATCTCAGGGGGAGGACTCATGTATAAGTGATTTATTCAGGAGGTGCTTCCAGAGAAGCAGGTAAAGGAGGAAGGGAAGTAAGACAGGGAAGAGTATGGTTTCAACCTGATCCCATGGAGAAATTTTGAAGTATAACTTAATGCCTTGAAATTTGTCCAAGCAGAATCAAAGCCACCAGACTTTTGTATTTTATATGTTATAATCACTGGTTAAGGACTGTGGGATTTGAGGGGTTAGTGGTGGTGAGGGTGGTGTGTGGAGAGTGAACTTCTAGTCACTTTGGGTTGTTTATGCCTACGGGCAGGGCCCTCCAGTGGCCAAGCGGTGTCTCCAAAAAAGCAGCACAGGTGTGGGGAGATGTGGACTTTCAAGCCCAAGCCTAGTGGGAGGAGGGGCAAAGAAAATGTTGGCAAGGATGCCAGGAGAGCTGGGGGGACCCAGGGAGTGTCCACAGCCTCTTCCTCATTCTCTTTGCCCCTCACTGTCCATCTTTAATTCATGCCCCTATGATGATTTCTCTTCTGGATTATATAATGCATTTCTAACCTACATTCTCTGACCCATGCAGGCCTCCTCCAGTAAAATCTTGCTGTGATCAGTGATCTTTCTAAACTGCATATGTGGTAGTGCTAGTCTAGTGCTTATAACCCTTCAGTTATCATGTGAAGTCTAAGCTCCTCAGCATGTTTGTCTGATGCTCTTGATCTGACCCCGACCCCAAACTCCTAGGGCAGCACCAAACAGTCTGGTGAAGTGACTTCCTGCTCTCTGACCTCTGAGATTTTATAAAGCTATACCCACTGCCTGGAAAGACATTCACCCACATCCTCGCCTGGCTCATTGTTACTCGCCTTTGAACATCTACCCCAATCTTCCTGGCCTCTGGCTTCCCACTGCTCCCTGGTTGTAATATTTGCCACATTCTCTTTTCCCACCAGACTGTGAGCCTCTTTCAGAAAACCCTGTGCTCTGTTCATCTCTGCCTTTCATCATGCTCACATTCTATTAGGAGATAAGGTGAAATGGAGGAGGAGTGAGGATCTGTCTTTGTAGGCATCTGCAGGATGAATGTGGTCTCTGGGTTTCAAGGGCCCCATTCTTTATGTGTTAGGTCATGGGAGCTGGGCAAAGGGTGGGTCACCTCCATGTGCCAGATAATGAGCTTGACGTGCACGGTCCATGGAGTCCTCTTGCAGTACGACTGAGGTGCATGTTATTATCGAAGCCACCAATGATCATGTTGAGGTTTCTTAGCATCAAAGGGATCTGCTCTATTTTCAGAGATTTTCTGGCCTCCTGATGTTTCTACCTTTCAGGAAAAAACAAAGTATAGCTACCATGTTCAGTTTGGCTTGCATCTGCACTGAAAATGGCAGAGATAGTTAAGCTAATTAAACAGATATTATTGAAGACCTTGGACTTCAGGCAAAGACCTGGCATTAAGCTAGGTGTCAGGTACACAAAGATGAATAAAACGTGAAAACCCCATTGTTATGGGTTGAATTGTGTTCCCTCCAATATTCATATGTTGAAGCCTAACCCACAGTTACTTCAGAATTTGACCTTATTTGGAAATAAACTCATTGCAGATATAATAAGTTAAGATGAGGTCATACTGGAGTAGGGTGAGCCCCTAATCCAATATGGCTGGAGTCCTTACAAAAAGAATGCCATATGAAGAAACAGACATGCACACGGGGAGAGTGCCACGTAAACACGAAGGCAGAGATGGGGTGAAGCATTTACAAGCCAAGGAACACCAAAGTTTGCCAGCCAGCGACCAGAAGCGAGGAGAGAGCCATGGGACAGATTTTTTTCTCACAGCCTTCAGAAGGAATTGACCCTGACATCTTGATCTCAGACTTGTAGCTTCAAGACCTGTGAGACAATAAGTTTCTGTGGTTTAAGCCACTCAGTTTGTAGTAATTTGTTATGACAGCCCTAGCAAACTAATACACTAATCCCAATCAACTAAGAGACAGACATAAAAACAGCATGAGAAAACGTGATGAGACTAGTATTGGAGATCTGTGCAAGATACAGATGCAGCCCAGAGAAGGGAGGGTTGGCTGGGAGTTCTGGGGAGGTGTGGGCAGGTGGAGGTGCTGGTCAAGGGAAGGTTGTGTCGTGGAGGAGTTGCTTGAGCTGGGTTTTGAAAGCTGGAGGTGGTGAAGACGGATGTCTGTCTATGGCAGTTACGGCAGTCACACACAAAGTCAACTACCTTGCAATATTACCCCTATTTCCTCTTAATGATTTTTGGCGGGAGCTGTGCAGAGAGGCCGGAGCAGACGTGGAAGCAAGCAGGTGGCTTTGGGTCCCGACTGTAGCAGGAGTAAACAGCCTGTGATCTTGCACCAATGGGTGTCATTCCCTTCCCATCCCCCTTCCCTTTGTAGCGTACTCTTTGTTCTCTCCTTGTTTTTTTCCTCTGAGTAAATCTGTTTACCGCCCAGAAGAGAACAGGGAAGGAATAGACCAGTTGCCCGGGGCAGATGGTGCAGTGTGAATGGCCGACACACAGAAAGCAGAACTCCTCAGCCCCTATCTTCCATTTGCTTTCTCCAGCAAGGCTCTTCGAACTAAAGAGCATCAAATAAACATGATTAAGCAGAAACTGAAGCACAGGTCAATGGAAGAGATAGTCAGGGAACCCCTGGTGGATTTAAATGATTCCAAGTCTTCAGATCCAAGGGAATAATGCTCAAAAAAAAAAAACCCCCCAAAAAACGAACTCGCAGTAATAACCAATGAAGCACTGAGGAGAAATTCTTTGCAGTTTTTGTTTGTTTAGAAATTCTGGTTAATATAAAATGTGCCTGAGGCCTGGAGAAGGGCGAATGTTTTCTCACATTGAAAAAAATATAAAAGAAAATCTCACAGAAGATACAAATTCATATTGATTCCCTGCAAACATTTTTTGTTATTTTATTTGACTTATGAACATACAAACATGTAAAGTGAAAAGGAAGGGAGGAAGGGGTAGAAAGAAAATGAAGGAAGGAGAGAGTTTGAGAGACAGAGAAAGAAGGAGAGAGAATAGAGCAGGAAAGACAGAGAAGGGAGAATAAGGAGTTTATCAGATTTATAAAAATTACCTTAAGTTTACAGAGTATACACAGCTCAATTTGCCTATAGTTGTGACCTCAATAATCCTGCAAAATTTCAGGACAGGCTATTCAGTAAACGTGATGTATGTCTTGACAAAATAAAGGAGGATACTAATAAGAACCAGAGAAAGCTAATTAAGAAAGTACCGTGCTAAACTTGGAGCTTCCTTCCTTCCCAGTTTCCTTGGACTTGTCTTTTCTCATTTCCTCAGAGTGGAATCCACTCTCGTTTTACCCAAAGACACAGCACCATCCACACCAAACAGAATGTGATGGTTTCCAAGTCCTACACGCTGCTCCCCAGAAATGAATCTTAGAGAACTGGCAGTGTTGGTTGTGATGCTCCCTGTCAGTCCCTGAACTCTCCAAGTTCCTCATCCTAACGCCTCCTGCCCTTGCTTTCTCTCCTCTCAGTGCCCATAAATCCTGGGCTTCTGAGTGAGCCACTTCCTTTTGTTCCTGTTCTGCGAGTCTTCCTAGTACATTTGCCCATCCGAGAATTGCCTCCTGGCTTGCTTTTGTGGGTGACTTCTCTTAGAGTCTGTACCCTTGATTGGTGGATGGGACCAGGAAACCACTGAGCAGTGCACCCTCAGATGCGGACTGTCTTTAGGGACTGCACTTGTTTTGGAGTCTCATGCTCTCTCCCCTATCGGGATCATTCCTGCCTCTTGAATTATGTCACTGTCATTCCTTTATTATATACTAGTTGGACACCAACTCTTTGAAACACACTATTGCCCTAAGAGTAAGATTGAGATTTTCATCTGTAAAAACTGTACATCAGATCATATCTCCTCTCGCTTCAAACCTTCTAAGGTTTTTTTTTTTTTAAATTATATTTAGAATAAAATCTCAACTCTTCCCCGCCCCCCCGCCCCCGGGCTGCAAAGATCAACATAATCTGGCCACTGCCCGCCTCTGTTCTTAAACCTACCAAGCTTGTTCCTGCCTCAGGGCTTTTGTACTTGCTTGCTCTCTTCCCTCAGATCCTTCAGATCTGGATCTTTCTCTTCATGCACGTTTCAGCTTAAATTTTACTTCTTGGAAGAAGTCTTCTTGACTAACACATCTTAACAAACCCTCTTTTCACCTGCCAAGCAGTCTCTGTCAATATAGTGCTTTTTTGCTTTCTTGGCACTTAATACTCTCTAGAATTACCTTGTGTATTTGTTTCATTTCCTTGTTTATTTCTTTTTCCTTGACCCCCAGAATGCAGACATCATGAGAGTAGGCACCCTATCACCAGCACCTGGACAGTTTCTGGTATATGGTAGGTGCTCAATAAATGTTTGAATGAATGAGTAAATAAATCCTTGCTTCATACTTACTGGCTACATGGCCATGGACTAATTGCTTACATGGACTTTAGTCCCTTATTTTGACAGTGTGGTTAGCAATTCCCATCTCAAGATTTTGTGGGAGTTGAATGAGATGACATAGGTAAGGTGTCTCCAGCAGAGTGGGGAACGGAAAAAGGCACACAGTAACTCCCAGATGAGGTTATTATGATATGCTAGTCTCTGAGAAAGGCCATGGGAACACAGAGATGTTCCTAACATAGTCCTTTTTCCCAAAGTGCCCCAGTCGCTTTGACTGAATGAGGATTAGAGATGTTGCCTGTCTTGGCTACCGCCCTGCCGAACCTCTTCTGAGAGCCAGACTCTCCCCAGGGCCTGTCACACCCACTGGTTGGGACAGGTTCTTGGGCCTGATTATCCACATTACCTTGTCTTATTGTGAATAAACAGCCAAGATGCACTGACAATGCCTGAGATTACAAAACTAACCTAATTCCCTTTTATGGATGGAGCTATTAGACAAGGATTTCTAGGCATTTCATAGAGACTTAGTATCTCTGGATTTCAACAGAGAATATGACAGCCTTTTACGGTAGTTTTTGGTGAATATTGTAGATAAATATGGGATTATGCCTCTTTGACATTAATGGCTATTTAATTAGATAAACCTAAACCATCCCAATAGTTTCTAAGATCCAAATCCATTCTTAAGGTTACAAATTACAATGAAGATTCATAGTCAGAAGACTGAAGGCCCACATTAGCCTTCATGGGGACTGAAGGCCCTATGTTGTACAATATATCCTTGTAGCCTGTCTTACCCAATAGTTTATACCTCCCACTCCCCCACCCCTATATTGCCCCTCTCCCTCCCCACTGGTAATCACTAGTTTGTTCTCTAGATCTGTGAGCCTGTTTATTTTTGGTTGTATTTACTAGTTTGTTGTATTTTTTAGATTCCACATATAAGTGATATCATACAGTATTTGTCTTTTTCTGTCTGACTTATTTCACTTGGCATAATGCCCTCCAAGTAAAAAATAGCTATTTTGTTAGATTGTAGGCTCCACACTCACAGGTGGCCTTTCTCTGACAGAGGTGCTAGAGAGAGGATTCCTACACAGGGTAGGGAGATGGACAAGATGATGTCTAGTGTCTAGAAGCTATAATTATCAAACCTGTCACTTTTACTTGTTCATTATTCACAATATCTCCATGATGTGGATATCACTTCTTATCCATGAAGAAACTAATGCTCAGAGAAATTAAATAACTTGCCAAATAACCCAGATCTTGTAAATTTCTGAGCTGATTGTTGAGTTTAGATCTATTTGGCTCCCAAATCCAAAACTTTCTATTATGTCATGCTACTTTCCAACTTGGTGATTCTTTATTCATGTCCTTACTTTCTTTCCTCTTCCTTCTGTGTATTTCCTTTCTTCTTTCCTTTCCATGACTTAAATAAAAATGGCAACTGGCAATATATTTGGCTTTTATTTAATTCCTGATATTGACATTCAAAAGCAAAGAAATAGATGGCTGACTCCTGGAGAGTAGTATTATGACATTATTATTATTACTTTTGGACATAGTTGAGAGGTTATAATTTTAAAACTTCCAGTGATGAATGTCTATAGAAATCTTAAGTGTTTAAAAATCATTCTTTTAAATACTAAAATGTATAGTATGATGCTTTCAGTAAGAAACTAATGGGAGACAATTGAACCACAAATTGGAAGTAAAAGCAGGTGATTTAGTGCTGTTCTAGTTTTAGGTTCTCCAAATTTCATTTATTTGCAGTGTACACCTTCCCCCTTTTGTGTGGAATTCTCAATTCTTCTGCATAGATAGAAGTAGTTTCTGTGTATATAACTCACCAGGCAGTAGCTCTTAATTTGGATGCCTTGATCCTCTGGTATGGTGTAAGTTAAACATAGCTCACTGGGACGTGCACAAGCAAAGTCTATCCTACATGGGCTCCAGCCCAACTGTCAAAATCCTCCAAGTTAGGGCTTCCCCCACGTTTGAATTATGTAGCTGCAGCAACGAGCTCGAGAAAGGCTGCTGTATGGGAACAGAGCTAAGGAGGATGTTAAGGCTTGGGTGAACTGACCCCTTGACAACCTAACATGGAGGCCTTTTTCTTTGATTTAACACATTTGTCAACTTGACAGGAAGCTTGGGCTGCAAATTCTTGCCCTCATGAGACTCAGAGGCCTGCAGAAAGAGATTGGGTGTGGAAGTCAAACTCAGGGAGGGGCAAATCCTGGCCATGCAACTTACTATGCTAGGAATCCTGGCCACGCAACTTACTATGCTAGGATCTTGTTTCCCCTGACTGCAACTTTATCATCTATAGAATGGGGTCATAATAATTATTCACAGAATTTTTGAGAAGATTGAAGGGTTAATGATGCAGAAATAGGAATATGGAAATAAATAGGGAAATAGAAGCAAAAAGAGTAGATAAAAATTCCCAAATTGAGACTGTGCTTCACAAATCTTTATGCTTGACTTTTATGCTGGTCAAACACTTATAAACTATTATGAAGGTACAGTCCACACTCAGTATCTTGCCAGGCTCAGAAGAACTATCAAATTGAGCAGCCTAATGACCAAACCCCCCAAACAAACAAAAAACCCTGTGAAGTTGCACATGAAAATGAAAGCCAATGGAAATAAAACTGATAAACAAATAGTAACTGCTACTTAATCACGATCCAGGAAACATATATTTGCATTTCTTATAGACATTCTCTCCTTTAAACTCTTACCAAAGTCTAAAACTTGAAATTCTTTTGTTTGAAAAATAATACATTCTTCAAGTATTCCCTGTGTCAGTGTCAGATTGGCAATAAGAGTCGTTAGTGAAAACCTAAAATGGGCTTTCAAACAAGAAATGAAGTAAAACATAAATTGCTTCATGAACTAAAGCTAGCTACAGATATTCCATGCAAATGGAAACCAAAAGAAAGCTGGAGTAGCAATACTCGTATCACATAAAATAGACTTTTAAGATAAAGAATGCTACAAGAAACAAGGAAGGACACTACATAATGATCAAGGGATCAATCCAAGAAGAAGATATAACAATTATAAATATATATGCACCCAACATAGGAACACCTCAATACATAAGGCACCTGCTAACAGCTATAAAAGAGGAAATCGACAGTAACACAATAATAGTGGGGGACTTTAACACCTCACTTACACCACGGGACGGATCATCCAGACAGAAAATTAATAAAGAAACACAAGCTTTAAATGACACAATAGACCAGATGGATTTAATTGATATTTATAGGATATTCCAGCCAAAAACAGCAGATTACGTTTTCTTCTCAAGTGCACACGGAACATTCTCCAGTATAGATCACATCTTGGGTCGCAAATCAATCCTCGGTAACTTTAAGACGATTGAAATCATATCAAGCATCTTTTCTGACCACAACGCTATGAGATTAGAAATCAGTTACAGGGAAAAAACATTAAACAACAAACACATGGAGGCTAAACAGTACATTACTAAATAGCCAAGAGATCACTGAAGAAATCAAAGAGGAAATCAAAAATTACCTAGAGAAAAATTGCAATGAAAACACGACGATCCAAAACCTATGGGATGCAGCAAAAGCAGTTCTAAGACGGAAGTTTATAGCAATACAAGCCTACCTCGAAAAACATGAAAAATCTCAAATAAACAATCTAACCTTATACCTAAATGAACTAGAGAAAGAAGAACAAACAAAACCCAAAGTTAGTAGAAGGAAAGAAATCATAAAGATCAGAGCAGAAATAAATGAAATAGAAACAAAGAAAACAATAGCAAAGATCAATAAAACTAAAACCTGGTTCTTTGAGAAGATAAACAAAATTGATAAACCTTTAGCCAAACTCATCAAGAAAAACAGGGAGGGGGCTCAAATCAATACAATTAGAAATGAAAAAGGAGAAGTTACAATGGACACTGCAGAAATACAAAGCATCCTAAGAGACTACTACAAGAAACTCTGTGCCAATAAAATGGACAACCTGGAAGAAATGGACAAATTTTTAGAAAGGTATAAGCTTCCAAGACTGAACTAGGAAGAAATAGAAAATATGAACAGACCAATCACAAGTAATGAAATTGAAACTGTGATTAAAAACCTTGCAACAAACAAAAGTGCAGGATCAGATGGCTTCACAGGTGAATTCTATCAAACATTTAGAGAAGAGCTAACACCCATCCTTCTCAAACTCTTCCAAAAACTGCAAGAAAGGAACACTCCCAAACTCATTCTATGAGGCCACCATCATCCTGATACCAAAACCAGACAAAGATACTACAAAAATAGAAAATTACAGATCAATATCACTGGTAAATATAGATGCAAAAATCCTCAACCAAATACTAGCAAACAGAATCCAACAACACATTAAAAGGATCATACACCATGATCAAGTGGGATTTATCCCAGGGATGCAAGGATTCTTCAATCAATGTGATACACCATACAACAAATTGAAGAATGAAAACCATATGATCATCCCAAGAGATGCAGAAAAAGCTTTTGACAAAATTCAACACCGATTTATGATAAAAACTCTCCAGAAGGTGGGCATAGCGGGAACCTACCTCAACATAATAAAGGCCATATATGACAAACCCACAGGAAATGTCATTCTCAATGGTGAAAAACTGAAAACATTTCCTCTAAGATCAGGAACAAGACAAACATGTCCACTCCCTCCACTATTATTCAACATAGTTTTGGAAGTCCTAGCATGGCAATCAGAGAAGAAAAAGAAAAAAAAGGAATACAGATTGGAAAAGAAGAAGTAAAACTGTCACTGTTTGCAGTTAACATGATACTATACATAGAGAATCCTAGAGATGCCACCAGAAAACTACTAGAGCTAATCAATGAATTTGGTAAAGTTGCAGGATACAAAATTAATGCACAAAAATCTCTTGCATTCCTATACATTAAGAATGAAAGATCAGAAAGAGAAATTAAGGAAACAATCCCATTCACCATTGCAACAAAAAGAATAAAATATCTAGGAATAAACCTACCTAAGGAAGTAAAAGACCTGTACTCAGAAAACTATAAGACACTGATGAAAGAAAGATGACACAAACAGACGGAGAGATATACCATGTTCTTGGATTGGAAGAATCAATATTGTGAAAATGACTATACTACCAAAAGCAATCTACAGATTCAGTGCAATCCCTATCAAATTACCAGTGGCATTTTTTACAGAACTAGAACAAAAAATCTTAAAATTTGTATGGAGACACAAAAGACCCCAAATAGCCAAAGCAGTCTTGAGGGGAAAAAACGGAGGTGGAGAAATCAGACTCCCTGACTTCAGACTATACTACAAAGCTACAGTAATCAAGACAATATGGTACTGGCACAAAAACAGAAATATAGATCAATGGAACAAGATAGAAAGCCCAGAGATAAACCCATGCACCTATGGTCAACTAATCTATGACAAAGGAGGCAAGGATATACAATGGAGAAAAGACAGTTTCTTCAATAAGTGATGCTGGGAAAATTGGACAGCTACATGTAAAAAATGAAATTAGAACACTCCCTAACACCATACACAAAAATAAACTCAAAATGGGTTAGAGACCTAAATGTAAGACCGGACACTATAAAGCTCTTAGAGGACAACATAGGAAGAATACTCTTTGACATAAATCACAGCAAGATCTTTTCTGATCCACCTCCTAGAGTAATGGAAATAAAAAATAAAAATAAACAAATGGGACCTAATGAACCTTAAAAACTTTTACAAAACAAAGGAAACTACAAACAAGATGAAAAGACAACCTTCAGAGTGGGAGAAAATATTTGCAAATGAATCAACGGACAAAGGATTAATCTCCAAAATACATAAAGAGCTTATGCCACTCAATATTAAAAAAACAAACAACCCAATCCAAAAATGGGCAGAAGACCTAAATAGACATTTCTCCAAAGAAGATATACAGATGGCCAAGAAGCACATGAA
Organism: Delphinapterus leucas; assembly: GCF_059928025.1. Lineage (NCBI taxonomy): Eukaryota > Metazoa > Chordata > Mammalia > Artiodactyla > Monodontidae > Delphinapterus > Delphinapterus leucas. The sequence continues at coordinate 72,343,363 of NC_143140.1, forward strand.
AATCTGCTCAACATCACTAATTATTAGAGAAGTGCAAATCAAAACTACAATGAGGTATCACCTCACACCGGCTAGAATGGGCATCATCAGAAAATCTACGAACAACAAATGCTGGAGAGGGTGTGGAGGAAAGGGAACCCTCTTGCACTGTTGGTGGGAATGTAAATTGATATAGCCACTATGGCGAACAGTATGGAGGTTCCTTAAAAAACTAAAAATATGGGCTTGCCTGGTGGCACAGTGGTTAAGAATCCGCCTGCCAATGCAGGGGACACGGGTTCGAGCCCTGGTCCCGGAAGATCCCACATGCCGCGGAGCAACGAAGCCCGTGCGCCACAACTAGTGAAGCCCGCGTGCCTAGAGCCTGTGCTCCACAACAAGAGAAGCCACTGCAATGAGAAGCCCACGCATGGCAACAAAGAGTAGCCCCTGCTCACCGCAACTAGAGAAAGCCCATGCACAGCAACGAAGACCCAACGCGGCCAAAAAGAAATAAATAAAATTAATTAATTAAAAAAAAAACTATTAAAAAAAAAAAAAACTAAAAATAGAATTACCATATGACCCTGCAATCCCACTACTGGGCATATACCCAGAGAAAACCGTAATTCAAAAGGACACATGCACCCTAATGTTCATTGCAGCACTATTTACAATAGTCAGGTCATGGAAGCAACCTAAATGCCCATCGACAGGTGAATGGATAAAGAAGATGTGGTACATATATACAATGGAATATTACTCAGCCATAAAAAGGAACGAAATTGGGTCATTTGTAGATACGTGGATGGATCTAGAGACTGTCATACAGAGTGAAGTAAGTCAGAAAGAGAAAAACAAGTATCGTATATTAATGCATATATGTGGAACCTAGAAAAATAGTACAGATGAACCTGTTTACATGGCAGAAATAGAGACACAGATGTAGAGAACCAAGGTATGGACACCAAGAAGGGAAAGTGGTGGGGGGAGTGTGTGATGAAATGGGAGACTGGAATTGACATGTATACACTAATATGTATAAAACGGATAACTAATAAGAACCTGCTATATAAAAAATAAATAAAATAATATTCAAAAATTAAAAAACAAAAGAAAGAAGAAGTCAGTGTTTGTACTAGCCAAGAAACTAGCAATGACCCAAAAGTCCGTCAAGAGAAAAATAGATAACTAAATTGTGGAATAGTCATATAATGAGATATTGTATGGAAGTGAAAATTAATGAACTACATCTGTATACATCAACATGGGTGAATGTCATCAATGTTACTTTTTCTATGTTAAAAGTAAGTACCAGGAGAAATTATTCCATTTGTATAAGTTTCAAAAATGAAAATAATCAACAATTAGGGAAAAATACAAATGTTGCAAAAACTAGTTTTATAAAAAGTCAAGGGAATGATAAATACAATGTTTTGTCATGGTTACTTGGGGGATGGAGGGAGGTGAACAGAATTGGGGAAGGGCACATGGGGAATCTGATTTATTGCTAATATTCTGTTTCTTAAACTGGGTGATAGATATATGAGTATTTGGTTCAAAAAAAAGAAGATGTGAATTATTGTCAATATTATTGTAATATTAATAGTAAATATATAAATAGATGAATAAACAAATAAAAACACAAAACAAGTGGATAAAGAAATGAAAGAGGGCTATAAACAGATAATAACAATGTGTTATTAAGAATTTTAATTAATCCAATTCTTAGTACCTGAAGTCTTTTCTAAAAAAAGCATGTACCTTACACTAAAAAACACTAGTGGGGAAAATATTCATTCTCTATGCACAGAAATTTTTATTTTTATACAGCAGCTTTTCACAGGGTATCTGGGTTGGATGGGGTAGGAAGGTCATAAAGGGAGACTTTCTTTTTACTATATACCTTTGTGTACTGTTTGGAATTTTTGTTTTTCTTTGTGCATAGAATGTCTTTTCAACAAGGGTTTGTGTCAAGATGAAAAAATTAAAATAAAAACCAAGCTTTTTATTCGGTAGGAGAAAAAAAGAAAAAAAGCTAGCTACAACGATTGATAGTCAATAGTATGTGTTATTTATTCTACCACGAAGCAAGGGCAGAGATGTTTGAAAATGACTAGTTGAATATCAGTCTATTTTATTTAATAAGTGATCGTTTTTTCCTACATTAAATAAAATTCAGTCTACTTACCCAGAACTCACATTTAAGTCTCAAATTCAGCTTTGAATAATGAGAAGCCATCACTGTGGACCAAAGCAGGGAAATTTTTGGTAAGGATTCTGTGACATGGTTATATAGAAGACCAAATGGATTTGGTTAAAGCTGGATTACTTACACAAAGTCCAAAGATAAATTTAGTTGAAAATTGGTCACAGGTAGCCTTGCAGTCTCAAAGGGCATTTCTGACTAGACAAACAGCATCTCCCAGCATCCCCTCCACTGAAATAAACAGCCAAGTGTTCCCTCGCCACAGGCTGGGTAAATACTAACTAAACTGTCTGCCTGTATGCCAATAGGAGCAACACTCCCTATTTTTTAGCAAAATATTTTTCCACTCTGGCCATCCAAGAAACTCTCCAAATCCAATATGTTTCAATGGACTTTTAAGGCTTCTCTATTTTTCTCACTATTTATAGCTTTCAGATGTTGGCAGGTAGAAAACTGCATTTTCTTCAGAATAAACTCGTAAATGGCAGTGATGCCGTTTCATCGTATGCCACATGGTATTAAGTATTAAAACAGTCCTTTTTCTTTATGAATGTAAACATTGACAAAGACTAGGAAATAAAACAAATCCCTCACAGATATGGTATCAAAGGTTATATTTATATTGTGAAGAGTTTTGCTGGTTGAAGACCCTGGGACTGGGCCCAGAGGGAAAACCCAGGCTGGTCACGGCTAACGTGTGGAAAGAGTCTTTAGGAAGCTAAATGACAAAAGTCCAGGCTGCTGTGATCTGCCCTGTCAATGAAACTAAGGCTGAGGAAGGCATACAGGAAATGTGAGATGGCTTCAATGTGCATACTATTTAATACATTATAAATCTTTTGCCAGTGTAACACCTTACTGGTCCTTATAACAACCCTGGGCCACAGAGAAGGTAATTATTCACCCGTTATATGGATGTAGAAACTCAGGCTCAGAGAAATGACTTAATCAAGGTTACATGGCTAATATGTGGCAGAGGCAAGAATGTGGCACAGCTGGAACCAGAAGCTAGATCTTCTGATGGCTAAACCCGTTTTCCTTCCCCAACTTCGCACTGTTCCTCAGAGAATTCAGCCCACAGAACTGTAGAGTCTCACTGGGAAGACAATCTATTCACGTTAAAGAGCTGGTGAATAATGAGAAAGAGAAATTAAGGGAATTTGTTTAGAGACTAAGGACCAGTTTATTCTAGTTGTTAGTAAAGGATTATATTTGGCTGATCAGGAAGTGATAATCTGGTCTAATTGGAATGTGGAAAAGTTGAGTGTAAATACCCTGTTCTGTCTCTAACCAGCTAGGTGACCTTTGGAGTTCTCATCTGTAGAGCTATAAGGCCCCGTTTGGGATTGTGGTAAAATCATCAGAGGTGAAGTCCCTCTGAGGCCACTTGAGAGAGAGCCTCTAAGATATTCCTCAAGGGCACCTGAACCAGGATTCACCAAGGAGGCAGGATGTGACTGGGGAGACTACAGCTCAGTGGAGGAAAAGTAGGAGGGAAGGAAATACTGACAGGGAAAAATAGCTTGAGCAAAGTTCTGTTGGCAAGGACCAATATGCTGCTTATATAGGACAGGAAGGAGACAGGTAGATACAAAAACAAAATGTGTGGAAAGTTCAGTAATTATTAAATCAATTTTATCCATATAGTTAGTCATTCTGGACATTTCAGGTTAAAATCTACTCCTTTACCTGTTAATCAATTATCGAAATAATTGTACTAAAATTTTCTTCCTTCCTCCCTCCCTTCCTCCCTCCTTCCTTTCTTCTTTCCACCTTGCCTGTTTTAGACAGACTACTTTGGAGCGTATTTTAAGAGGGGTGGATATATTTGTCTTAGGCAGGGAAGGTTGTCAAATACAGGCCATGCACACTGCCACACCCCTGCCATAACAGACAGTGTTGATCAATCACTGCTCTCTGGGCACAATCTCAGGATTCATTTCAAGGTGCATGGGTTGCTTAAACTTGGCACAAGTGATGAGACCTATTTGCCAAAACAAATCTTGGACAAAAGTAGGTCAAATATGGCTTTCTATTAAAAAAAATGGTAAAAGTATATTGGAAAGTGCCCTTCCTTTACCCTCTTCAAACATTTTCCCCTTGCTGTTTTGATTTCAGCAAGAGCCTCATGCAAAAATAGGCAAATGTTATTTGAAGTTATAGTCTAGTGCATTGAGAGGCTAGAAAAGATTTTTTAGAAGCCTGAATATGTCTCATGAATGGGTATCATCCTTTGAATATTTTGTCAAACAAATTGACTTCTGGACATTCTGACGTTTGCTCTTTGCAAATTTGAGTTCCCCTGGTGCTAAAATTTGTTTTTGTTTTTTCATTCCAGTACAAATATATTATACGTGTGCGATATATGTAGAGATTTTGAACTCAGCTTCTGAAGCCAGTGTTGGAATCCCGTCTCTGTCTCTTTCTAGCTGAGTGTCTTTGAACAAGTTAACTTGACCTTTCTTAGCTTCAGTTTTCTCATATTGAAAAGGGATATAATAATCATTTCTATTTCATAGGGTTATGGTGAAGAGTAAATTAGATAATTCATGCATAGCATTTACCATAGTATTTACCATAGTATCTGGCACATGGCATACTCAGTAAATGTGAGTTTGTGTGTGCTGTATGTAGCTGACATTATCTAGGGCGAATTAAGGACTCTGATACTTCCTGAATCATTTGGCGAAATGCTACATTTCTTTGCTCTTGTGGATTTAAGTTAGAGTTTTAATGCTCCTTGAATTCTGTTTTGTGGTCCCATCATGATTTTTTTGCCTGTGTTTGAACTCCAAGAAAAATGTCCCCACTTTTGGTAGCTGATATATTCATACCACTAGTGCTGCAAGAAAAATAATCTGTCATTGAAGTAGATGTGAGTTGACATGACAGACTATCTTAAACATTCATAACATGCGTAATATGGTCTCTATGGAATGAAATAACTCCTTCAGAGCCTTTGCAGTCTCTTGTATCATGGCTCTCAGAGAGCAAAACCATTTTAATTCTAAAACAGCTATGCCTGTTTGGGGAATAAAACATCAAGAAGAAAAGGCATTTCACGTACATAACGACTGACATTTATAAATTGTTTAGATATTTGTGCATACATGTGCACACATGTTTGTGGATGAGACATGCATATATACATGTGCATATAGGTATGTGTGGTGTTTTAAATTCTGGTGTTTGCTATCTTGTACCTGATTGGCTAGAAGTAAATTCTTCCAAATCTGAAACACTTGAATTCCAATCTTCACTTTACTATTTTACCGGTCATGTGATTTTGGACAAGCCACCACCCCTAAATTTTAGGTAACATATTTAAAATGGGGATAAACGTAACTTTACCTTTATAATCTTTAATAGGAAGGATTAATTCATGTGAAATAATTATGTAAAATGCATAGTAAGATATTTGACAAATATCAATCTCTTGAGCTAATAATAAATAAATAAAACAAGTAATTAAAATAACATCCAGAGCAAAGAAAACTGGTTTTCAGCTTCATTATTCAATGTCTTGCTTTGATTTTTATTTTATATAATAATCATTTGCTAGCTTAAGTAAATACAGCATTCCTTAATTATAACTGTCATATGAAAACTTTACTAATCCATGCCTCTTATGAGAAATATAAGCATTTAAGCAAATATCTAACTTCTGACCCAGAGTTTCCTAATCCAAGAAAACAATCTACCTCTCTGATTTCATTCTGGCCTGGCCATTCCTATTGAAAGGATGAAATCAAATAATGGATTTTACAGGTCCTCGTGAAGCACAAATTGGTCAAACAACTGGAGAATAGATATAAAATTAAACACACTTATCAAATGTTCACATATTTATTGACTGACTGGCAGTGTCTCCAAAGAAGACTAGAATATTAGTGCAAACAATTAGCCCCATAGCAGGTTGTGATGATTAAATTTGCTAATTACTTAGCAAATTAAAATTTGCTAATTTTACAGTTGGAAAAGTTAACTTGTATTTGTTTTTTAATAAGAAGGTACAGTGCATGCTAAATTTCACCTTTAAAATTCATTGGTTTGCAGATAAATTGCATTCCCAGAAGAATTCTTGGGCTAAAAACAGTGCTATATCTGCATGTTAGGAAAGAAATGTTCACAGATCCATCAAGATGATAACATTTGGTGAACACAATCTACTTGGAGTGACCAGATACTACTGGGTCTCTGTTGATTGTGCTGGTGTGCATGTGGGATCACAAACACTGATTTCACCAAATGTTCCAGCATAAACAGCCTCTCTGCTGTCAGCCCTCTTCATACTTCCAGTAGAGAAGAGAACGATTATGATTTACACTTTTTTTTTTTTTTTTAGTGAGAAACATTGCATCAGTCTAGTGGTTTAATTTTAAGAAGAGTGAATTTGGAGTTAGGGCAAATCTAGCGTCTACTTCCTTGCATCTTGGACGATATGATACACTTGTTATTTCTGCCATCTGTAAAATAGGGCTAATGATACCCACTTCAAGTACTTTTATGAAAAATTAAATTACATAAAATTGCTTTGTAAATAACACAATATTATAAATGTGTAAATTAGGGAAATACTGTCTTAGTCTTTCTTAAATGTCACTGAAGTTGTGATCAATTTGTGTTTTGGAAGTACCTTGAATCATTAATTCATTCACTCAGAATGAAATTTGCCCTTGAGCAAAGCAATATTTGATACTTAAATTTAGTTGTGTTAAAAAAAAGATAAGAGTTCAGAGGTATTTTCTACTACTTGCAGTTCCTGAGGCTATGTAGTTGTGGGTTTCTGGGTAAAAGTTTCCTCTCATCTGCCTTGTGAGGTGGAAGAATACAAGTGAGACTATGGCAAAGTACAGGAAGAAGGAAGCAGAATGAAATGTATAGGATAGTAGTCAAGCGCAAGAGGTATGTAGTCAGCCATACTTGGGTTTTAATATAATCTCTGGTACTAAGATGTTATTGTTTGTAAATTCTATCAGATGATGCTTCTAAAGAAATGTATCAAATCCGAGATAACAAATATCAGAAATACATGAAAAATATTAATACTCAGATTGGCACTCAGCTAGTAGAGGAATCTCCTTTTTCTTCTGCAAAGAGAAATGCGTCAACTTTAAAGTGGATGAAGTGGATCAGCCAGTAAAGAAATAAAGAGATAGAGGGATATTGTCTTGATTCTTTTAAGGAACTTGAAGTGTAGCGCTGTGGGAAACATTGAAAACTGGAGGAGCTGAGAGAGAATTTCTGTGACTTTAAGATAATGTGATAGCAGAAAAGCCGACAGTAAAATATGAATACATACATGGACACACACATGTATATACATGTAGTGTTCCTGAGGTATAATTGGATACCTTCTACCTTATAAACTGTGCAACCACACAATTGTGCAGCAACGATCCACTTTCAAAACACTTCTGTCATCACAAATGAAAAGTTCCCTTGGGCGCTTTAGTAGTTAATCGTCACTCCAAAATTTAGCCCTGGGCAACCACTATCTGCTTTCTGTGTCTATGGTTTTGCCGTTTTGGGAAAGTTCATGTAAAAAGACTCTTACAATAACAGATGGCCTTCTTTGTGACTCCTTTCAATTAGCATAATGGTTTTTAGGTTTATTCATATTGTAGATGTATCAGTTGTATCAGTGTTTATTCGTTTTTATTGCTGAATAGTATTCCATCATCTAGATATCCCACATTTTGTTTATCCATTCACTGGATGATGAACATTTGGATTGTTTCCAGTTTGGGGCTATTATCAATAGCACTGCCATGAGCATTCACAGGCAAGCATTTGTATGGACATATGTTTTCAATACTCTTGGAGAGATATCTAGGAGTAGAATGGGTAGATCATATGATAACTGTGTTCAGCTATTTAAGAAACTACATATCTATTTTCTGAAGTGTCTGTGCCTTTTTACATTTCCATCCGCAATATATGTGGGATCCTGTTTTTTTTTTGTTTTTTTTTTTCACATCTCTTCTTTGCTTGGTATTATCAGTCTGTTGGATTATAGCCATTCTAGTAAATGTGTAGTGTAATCCATTGTGGTTTTAATTTGCATTTACCTAATGACTAATGATATCAAGCATCTTTTCATGAGCTAATTAGCCATTTAAATGTCTTTCTTGTTAAAATATCTATTCAAATCTTTTTTCAAAATTTTTTTTGGAATTTTTTTTTTCTCTTTGTATTATTGAGTTGGAAGAGTTCTCTGTGTGTTCTGTGTACAAATCTTTTATAAACTGTATGATTTACAAATAGTTTCTCCCAGTCTGTGTGGCTTGTTTTTTCATTTTCTTAATGGTGTGTTTTGAAAACATTTTTATTGTTAATGTCACTATTTATTACATTTTTCTTTTATGGATATGCTTTGGTATCATATCTAAGATATCTTTGCTTAATCAAAGATTATCTTCTTTGTTTTATTCTAGGAGATTTATTGTTTTAGCGCTTACATTTTGAGTTAGTTTTATGTATGGGGTGACTAAAGAGTCTAAGTTCATTTTTGAATGTGTGGACATCCAAGTGTTCCAACACCATTTGTTGAAAACACTGCCCCCCACCCACTGAATTGTCTTGGTATCTTTGTTGCAGTCACCTGACTAAAAATGTAAGGGTTTATTTCTGGATTGTGTATTCAGTTGCATTGATTGATATGTCTATCCTTAGGCTGACACTACACTGTCTTGATTACTGTAGCTTTATTGAAAGGTTTAAAATAATTTAGTATAAGTTCTCCAAATTTGTTCTTTTTAAAAGTTGATTTGATTATTCTATCTTCTTTGCGTTTCCCTATAATTTTTATGATCAGCTTGTCAATTGCTTCAATAAACCAGCTGTAATTTTGATAGGGATTTCTGCCTTTTCCTTTCTCTCCTATGCATCTAAGAATTCCATTACATGAATACTGTGAAGCTTGGCATTATCATCCAGTATCTGAGGCTCTATTCATTTTTCTCCAGTGTTTTTTTTTTCCATCTATTCTTTAGATTGAATAGTATCTCTTACTCTGTCTTCAAGTTCATTGATTCTTTCTTCTGCCATCTTGAATCTACTGTTGAGCCCTAATATCCTAGGCATTCTTTCATTTTGATTATTATATTTTCAATTCTCAAATTTCCATTTTTCTGTTCTAGTGCATTTTTCTCTACTAAGGTTCCCTATTCGTTGGGTCATTATTGTGATACTTTGTGCATATGAATTAAACTCAACATCTGTACCCACTCAGAGTTAGGCTCTATTGACTATATTTTTTCCCTCTGTGCATGGGTTACATTTTTTTTGACTGTCTTATAATTTTTGGCTGAAAACTGGACAGTTTATATATTGTAATTGATAATATATGGTAGCAACTCTGGGTTCTGATTTATTTTTCTGCTTTTTTTCTTTTTGTACCTTGTCTGAGCTTAAAATGCAAAATATTTCCCCCCATAGGCAGTCACTGGCTTAGTTTTTTATTCTTATTTTGATTTTTTAGCCTGGCTTAATAGAGGTCACTCTTGTTTCTGTATAACCTAGGGGTCAGCCAATGATTTGGCTAGAGGTTGTATTCAAACACTGCCAGCCCATAAGATATTCACCTTTGAAAATCAATGTGCATGTGGTTTGGGGAGTATGTTAAACATTCAGCTGGTTCTCAAGTCATTCTTGGTTTTAGCTTCTAACTGGCTTCCCTCAGGTTTCCCCTGTGTATGCCAGTAGTTCCTCAGTCAACCATGGTTGTGTAGAGAGCTTATCTAGCCTCTAAATAGAGCTCTCTTTTCTAGAATCTCCCCATACAATTTCTGTTTGTTCACTTCTTGCCCCAAACAGGACCACAACCTCAAGATAGTAGAGCTGTGGGTTTTTCTCATTTATTCTTTATGGTGTTTGTCAAAGTCATGAGTTTTGCCCCATTCCCAAGCAAGTTTTCTCCCTCTGGCAGCAGTGCTGCTGATTTTCTACCCAGTCTTGCTTTGGTCACCAAATGAGCAAGGGGGACATAAGTGAGAATATCCCCGGACAAGAAGGAAGTAGACCCCAGTTGCGTTTACCCAAAGTTCTACCGGTTTTTCAAGAATAAATTCTTCTCAGATTGTTGTCTGCTTTGGGACAATTTCCAGACCTCTGATGTGGTTGATTATGGTTATTTTGTCCAGTTTACACTTTCTTTATGAAAAGAGAATTCTCTGACTTCTTCATGCCATTGTAGCTAGAAATTTCCCCTAGGTCTGAAGCTATATTTTTAATTTATAAAATATCTGCATTTTAAAGTGTGCCTTTTATGTTTTTTCTTCTCTTTCTATGTATGCATATGCACGTCTATTTTGTGTATAAACCTAGACTTTTAAAGATCATCTGTGGATTATCTACCTTGTGCATGGCCCACAGTGACTCCTTTTCTGGTATCATTACCTAATTAAGGTTCTTAACTCTTAACAAAGTGTAACACAATTAGAGACACTGAGTTTAATGTGTTTTCATTTATATCTGTCTATAATTTAAAAGCAAATACAATTTGGTTTTTGTTATCTGTCATACTCATGCTATCATTCATTTTTTTTTTCCTATCAAAAGGCAACTTGTTTTTCTGCTTCATTTCTGACTTGGAAAAGCATTCTGGGGAAAGTACACTTGGTAATGATACTTTAGGAAATATCTGATACCTACAGAAAAAGTTTTCAAAGCACTGTTCAAAAGTTATCACCTGATATGTCACACAACCATTACCACCTTTTCTCACTTCTGTTCAAAGTGATGGATTACATTTAGGAGGTTTGAAGCAAATACAGAGGAAAAAAATGTTCACATTTACTCAAAGTACTGCCACAAATGATAATTTTTTCACTTATTAAAGTTTAATTAATTATAAAAAAATATTTTTAAAACTGCTGATGAGTAGGCCATGATATAAATAGTTTCATATATTGCCAGTAGCAGGAGAATATTAATTTTAAAACCTATGGAGGTATGCCAACACATAGGATAACTATAAGAAATGGATAAATTTTTATAGACATACAACCTATCAAGACTGAATCATGAAGAAATACAATGTCTGATCAGACCTATAAGGAGATTAAATAAGTAATAAAAAAAAATCTCCTAGCAAAGGAAAGCCCAATACCAAATGGCTTCACTGAAGAAGTCTACTTAACATTTAAAGAAGAACTAACAACAATCCTTTTTGAACCTTGCAAACAATTGAAGAGGAGGAAACACTTCCAGATTCATTCTATGAGACCAGTATTATCCTGATACCAAAATCAGAGAAGATATTACAAGAAAACTACCGACAAATATCCCTGATGAAAATTGATGTAAAAATCCTCAACAGAATACTAGGAAATCAAATTCAACAGATGGTACATCACGACCAAGCAGGATTTATTCTGAGAATACAAAGATGCTTCAACATACAGAACTCAATCAGTGTAATAACACCACATTAGCAGAATGAAGGACGCAAACCACATGATCATCTCATTTGATGCATAAAAGGCATCTGACAAAATCCAACACCCTTTCATGATTTAAAAAACAAAAAAAAACCCAAAAACTTAACAAACTAAGAATAGAAGAGAATGACCTCAATACAACAAAGGCCACATGTGAAAAGCCCACAACTAACATCACACTCAATGGTAAAAAACTGAAAGTGCTCCCTTTAAGATCAGGGACAAGGTAAAGATGCCCAGTCTATCACTTCTAGTTAGCACAGTACTGGAGTCTGAGCCAGAGCAATCAGGCAAGAGAAAGAAATTAGAAGGCATCCAAATTGGAACAGAAGAATTAAAATGATCTGTTTGCAGACAACATAATTGTATATGTAGAAAACCCCAAATACTCACCCCACACAAAAAAGTGTTAGAACTAATAAATGAATTCAGCAAAGTTGCAGGATAAAAACCAACACGTTAAAATCAGTTGTGTTTCTGTACACTAACAATTAACAACCCCAAAAGAAAATGAAAACAATCCCATTGATAATAGCATTAAAAAAGAATAAAATATTTAGGAATAAGCTTAACTAAGAAAGGGAAAGACTTATGCATTGAAAATTACAAAACGTTGCTGAAAGAAAGTAAAGGAGACAAATAAATGGAAAAACATCCCATGTTCATGGGTTGGAACACTTAATATTGTTAAAATGCTCATACTACCTAAAGTGACACATTTTCAGTGTAATCCCTATCAAAATCCCAATGGCATTTTTTTGAGAGATATACAAAAGACATCCTAAAATTCATATGGAATTTCAAAGGACCCCAAATAGCCAAAACAATATTGAGAAGGAAAACAAAGCTGGAGGCCTCATGCTTCCTGATTTTGAAACATATTATAAAGAAACATATATAAAGAGAAAAGAACAGAGCTGGGGGAGTCAGGCTCCCTGACTTCAGACTATACTACAAAACTACAGTCTGATATGGGCACAAAAACAGATACATAGATCAATGGAACAGAATAGAGAGCTGAGAAATAAACTCATGCATTTATGATAAGTTAATCTAAGACAAAAGAGGCAAGAATATACAGTGGAGGAAAGGCAGTCTCTTCAATAAGTGGTGCTGGGAAAACTGGACAGCCACATGTAAAAGAATGAAATTAGAACATTCTCTAACACCATACACAAAAATAAACTCAAAATGAATTAAAGACCTAAATGTAACACTGGATACTAGAAACCTCCTAGAGGAAAACGTAGACAGGACACTCTTTGACATAAATTGTAGCAATATTTTTTTAATCCATCTCCTAAAGCAAAGGAAATACAAGCAAAAATAAACAAGTGGAACCTAATTAAACTTAAGAGATTTGCACGGCAAAGGAAACCATCAACAAAACGAGAAGGCAACCTATTGAATAGGAGAAAATTTTCAGGTGGAATGACCAATAAGGGATTAATATCTAACGTATATAAACAGCTCTTACAACTCAACATCAAAAAAAACAAACAACTTGATTGAAAAATGAGCAGAAGAACTGAATAGACACTTTTCCAAAGAGGAAATGCAGATGGCCAACAGGCATATGAAAAGATGCTCAACATCGCTAATCATCTGGGAAGTGCAAATCAAAACCACAATGAGATATCACCTCATACCTGTCGGAATGGCTATCATCAAAGAGAACACAAATAACAAATGTTGGCGAGGATGTGGAGAAAAGGGAACCCTTGTACACTGTTGGTAGGAATGTAAGTTGGTGCAACCATTGTGGAAAATAGTATGGAGGTTTCTCAAAAAACTAAAACTAGAGCTACCACATGACCCAGCAATTCCACTCCTGGATATATATCTGAAAAAAACAAAAACACTAATTTGAAAAGATTCATGTACCCCAATGTTCCTAACAGCATTATTTACAATTGCCAAGATATGGAAGCAATCTAAGGGTCCATCAACAGGTGAACAGATAAGGAAGAAGTGTATATATATATATACACACACACACACACACACACACACACACACACGGGAATACTAGTCAGCCATAAAAAAGAACAAAATGTTGCCATTTGCAGCAACATGGATAGACTTGGAGGGGATTATGCTAAGTGAAATAAATCACACAGAGAAAGACAAATACTGTATGATATCACTTATACATAGAATCTGAAAAATACAACAAACTAGTGAATATAACAAAAAAGAAGCAGACTCACAGATACAGAGAACAAACCAGTGGTGGCCATTGGGGAGGGGAAGGGGCAGTATGGGAGTGGGAGAAAGGGAGATACCATAAATGCAAAATATTGACAAGAATGTGGAGTTATGGGAACTCTCAACTGCTAGTGTAAGTGTAAAGTAGTACCAGCACTTAGAAAATCAATTTGGTAGTACTTAGGAAGCTGAAAATGTACACTCCCTACAATCCAGCTATTCCACTTCTACGTATAAACTTTAGAGAACCTCTTGTGCTTGCATCTATAAGGAATGCTCATCCAAACTGGTTGTAAAAGGAAAGAATTGGGGCTTCCCTGGTGGCGCAGTGGTTGAGAGTCCGCCTGCCGATGCAGGGGACACGGGTTCGTGCCTCGGTCCGGGAAGATCCCACATGCCGCGGAGCGGCTGGGCCCGTGAGCCATGGCCGCTGAGCCTGCGCGTCTGGAGCCTGTGCTCCGCAACGGGAGAGGTCACAGCAGAGAGGCCCGCGTACCGCAAAAAAAAAAAAAAATAAATAAATAAAAATAATAAAAATTTAAAAATAAAAACAAAGAATTGGAAATAGTTAAATACATATCTGTATTAGAATAGAAAATTTGTGGTCTACTCATATATAGTGAAAATGGACAAACTGGACACATAGATGAATCTCAAAAATAATTTTGAATACTAAAAAGCCAGCCTTGGAAGACTTCAGGCAATATGATTCCATCTATATAATATTCAGAATCATACCAAAAACATACACTGTGTTTGTATATACATATAAATCTTATGCATGCTGGAACATTGAAGTGCTCAAAAGTTAAATAAGCATACCTTTTTTGGGTTTTTTTTGTTTGTTTTGAGGACTAGTAGCTAAGTTTCATAGTTTTTCTATCCCTTTCTCTGAATATTGGAAGCCAGCTTTCATTTTTCATTATGTTGAGAATGCTTCTAGTGGTACTCCCCCATGCCCTTGTAATTTGCTGCTTTTTAATTTTTGGTGGCCTGGGAAACCAGAAAACTAAGCTCAGTAGAATCTTGCATAAGACACACAGTCTCTAGATTTGAGCCTAGGGCACTCTCCTCTGAGCAGATAGCATGACCTTTTGTGCGTAGGTCATGTAACATTCATTTATTTAACAACCATTTAGCAATTTCCTACCACATGCCAGACTCTATTCTGGGTTCTAGAAATACAGCAGTAGATAATAAGACCAAATCCCTGAGCTTATGTAACTTGTAGTCTAGGGGCAACTATTTGGGCTCTTGACTCTATTCTAAGTAGACAAGGCTGATTCATAAGGTGAATTTGGGTGTAGGAGCCATTTCTGTAAACACAAACACACACATTCCAGTGTGTACAGGTAGAAATACGAAGTTTGATATATACACTACCAAGTGTAAAATAGATAGCTAGTGGGAAGCAGCCGCATAGCACAGGGAGATCAGCTCGGTGCTTTGTGACCACCTAGAGGGGTGGGATAGGGAGGGTGGGAGGGAGGGAGACGCAAGAGGGAAGAGATATGGGAACATATGTATATGTATAACTGATTCACTTTCTTATAAAGCAGAAACTAACACACCGTTGTAAAACAATTATACTCCAATAAAGATGTTAATAAAAAAAAAGAAATACAAAGTTTGCAGCTCTATGTGTATGACTGTAGATATGAGTAATTAATGCTGATGAACCTGATAAGATGCTTGGGAACATACAATGCTGTGGTACCATTGGGCAAGTTCAGCATCCTAGATTATGTTTGCTAAAGCCTAACCAAACAGACAGTGGTTGGAAGTAAAACAAAAAATTTAAAGCATCTTTCCTTGATGGCATTTAGTTTCCTTCCAAGTACACTAGGGGAATATCTGTTATTGGTATGCAAAACAGGCAGTTTTTTTAAAGGTGACTTGCAAAACATTAAGAGTGACACCCAGAGCTTCAGGTCATAAACTGATCATCTGGGGTGTATGTCATCGTGTTAACAGAGGCAGTGTAAGACTCTCTTCTTTGAACAAACTTCTCATTAATCACTAGTATTGGGTAAAGTAGGACACTTCAGGCTCTCAGCCTTTATTCCTCTTAGTTAAGTCCTTTATTTCTGAAAAAGTTTGTTTTCAAATACCACTAAATTTGATATAAAGAAACAAAGAAGTAAGACATGTCCATTCATCCAGGATGGTATGTGGTATACTGTAATCTCTACTTGTGGTATTTATTAACTGTCTCATAGCATTATCAAGTTGTTTTGCATTTAAATTCAAAGTCCACCTTCATGGATTTTCGTTCCGACTCTTAACTGGTTCAGAGACCTGAGGAGATTTTTAATGTTCATGTCAGTTGCCACTTAAAACAATGCTTTTCCACAAATTTCTGACACTAATAGTAATCAGAGAAGCATTTGAAAACAAGAGGACACTTGAATTTTCTCAGGCTATGAACCTGTGTGGCCTCTGGACCCATATTCTGATTTCATCAGGTAAAAATAATGACTAAACAATACAAGGCGCAAGGTGGTTTCATAGGTTAATTCACTAGGAGTTAGTGTCTCGATCTGGGAGTTTACGTAAACATCTGTCTCAAGATGAATCCAGTGCATTAGATGTTTTTGGTGGACTGGTTTCCCGCTCCCTCCCCTGGTTTAAAACAACACATACTTTAAATAGTTTGGTTCAAGTCACATGTTGGTCATATCTCCTGAGGAAAATCCCAGCACCGGTCAGCAGGTAGATTACAGTTAGCGATGCTGGGACACACGTGACACCTGTGGTCCAGGTTTTCCAGCATCTTCGCCATCTTACCCCACATAACCACTCAGGGCTTGTCAGTCACTCCTGGCCATTGCTGTTGTAATTCACCTATTTACCCCATCCGTAGTTTTGAAAGGCAATGAAACAAAAAGAGTCAACGTAAACACACGAAAGGCACATATAATGTAAAAGGCTTATGGGTTAAAAAAAAAAAGGTCTCACATTTTATAGGTCTAAGTGATTAGTTTTATGCTGCTTTACAAAGTAAACTCAGTGTGGAGGTCATAATGAATGAATTCCTAGATGATTACCAAACCCCCAAATTAAATTGCATTATAAATCGTTTTGCAAAAACATTGGCTTACCTAATTAAATAGGAATGACTCTGTTGCTACAGAGGATAGAACATTGAAGCCTTTAGGACTCATTTCAAATGAGCTATTCTGCTTGATTAATGAATTTGGCCCATTCAGATATTTTGGTACTGTGAAGTCTTAATACACTGGAAGAGACTACTGAAACAAATGTTTTTTGATAAAGAAAAGTGAGAAAAACAGATTCATTTATGTCTTGACTAGCATAATAAAAATATTATCTGCAGAAGCACACACAAGAGCTTATATTTTGAAATCTCAAAAATCTTAAAATTTAAAAAAATTGGCCACATATGCCAATATTCCAATATAAAATTCTGTTCTACAAGAAGTTAATGTATGAATGTTTTATTCTTACCATCATAGATTATTAACTTATTCACTTCCACTTATAATTAATATTTGAGAACATTTTGAAAAAAAGTGACATAAAATAGGACTTGCAAATTTTATTTACCTAACTCATTTTTTTCTCAGTTTTGCCAGCTTCTTAAGGCCTCTGTTCTACTTTTGAAAATAGTAATACTGATGCCAATGTTTACATCTTGTGAAAGGAGTTCCCCAAGGTATTTTTGTTTTTAACAAAAATTTTCCTAATTTAAAAATTCTGCAGAGGAAGACTTAAAACAACAACGATTTCTCTAACATTTTGTAGCTATTATCTAGTATTTTATTCCTTATTCTAGTCCAAATAGCATTTATGAGAGCAGATTCTTGGACTGCAAAGTTTGCCCACATACCATTTGCTTGTAAGATATTTTTTCCCTTGGAGTTTCATTGGGAACTTTCTGGATGCCCTGTTGGTGGTATCACTAGTGACAGTTTGGCCACCTAGTTATGTGACAAAGGCAGCTGGTATCTGTGCTGTTGACGAAGAGGGGTATTAGATCATTGGCTAGTCATTTCATTATCATTTTATTAAGGGAAAAGCATGTTTAAAAAATGAGAAGTGAATCTACTTCTATATTCCAGATAATATGTGCCTATACTTTCAATTCTTATGATCATTTCCTAAGACTGAGGTTTCTGAGAAGCAGTTGCTTTTTCATATTTCAGTTATGAGTCCTGATAAAATGTTTTCCAAGAGGTACTAATGCTTAGGAATTTGGAAGCTTGGGGAAAAAAATTAGAGGGATTTTGTTGTTGTTATTCTTTATTCCCTTGTAAGGAATTCTTAAATTTGAAAATTTTTCATTAAAATCAAAAGTACCATAGAAAACTCCTTTATGACAGCAGCATGCCTTGAAAAGAATTTGCTCAAATCACTATAGGAGAGTTTTTTTACTTCTACAATAGGATGGGGAAAATTTCAATTGCCAGAATTCAGTTCCTCCAGGGGAGAGTTAGTTATATTTAGAAAAAGAATATATGTGTATACACACACACACACACACACACACACACACAGTCACACACACACAAGTAACAAAAGACATAAACGATCTTCTAAGAAAGTGGGCCTTGTTAACCAGAAGTCCCTTTGTTTTATGGAATTCGTTGATGAGTTGGGCATGGAGGTTTAAAGATCATAGCTAGGACACAGATACATTGCTCTGAAAAGAATAGGGAGGGAATGGATGAGTGGGAAAGTTGTAAGACATTCCTGAGGAAAGAGAAAATTTGGAGGGGAGGAGAAGAGAAACGAGACTGTGCACTGCAAATGGGAAAAGAAAGAATCAAAGCCCCCTAGTGCAACTTGACTGAGGAGGTACTTATAGGGAGCAGAAATTTCTGATCAGGTTTTTAAGTTGTTTGCTGAGATAAGTGAGGATTAATGCCACCTTCTTCCTCCCCTAGTATCTCCAATAAAGGCCGCATTGCTCTTTTTTTTTTTTTTTTTCTGCTGCAGGGGCATGTGGGATTTTAGTTCCCTGACCAGGGATGGAGCCCGTGCCACTGCAGTGGAAGTGAGGAGTCTTAACCACTGGACTGCCAGAGACTCAGTCCCTGTGTTGCTAATTAACATTAGATCAAATGCATTCTTCTGGGTGAAATCAAGTAGGTATTGAGTTCTACATCTGGATATGGACAAAAGCAGCAGATACAAGAACTGACCTTGGGGTGGGGGGTGTGCAGCTGACCTTGGGGGTCACACTAGAACTTACCCTTCTCATACTGGCAGACCATTCTTAATAAAGATGAAAGGCTTTTTTGAGAAAATGACATATAGATGATCTTGAGGTATCTTTTTCTTTATGCACAGAACTACACAGCAGAACTAGTTTCTAAATTTAGACTGGAGTTAAATAACAAAGATGAGTGTCCATTTATATGAAATTCTAGTCTGGCAACCTGGAAAGCTATTCACATCCCAGCTGGCTCTGTGACAATCGGATATGAATTGTTAGGACCCTTGGTTTTAATAGGTTTGGAGCTGATTTAATATACAGTAGTTTTAAAGGAGCTGAATAAAAATAGATGCAGGGCTTGCCTTGGCTATATGACCTTATGGAAGTCCAGGCTTGGCTTTATCATGTATGAAATAATGAATGTAGCTAAATGACCTCTAAGGTCCCATCTAAGTCTAATGTGATGAGTTTATCATTAGAAAAGGTTACTCCTTAAGTGGCTATAAATGTTTCTTTGATCTTTCTCAAGGCCTTAATTTTCCAAATGGCATGTACCTCCTGGAAATAGTAATGAAGTAGATCCATAGGCAACCCTTAGTTCTAAAATGACCCTCTAGCCACAGTCTGGTACTTCTGGAGTCTTAATACATTCTCTTTTCAATGGGATTTAGCTTTTACAAAAATAACCCATTTTATAAATAATGGAAGTATAAAAAACTAATTAATGAATGTAGTAATAGTTATAAAATACTGAGTTATGAAGGCAATGATATTGACAATAAACCAGTTATGATGGTAATAATAGTAATAAACCTAATCATAGCAAATCTTTGTTCTAACAATACTCCTCATTCATAATAGAGCTTTAAAACATGGCTATTTGAAAAGTGATCAAATTGACAAGTTTCTTAATTTCTCAGGTATAGAAAAAATGTCTCTTGATTAATGAGCTGATGTTCATTCATTCATTCATTCAACAAAGGAATCTATTGGTAAAAAAAATTTAGACATAATCTCTTCTTCGTGAAGTTTTACAGTCTTGTGGGAGGGTCAGATATTTATCAATAAACACCCAAATGAATGAAGAATTGCAGCTGTGATGTTAGCAGCATTTGATCCTTCAAGGAGAATAGAGAAGGCTTCCCTGAGAAAGTGCTACTTGAACTGATATCTGAAGGAAGAGTAGAATTTAATGAGGGAAAGAGGGAGGGAAGAGTGTGCTCGGCAGGGAAACCTGTCGCTGGCTGAAGTGCCATGAATCAGAGGAACTGAAGAAGGGCCTCTGTAGCCTGAAAAGACCAGAGGGGAGCATGGTGGCACAAGGCTTGAGAGGTAGGTGAAGCTAGACCATCCATGGACTTGTACTCCATGTTATAGTGATTTGTCTTTATCCTGATAGGTATGCTAAGTCTCTGAAGTTTTAAAGCAATTGTTTGTAGCATGGGGGTAGGGGTGCGGGCTGAAACGATCGTAGTTAAGGTTTGGAACGATCACACAGGCTACAGTTGGGAAAACAGATGGGAGGGAGGCCGGTTTGGATGCAGGTAGATTAGATAGAAGATGAGTGCAGAACTCCAGGAGAAAGGTCATAAAAACTTGGACTAGGAAGTTGATGGTGGATGTAAAAACAAGGGGCCAGATTTTTAGGGTTGAGAGACTGATCAGATTTTCTCTGCAAATATCTGTCCAAGATTTAGGAATATTCCATGAAGGCAAGTTTCCTGGCAACTCCTACACTGGAGTGGAACCTTTCCTTTTCCTGTATCAGGACTCCTGATAGGGTAGGAAATAAAATGAGTTCCCCACACCTTTCCTTATTGATCACTTCCTTCTCGTTCTCCACATTGGCTTCTAGACATGTGGAGTTTTGAGCCATTGGATTCTGGGTCTAGATGGACATTACTATCTAGGGGACACTTGGTGGCTCCTTCCATTTTCTGGGATCTATAGCACTCTTTTCTGCCTAGATTGGGTTTAGGTTATGAGCTCTTTATAATCTGAAGCTTTGTAGTATATTGAGGTGATGGAAAACCTTGGAGAACATCTCTTCTGTGAAAAACAAAAGCTAAAGAAAACATTTACCTCTGACCTTCCTACTCCTCCTTCCTGCCAGTGATGTTTCCCCTTGTGAGACATGCCTGATAAGTGTGTCCCTTCTACCTAAATCTGATAATAGGACATTATTACCCTAAATCGTATGAAGTAAGAAGAAACATTTTTTTTTAAGCCTTGCTTTTGTTTAAGTTGTTTGTTCCAGGAGAATTCCCCTCAGGGAGATTTTTTTTTTTTCCTAAGAAAATACCTTAATGGCTCCACTGACAATGAAAAGTAGGCCAAAGGCCCTTGTATCAGTCTAGATGGGAAAGCATGAAACAGGATATCAACTGCTCTAAAATGGCAGGAATTTAGAGCTTCTATGCTGTTGGCTCCGGAAAAGATGAAAGGAGAAAAAGGTCTAAGAAGTAAACCGTCCATAGACTAGGACCCAGCTTTTTTAGTCAGTGAGAAATTTCTGTGGATTGAGGAGAGACAAATACATTTTGAGGAAAAGTCACATCTGAAATTCAGTATGCAATATGCAGATGTTTTAAGCTCTGGGTTGTCATTATTCTTACTATCCCCAAACTTTTGGTCAAGTCTGTTATGCAAAATACTTTCGTGTTAGAGGTTCTTAAAGGGCAGTAAGAGAGAAGAGACCATGTCCATTCTAGTGAGAATCAGAATAGAGGGGAAAGCACAGCTTCAAGAAGGGAGACGGGGAGCAGAGTACAGGGAGGTGAGTTGGGAGCAGAAATTCTGAGCGAGCTGCGATGGAAAACATGAATGCATCCCTCATCTCATGCCTTAGAAATTCTAAAGAAAACACCAGAATCTCATAGTACTAGGAATGGGGCTTGGGTCATGTATTTGAAGATTGACGAGTTATATGAGAAGGCTGAAGAGTGGCATCCCCCTTGGTTGTCCCCCACCTTGGTTGTTCAGAGCTGTTTCTAGGGATGGAATCAACCAGTTGGTGCTTCCTGGACCTCAGACTGCCTTGGATCAGATGGACAGGTGGTGGCTCAGGAAGGCACTGGGTATAGACATGGATCTTGGGATCCATGAACTTGTGCATATATTTTGGCTGCTAGACTGACACCTTCTGCAACCCCATCACTAATGAACTTCCACAAAATCACTGCAGGTTGCTATTGCTTTTCTCTGCTTTTGTTATTGCAGGAGGTTGTAGTTTTTATAGTGAAGTAAGAAAATGACTAATTTGTAGCAACACTCAAACAACATTGAGTACCCTCTCTGCTATGTGCATTCACACATCTGTTTGAAAGTGACTGCAATAACTTTTTTATTATAGTTTTATTATAGTTACTATTACCTTTATTTTGCAGATAAAGAAAGTAAAGTTTAGAGAGGTTGTAACTTACCCCAAATCATACTGCTTTTGTGTTATGGAACCTCAACTTGAACCCTAGACTTCTGATTCCAAATCCAGTGCTCTTTTTATTATGCCAGTTTTCTTGAATTTATTTTAATCCGAAAGCATGGGAGAGAAGGTATTTTTCTTCACTGTGATTTTCCCAAAGTTGCAAACCCCACTACAGACAGCTCTGGGTACAGAAGCATGCTAGGAGTCTATCTTGATGACATTGTTGTATTTTATACTATTATCTTTACAACTATAGAGTAACAAATGATGAGATACCAAAAGAATAAGTGAGAGTTCTTTAATTGGAAGTCTATTTTCATGTCCAGTTAATTTTTTCCCCAGTAGGTAAATAATATATCATTTTAGAGAATTGTAAGAACATTCTCATTATAAGTAGTACTTAAGATTTACAAGAGGTTAGGGGAATGGCTTTTCAATCTGGTAATTGTTTTTATGTGTATGCACTTCCTGTTGCCCCAGGAACTTAGTGAAATGTTATTTGTTCCCTGGAGAAATAATTTCAGATCTCTATATTGATAAGATACCACGAATATACAGTTTTCACAGGGAAACAAGAACAAAGCTGTATGAGGTTTCATTAAAATTTGGCCTCATTCCTAGTTTCATGGGTTAGTGAATGGCCTAAGAGATCGCCTCCTCCAGCCCCTGCCTCTACCTTATGTAGTATCTGAACAATTCAAAAAGGAGCATTTCTGCTGTTCTTAAAATTCTGGAATTTATCTTGGTAACTTAAATCTCTATAAGACCATGTTTTCTATACCAAGACATATCTTTCTATCCAACTTAATCTTTTGTATTCTCATCTGGCAATTTCTCTCTAGAACTTTGTGTCCTCTCTCCACTAGAGACAAAACTCAGATGGTCAGCCACCTCTGTGCAAAACTTATAGTTTCAACACATGTGGTCAGCTCTCAACTAGACCAAATAATCTCATTTAAAAATTTGTCTTCTGGGTCCAGTTTTCCATTCTCACAGCCACATTAATGGATCTTGTTTAACTTTTTGTCTCTTATCCATTCACTGTGAAATTGTGAATTCCAAGATTATGTGTGGTCATGAGTTGATCTGAACACTTTTGGGCTCTAATTCTAGTGTGAACCAGAAGAATGACCTTTCATTGTTTTAAGACTTCATTTGGAAATTACCACAGCTAATTTTCGGTGGTATGAAAAGGGAGGAAGCTGCTAACAAGGTCTATAAAGTATTCATTTTTTTAATTTAAAAATATTTATTAAGTGCCTATTATGTGTTAGGTACTGTTCTAAGGGTTTGGGATCCATCAGTGAAAAAAACAAGAATCTCTGTCCTCTTGGAGCTTACATGACAGATGTCTGTGTGTCATATGCATTTTGTGGCATGTATTTATGGGTTGTTTTTTCAGCATGCATTTATGGTCTGTAATACATCTGGAGCATCTACACATCTGGAAAGGTTCTCATCCTCACATCCTCCCAAGCTGGGGAGATCGGATGATGAGAAGTCCCAGTTCCTGGCTCAGGAGAAAACAAAACTAAGAATATATTTTCAAATGAGACGTTGTGTATATGGTGGCTACTTGCGTTCTGATACTTTGTGTGTTCAGAAGGCATGGAGGGGGTCCATGTGATGCCTTACCTTCTTTGTATGAAATTGTTTCTGTAGAAAAAGTGTTTTGCATCTCTCACAACTCACTTAACTATCCAATATTTGGGACATATCGAGTTTGTAATTGGGAATTGTCTGTGCACCTGTCTGCATCTACATAGAATATGAGTATGGGTGTGCTTATGCACATTTAGACATACACTCATATAAGAAAAGCAACATAGAAGCTATTTATTAAACACATGTGTATTGTGTACCTATTCTCTACAAAACATGATGCTGGACTCTTTCTTTCAGTAAGAATAATGGGTGCATAGTAGATGGGATAAGAGAGCCTATTTCCAAATTTGACTCAGATGCTTCATGCTTCATATACTTGTTACTTGTATAATCTGGGGAAAGCCATTTAACTTTTTGAACTTTGATTTCCTCACCTGAGTGTTTGGAAAATAGCTTCTAAGTTACAGTACTGGCTGCTGGAAGGGTTAAATGAGATGATGTATGTGAATGGTACTAGGCACTTAATAAATGTCTAATTTTAAAAAGTAGGTACAGATCCTGTTCTAAAGGAAGAATCAAACACATGGATTTGTCATTTATAAGAGGCAGAGAGAGATACAGATAAATGGATGCTTGTAGAGTCCAGGGAGAGGTTGTATATGGGACATGTGAAGGGGTAGGGATTCAGGAAGGTGCTGGAGGACCAGGCATTGGAGCGGGATGGCATTTACACAAGAGGAAATGATAAGGGTAGTCTAAATCGAAGTACAGAGAACTTTTACTAGTTTAGCCACCCATACACACATTATCCTTTATGTTAAGGAAGATGTTACAAATGTGCTGCTGTGTCTTCTCCGTGTGTGATTTGTGATTGAAGACAATAATCACAGTCAGGTCACCCAATATCCAAAGTCTAAAAGGACTTGATTTTCTTTCTCACTTTCTACCTTCTAATTCAATTGCTAATTTAAAATCAGAATAATTACTTGATTTCTTATTGTCAAGTATGCTCTGTCTTTGTTTTCCACACTAGTGCTCTAATTTCATACACACATATACACAAACACGTGGTTTAATAATAAAATGTATTCCAAGATATTCATCAAGATGATAGATATTCAACAGCAATCCCGTTTCCTAAAGGTCAATGGAATTTTTAAAACATATAATAAATTTACATAGTAACGTCATGGGCTAATTCCAGGCTCAATTCATCTTTGATGCATGGGGCACTTTCTCCTGCCTTCTCCTCCAACCTTAGATACCACAATTTCCACCCCTACTCACACACACACACACACACACACACCACTGCCCTCCAGCCACACCAAACTAGTTAAGGCTCCTGACTCACTGGACTTGTTCATGCTTCTATGCCTTTATGCAGATTTTCTCTCTGCCTGGAATGCTACTCCACTACCCCCTCTGTTTACTTACGCCACCTGCTCCACCTTCCTGACCAACTCAAATGCAGTCTTTTTGTAATGCGGTCCCTGATGCCTACAAGGAAAACAGTTCTTTATGTCCCCGCTGTACCTCAGCTTCAGTGCTCATCAACCAACACTGGAATGTACTTTGCTCCTGACCATCTTCCCTATTATGCTGTGAGGTCCCTCAGGGAAAGCCTGCTGCTTTAATAAGTTCTTGTAAAGCCTGGACTTATGTAGAAGATATATAGAAAATATTTATTGATTGAATAAGTGAATTAAAAAATTGAAATGATGTAGGACTATTTTCTTTCCTGACTTTTTTACACTCAGAGTGATGGAATTCAGTTAAGCATATGAGAGGACAAACCAACCAAAGGGGAAAAACTGAGAGTGAGAATGATGAGAAAAAAATTGGGCGCTTTTGGTGGCTTTCAGGCATTCTGTAGAAAAACTAACTCCTGCAAGAGTGGTTCTCAGTGTTGGCTGTATATTGGATTCACCTGGGGAGTTTTACAAACGTGATGCCTGGGTCCCAACTATAGAGACTTTGATTTAATTGGTGCTCAGTATAGCCAGAGCTTTAGTTCCCAGGGTGATTGTAAAGTACAGACAAAATTGAGATTGACAGTCCTACACCGTGAAGATTGTTGTGAGTGCTTCCCTGAGACTAAGGTAAGCAGAGAGATGGGGGCATACGGTATGTGTGCGTGTGTGTGTGTGTGTGTGTGTGTGTGTGTAATTTGTCAAGAATGTGAATTTGTGATAGGCAGGTTAGGAAGCTTCTTCTGAATTTATTAATATTTTTAAGTTTTGAGGTGCAAATCTAAAGTAAATAAGACCAATGTTTATTAAATATATTTACACATAGGCCACTCAAAGAGGTCATTTTAAAGTCTAACACTTCTGGAAGTTGGTTTTCAAAGTCATTTAGCTTTTACTTGAAAGTTGATTTATTTTTAAGCTTCTAATTTCAGACTAAATAAACACACAGTAGATTATCTAGAGAATTGAAGCCAAACCTATTTTAGGCTCTAATTAGCCCTACTACTTGAGGTGAAAGTGAGTCTTTGTTTTGAATTTTTTAGCTACTTGAGGACAAAGCACAGTTTTTATCTGTTTTCTCTGGGTAATTTACAAGTATCATTGCAGCTTTAACATCTTCATTTTCTGAGGGAAGTGCAGGCAACACAATGTCGTGATGAGAACTTCAGTTTGTAGCTCGCTAGCACTTATGCTACATGATCTGGACTTTTTTCTGAAATATAAGAAGGGAATTTATACAATTAATTGTAAAGACATGGGTTTTAAACAAAATATTGGCTGCATAATCCTATATTCCAATCCAGATCCAACTGAATACTTTAAACCTCATCCAAGATTATCCAGATTACCCAGAACCAGTGATGGGCTCTGATTCTCTCCCTTCCACTGGAGCATGAAATCTCTTGGCACCAACATTATGTTTTAAACTGAACCAAAGGCTGGAAACTCGAAAATGCCCCAACAGGACAGAATTATTTTTATTTCTATTGTTATTTCAATGTAGAAAGTATGAGAACACTTTATTTTCTTTATTTTAACTTTTCACATACTAAGGAAAGCTCTATGGAGCAAAGGTCCTCATTTCAAAGGGCACCAGTGTGAAAAGAGTATTTTCTTTCTTTATACTCCAATAAATGGAAAAAAAGCCATGAGCACTTGCTATAATATATTTCTGCTATCCTTAGAACGCAGCATAGAGTAGACCCATCTTGGACCCTACGTTGAAAACTCCAGGAGATCCTTGTTATTATAATTGGAAGATTCTGAGGAATCTGAGGAGGAAGGTAATATTTGACTAGAGATTTTAAAAAAATAGAGGAAATAGATACTTGTGCAAACAATTCACTTCATAGCACAGCTGTACTTTGTACTGATGATACTTTAATAAAGATCTAGTAATATCTGAAATGTTATTTTTATTTTTTTTTAATTTTATTTATTTACTTTTTGCGGTACGCGGGCCTCTCACTGTTGTGGCCTCTCCTGTTGCGGAGCACAGGCTCTGGACACGCAGGCTCAGCGGCCACGGCTCACGGGCCCAGCTGCTCCGCGGCATGTGGGATCTTCCCGGACCGGGGCACGAACCCGCGTCCCCTGCATCAGCAGGCGGACTCTCAACCACTGCGCCACCAGGGAAGCCCTGACATGTTATTTTTAAATACTGTTTTTATTTAAATAACAAACCTCCATATGGCATCTAAATTCAGGATAGAAATGTGATGTAGCTTATTCACTCTTGCAGAGTTATCTTTGAAATTAGATATTTTTATCCCCATTTACTAAAGAATAATGACTCACCAAGGACTGTTAAGTTTCTTACACATCGTCCTTCAGCTTACTGATGTCAGGTATTATATTAATAAATTCTCTGGTATTTCAATCCTTTTAGTCCTTCTGGTTTTCACATTTTGGCTAATGTGGGTCTGCTTGTTCCTGAGAAATGGGCGCAGTCTTTTTTTTTTTTTACCATTATGATTTGTATATAATTCATACAAATTACAAGCAAAACAACTTAATGTTGCCTTTAAATACTACCATAACATAATAAGGAGAAAAATGCAAATGGATGAATTCTAAAAAATTCCACACATCCACTAGTAGCTACAATTTCCAAATTCAATGCATCATTCACAAGGTCAGTTAAAAGATAAACATTTTAAAAGGAAGGCCTTAAAAGCATACATTTTGCAAGGGATCACCTGCAAGTTTAAGAAGTAATTCCAAGTTTTCTGAATTTTCAGAACTCATAAAGTCTCACAAATCCTGTGGATCAGTCCCTTTTCCAGATACTTTTCTATGAGCTCATTATTCATATATTCAACAGATACCGAGCACCTATAAAGTGCTTGGCTCCATGGATATAATGGTGAAGATACAAGCCTTGCCTTCCTGCAGTGGATATTCTAGATGGTACAATAGAAGGCCATTACAGAAAAATGTGTTAAGTTTCTAAGCATGTGTATATCTATAAACTTTTATTTTAAAGAAAAATTCAAAGAGTTGGGGTCATCCTGAGACAGCAGATTACCTTTGATGAAAATAATTTATTTCACATGTGCTGTTGCTACTGTTCTCAATTCTTAATGCTTGGAATGCCACCATTTAAAAACTCTGGTTCAAATGTTATATATTTCGTAACTAACTGGATAAAGAAATAGTAGAATTGGCACAGAGGAGCTATGGCTAGCCCTGATGTTTTGACAAGAGGTAAAGAATATTTCACATTTCAAAGCTTAAAACCTTTTCTATTAAATAAAAATCCAATAGCTTCTTCCCTCTTCCACCTAAAGTCACTTATTTTACCATAAATAAATCCTTTGGAAACAATCATGAGATGTATTATCCTGTATGGTGGAAAACATCCCTAGATAATACCTGAATGACTCTAAATGATTCAGTAAGTCTGACCATCCTAAATGTATCTATTGGTTGGTTTCCCTAAAGACCTTCCCACCAAACACAATACCTTCAGCTCAGCATATGTATCTTTAGAACGAGTTCGTTCTGTATTCAGATATTTCAAGTGTAGTGCACATGCTACCATTTTGTCAGGATAATTAGAGCCAGTAGAAGTAGTTCTCATTCTGTAACTTAAAATCTACTACAAAAGAAAGTAGACACCAAGATACCAAAATCTTTCATGCTTAAAGGCAAATGTATTCAGTTCCTTTCCATGCAGAACATAGTAAGGTATCTTACATGCTTGTTATTTCTTTTCCTAATCAAGTTTGGGACAACCTTTGAGGATCCACGCATGCTCCATGGTGAGCCATCTTGTACCCTGTTCTGGTAAGTATCTTACATAGAAGAGAAAGGAATATTCTTGCTGACCTAGAGATTAGTCAAGGGGGGAGTGTGGTGGGAGAAGAGTTAATGTCTACTGTCTCCTCCGTTGCCGTCAAGGTCATGGTGGGGCGTTTATCCACTTGTACCAACAGATGCCTACAGAAGCCGTTCAGATACGCCACGGCAGGGAGGAAGGCATGGGAGAAGAGGACCAAGAGGAGAGACTTGCTATCCTATGATGGAGTGAAGAGGCAGCTGGCTGGAAAAACCAGGAATAAGGAAGTGAAGTCATC
This sequence comes from Delphinapterus leucas, assembly GCF_059928025.1. NCBI lineage: Eukaryota > Metazoa > Chordata > Mammalia > Artiodactyla > Monodontidae > Delphinapterus > Delphinapterus leucas. The sequence continues at coordinate 72,372,961 of NC_143140.1, forward strand.
CTCTTTAGGAGGCCATACCAAGCAGAAAGCCTCTGAAAAATCCACCAGTCACTAGAACATTCTTTTTCACAAACGACACCACCTCCTCTAGTTTGCTTTTGACCTCCGTAGGTATCTGGTTGCTCTTGTGGATCTTCAGCTGTTCCTTGGCTTTCTTCATATCCTTCTCTACCCGCTGCCCATCCACTTTGATGTAGCCAGTATGGTTTGCAAGCTGAAGCAGGAAAAATCCACCTCCCAGAGCTGTGGCAGCCAACTTTCCAACCTTCCAGAATAAGAAACCCGTGCACCATCCAGTGACCCCTCCAATTAACAGCTGGGTTGCCACGCTATACTTTTCAGCTAAAGGCCCAGATTCCTACCCAAACAGCTTGCACCACCCTGGCTGCTTTTTAGCAAGTTCTGCAAGGTCCAGTGACTCAAAATTCACCTCCAAGTTTCCTTGACTGGCTGCGGCCATTTCAGCGAGCGGGTCTCGCGATGACACCCGTCGGGCCTCCGCGCGGTAGGACGCAGACTGGCGCGCTGCGGTCGGCGCGAGCTGGCTTCCGGCGCTTGGGGTAGATGGTTCCATTCCCACGGCGGCGGCGGGAGACGTGGGCGCGCTCTCGGTTTGTGTAGTCTTCAGTCTGGTTTTGGAGATCCTCCTGAGTATCTCCTGACACTTATTTTATTTTATTTTTTTGGTACGCGGGCCTCTCACAGTTGTGGCCTCTCCCGTTGCGGAGCACAGGCTCCGGACGCGCAGGCTCAGCAGCCATGGCTCACGGGCCCAGCCGATCCGCGGCATGTGGGATCTTCCCGGACCGGGGCACAAACTCGTGCCCCCTGCACAGGCAGGCGGACTCTCAACCACTGCGCCACCAGGGAACCCCTCCTGCCACTTTTAAAAGGTAAGTAATCCTTTTATCCTGCTACGGAGCACAATACTGGGGATGTGAGACCAATAATGGTCAGGTGTAGGAAATTAAAGGAAAGCCCGTTCACTCTCCTTTAATAGCACCCTGTATTAATTTAATTTCAAAGTTGAGAAAGACTCCAGGATAGTCTAGTCTAATCATCATACATTGGGTGCACATTGGCTGCCTTAAATAAAACCTCCTGTTAGTATTTCCCCAGAGTGTTTCCAAGGAAATGGGTCTTTGAGAATAGTGATTCCAGTCAAGTCCTTGGCAGCTTGTACAAGGGTAGTGAGTGATGGGCTAGTGCTTATGATAAAAGCTAATTTACTGAATAAACTGCGTGGTAGACACTTTTCTAAGTTCTTTGTATGCATTTACTCTTTAATCCTCACAATAACCTTATGAGGCAGGTACTGTTATAATCCTTATTCTACAGATGAGGAAAAGAGAGCTGGAATTCAAACCAACACTTTCAACACTTGGCATCTTTTACTATTATGTCATACTATTCTAGAAAAAGAGAGACTATTGTAGTTAGTGGATAAGAATATTTCTTAGAGACCTTATTTATGATGAAGATATGTATATAAAACCTGATCCTCAAGGATACTTTCAGATCCTTCTCTGTGATTATCTGATATCAGGAGCTTTCTTACCCCATAGGAACGTTGAAGTTTACTTTATTAGCAGTAAACTAATAAATAAGGGATTCAGAACTATAGTTTGCTGACTTCCTATAGATCTTGAAAGCATCATTTCTGTAACTGAGCAATAGCACACGGGGCCATTGAGAAAACCAACCTGTAATAGGTTGAATTTCAATGACTTATGTTTTTATTTTATTTTGTTTTATTTTATTTTGTTTTATTTTATTTTAAGAAATGGTACCTTCTCCAGGAAGAAAAATCCTGTTAACTTAAGAAAATACATTTTGGAGCATAAAAGTCCAGTCTGATATATTTTGCTTAAATCCAGGAGAACTGTACTTATTCAAATTATAAAGCAGAGAGTTCAACTGAAAATGTGGTCTCATGATAACTAGATTGTAAAGGAGAGAAAATATAATCTGACAGCAGGCATTTTAAAGCTTATTTTTTGCATTATAGAGTTTTGCAATAGAGTTTTGGAAGAACTTTTAAGATACTTGGAGAAGTATCAGGAATGATTTAAAATCATAGTTAACAAATGCCATGGTTTTTATTGTCCAAGCAAATTCTTGTATCTTAACATCTATGGGAGAGATGAGCTATATATACAATAGACAAAGCATTTTTATTTTTTAATGATTTTCTGTTTTTCTTTGTCTTTGACTCAAAAGGTT